>NW_020946557.1:7609822-7707680 GCF_900497805.2 Vombatus ursinus | reverse complement strand
TATCTATCTATCTATCTATCTATCTATCTATCTATCTATCTATCTATCTATCTATCTATCTATCTACGGAACTATGCTAGAGAAACTTTTTATGAGAATATCAAATCAGAACCTGATATGCTCCTATGGGGAAGAGAGGCATAACAAGTGTTTGACCAAGGTCTCATATTTGCATAATCATGTTAATTAAGAAGAGTGAGTTAGATTGGCTTTGGGAAATTAAGTAGTCTCTTCAATGACCCCACGCTTCATCCTGATACAAAGACCCATCTTCTAAAGGCCAATATTCTTCTGGGGACACTGTATGGCAGTAAGTCATGGAAACTCTGAGAATTAAAGCAGAAGGTCACTCAAAAGAGAGGTGCATAATGAGCAAGAAAGAGAGGCTGTAACATTACTAACCAGTAACTGGGCAAGATAAATGGTACAAAAGATGCCATCAGAAAGATGTGCAATTGGAAAATAAGGTATACCAGTTATATATATATAGAGAAGAAGACCCAATGGACATCTGGTGTGTTCCAATGATATCAACATATTGTCAACAATATTAGAGGAAGGCCTCTTCATTGAGTGGGTTCCCATTTTTGATGATTAATTGGAGGAAATGGGCAGGAATAGCTAAGGATGAGAAGGTGTCAATAGGTTGAGAACTACACTGTTAGAGAATATTCACATTGATGAAATCAGAGATCCATTAAAGTATTGAAGTAACAAGTTAATTAAATTTACTCAAAATAACTAATAATAATAGCTAATATTTATATAGTATTTTAAGGTTTGCAAAGTGCTTTAATGTATTATCTCAATTGATCCTCACAATAACCTTGTGAGAAAGGCGTTATTATTATCTCCATTTTACAGATGAGGAAACAGGCTGAGACCATTTAAATAATTTGCCCAAGGTCACACAGTCAGAAAGTGTCTGAAGCAGGTTTGGAACCTCTATATCCAACACTTTACCCACAAGGCAATCAAGCTACTTGTGAAAATTAAATGGTGATGTTGAGACTATCTTTACCTTCTTCACCAGCTAAAGTTTGGTAGGATAAGAATTCCACTAACCTCAGAACAGGTTTATCATTTCTCATTTCACTGGGGGGGGGGAGAAGGAGGAGGATGGGGAACAGAAACAGCTTTGTTGTATTTGGTTTAAAGTAGAGAAACTATCTACTATATCATAGTGCTTCTCATGGGTTATTAATAAGTTTTTTTCTTTTATAATTATTTCCCCAATTTTCTCTTCTAAGCATCATAAAATGAGTATGTATGTTACTTAGCTCTGTTCAGCATCTAATATTTCATAGAATATTTGATTACAAAAGGTGGAGAAAGCATGGCATAGTAACTAATGGGGAACTGTAAACATTCATAATCTCCAAAACGTTATTTCAATATTTCTTACCATTGGATGAAAACATAAATCGCTTATGTGACAGAGAACCACTGAGGAAAAAAAGAAAGAGTACTTATTGTTAGATGAGTTTCTCCAAGGGCAAAATAAGAAGGTATACCTTATATAATGTAGACACTCACACTGCACATAGATGTTAAAGGATATACATGGGCCATGAAATGACATGTACACAAGACATACCATCCTTCACTCTGAGAATTTTCATTGAATTTTCTTCTTCATCTCTGTCTCCTGTCCTCCCAAGCTTTGTTCAAGTCCCAGTTAAAATCCTGCCTTCTGCAAGAAGCTTTTCCAGATCTCCCTTAATAGTAGTGCCTTTACTCTGTCAATTATCTCCAATTTATCCTGTATTTATCTTGTTTGTATACAATTTTTTGCATGTTGTCTTCCAAATTAGACTGAGAACTCCTTGAAAGCAGGTACAATTTCTTTGCCTTTCTATGAATCTTTAGTGCTTGAACAGTACCTGACATGTAGTGGAAGCATAATAAATGCTTACTTACTGAGAGGCTTTAGAAAGCAATACTATTACTGAAAAAGAGTGTTTTTCCTTACATAGTGATCTCAGTTTTCCATTCATTCTCAACATTAAAATTTCATTAACAGAACAAAAAATTCTTACTAACCTTTACCAACTATAATATATTTTCATTGTTGTGCAAACTTTCTCTTGCAGATTCAAAGGGTGCTCTTAGCCATGAAATTTTACTCTAGAGACCCAACCAATGTACCACAGTCATTGCCACTCAACCCTAACATCTACTTTCCTTTCTGTTATTGGTTCCTGGACTTCCTCTGTCTCATGAGGGATCCCAGCTATGCTCACTTCATTTCTGGCTCAACTCAATCTCTGGACTTATTATATGCCTTATATGCCACTTTGCTTTCACAAAGGCTACATCAAACTTTCTCCTTAAGGCAGCAATTATCACCCTGTAATCTGAGTACTAAAAAACAAACAAAACAAAATAAAACAAAATATTTTGATGACTGTATTTCAATATAATTAGCTTCTTTTGAATACTATGTATTTTATTTTCTACATTTAAAAACATAATCCTGAGAAAAGGTCTATAGGCTTCATCAGACTACCAAAGGGGTCAAAGACAAAAAGATTAAGAAACTCTGCCTTAAGGCCTGGTACCCTGCCTCACTCTTGCATTCTTGGTACATGATTTTTCATTCTACTTTAGTGAAAAAATTAAGATAATCAAACAGGAAGCAACCTGCATTCATGTCTGCATGCCTTTGTATAGCCTGTTCCCATGCCTGGAATTCACTTTCTCCTCACTTTATCTCTAAGAATCTCTAGCTTCCTTCAAAGCCCAGTTTAGGTGTTAATCATCTATAGGAAGCCTATTTTGATCCCCTCAGTTATTATGATCCTCTCCCTTAGAAAAATACTGTGTGTATATGTAATTATATTATATATTTATATTTACTTATCTGTGCACATATTTTCCCCAATAGAATGTCAGTTTCTTGAGAGTAAGGATTGTCTCATTTTTTTTATCTGTATCTCCAGTGCCTAGCTTTATGCCTGGTTTAAGAAAGATGCTTACTAAATGTTGTTGTTTGATATTACAGAAGAGAAAACTCCTTTGTCATTGCTTACCAAATCTCATCAATTCATCTCTTACACAATCTATTGCGTCCATCTATAGTTCAGATCCATTTAATATCATACTTGGACAACTTTGTGCCCTAAGGATCATGAGATATTTCTATCTGACTCATAGTTGAAACCTTCCTTGTGTTACCTTCCCTATTACAACAGCTTCTTGAGAACAGGGACTGTCTTACTTTTCTATCCTTATCCCTAGTGTTTAATTAACACATTGCTTTGTACATAGTGCTTAATAAACATTCTATTAGTCATTCATTCATTATTCTAAGACCCCAATTCATTTTCCTACCTCATCTTTCTTGTTCCAATTCACAAGGTGAATTGGTACTGCCAAACTAATTATCCTAAAACACCCCTTTCACTGTATCAGTTCCTTGCTCAAAAACCTTTAGCTGTGTGACCCTGGGCAAGTCACTCATCCCCAGTTGCCTTCCTACAAAGCAAACAAAACAAAACAAAACAAAAAACAAACAAACAAATCTTTAGAGGCTTCCTATGGACTATAAAGTCTAAAGATTGATGACTCAGCTGTGAATTAAACACTTTCCAAAATTTGGCCTCAGCCAAAATTTCTAGCCTTATTTCTTGCTAATTTTCTATGTAAATCTGCTGCTTGTCAACCTGTTCTACTTACAGATGCCAAATACACACTGCCTTTTCTTGGCTCAAGACTTACCTACCTTACCTACAACACTCCATCTTCCATTTCTGTCTTTGCTCCAGCTATCCCCCATGCCTGCAATGACCTCCCCTCCCTGCCTCTGGCTTTTAGAATCCCCTTCATCCTTCAAAACTCAGTTTAAGCACCACATTCTATATGAAGCTTTTGCAGTGTTCCCCAGCTACTAGTGCCCTTCTTTCCAACACTACCTCATATTCATTCTGCATATACTTAAATATGTTCCAATTAGAATGTAAGTCCCTAGAGAGCAGGGGCTTTTCCACTTTTGTTTTTGTAGCATGGCACTTTGCACAGTGCCGAGGATTTAGTAGGTACTTAATCAATGCTTACCAAATGATTGATCACTTACATTGCTGTCCACACATTCAACCTTTCTTTGCCAAACTCAAGCTTTCCAAATTCTATCCTTCCAACAGGCTAAGTTCAAATATTACTTCCTCCATCAACATTTCCTGATTCTTCCAGGCATAAGAGATTTCTCTGTCCTCTGAAGTCCTACTACAATTATTGTCTATATCACTAATATACAATGCTTGTCGACTTAGCTTAATATGCTATTTATCATGTTTTGTACTGTAGTTTGTGTTTGTATTGTAGTTCTCTGAATATACATACTGTCTTCCCAAATGTACTGTAAAGTCCTGAAGATGTCATTTTTTTTTTTTGGTGTCCTTCCCCAACTTTCCATTAGCTGTCTGTTGTATCACTCAATCAATCAACAAGCATCTACTAAGCACTTTTTATGTGCCAGGCCCTATGCTAAGTAGTAGAAGCTCAATTTTTTTTTTTCAATGAATATTAGTCAAGGGAAATGTTATTACATTGGGCATTCAGAGACATTTTTAACAATAAAATTGAGTAAGTGCTGTATGCACAATACTGTATTTTAAGTAGGGAATTTTTTTTCAACATTAGATTACGTTGCCTCTTCTTCCAAGGAAATTATCTAAGTTTGGGATATTTAACTTGGAAAAGAGTATCCTCAGGAAAAGCATGCTAACTGGCTTTAAATATTATGAGGATTGACTCATGGAAGAAAGGCTAGATTTACTCTGTTTTCCTCAGAGGAAAGAACTAAGACCAATAAGGTAGAAGCTACTAGCTACTGGAAGGCAGATTTTTACTCCACTTCCTAACACTTTGAATAATGCAAGTCCAAAAGACCAGGCCATCCTATGAGGCAGTAAGTTTCCCGTCAATGGATGACCACTTGTTGTTGATTTTGTAGAAAGGATTCCTGATTCAGGCAGGCTAGAGAATCTCCAAGTTCCCTTCCATCTCAAACTCTAGTATCTAATGATAACAATTAAAAATTTGAATATGTTTCTCTTTCAACTATTCATAGCAATAGAGGACAAGAACGGGGGAAAACTCAAATCTCTACCTAATCTAAATAAATTTCATTTTGGTCAGTAGTTTCAGCATGTCTCATTAAATCTTTTAAAGCAGTTATCTTTATAAATGTGAATTTCATCTTTTATTTCCCCAGTCCAATCTCTGGAACAGGTTCTAGAAGTTGTGAAAGGGCCAAAAAGGATATGAAGCAGGGCTTAAAAAATCCATACATTTCATAATTATCTCTTGAATGATTGTATGTTGCCTAATAAGAAGCACTTTCTTTACTATACCTCTGTCTGCTCTGGAAAGATTGATTCTATTAACCAGTTATAAACAAGACAAACTGTCAGCGCTAATTCAACCACCCCCAACCCAAATCTGCAATACCAGAATCAATTAATCAAATAATAAGTATTTATTAAGCACCTACTATGCACTGGGTACTGTGCTAGACATGAGGAATACAAGTATAACAAATGAAGTAATCTCTACTCTCAATGAATTTACATTCCAATGGAGTTCAGAGAAAACAAGTACATATAAAAATGCATGGAACACAAATAAAAAGTGAATAAATGCTTAGTACATCTACCTATAAGCATATAGATGCATATATATGTACACACACACAAAGTAGTTAAATATAAATTACAAGGGGAGGGAGAGCACTAGAACTTGGCAGGGAATCGGTAAAAGCATCATGTAGAAAATTCTGTCTACATCTTAAAGGGAGTGAGAGACTCTGTGAGTCACAGGTGGAGTTAGGAGTGCATTCCAGCCATGGGAGATGGCCAATGCAAAGGAACAAACACTGGGTGTGGAGTGTCATGAGTGAAGAATAGAGAAAAGTCCAGTGTGGCTAGGTCGCTAAGCGTAAGAAGAGAAGTAAGGTCCAATGGGACTGGAAAGGTGAGGTTGTGTAACACTTTGAAATCTAAACAGAGGTGTTTGTATTTTATTCTAGTGGCAACAGAAAGCCATTAGAGTTGGTTGAGTAGATATTACATGATCAGATCTGCTCTTGAGGAAAATTACTTTGGCAGAAAGGTATATAATGGACTAGAGTGGTGAGGCTTGAGGCAGGAAGACCAAGTAGGAGAGTATTGCAATAATTTAGGTGAGAGATGATAAGGGCCTGCGTGAGTGAGAAGAAGAGGTCCAATGAGAAGGAGGTTATGAATGTAGACATGGGAAGATTTGACAATTGATTGGGTATGCAGGCAGAAGGAGAGTAAGGAGTTGATGATAATGCCAAGACTATAAACCAGAAATGCTAGAGGGATGGTGGTTCCTTCAAAAGAAACAAGGAAGTTTAGAAGAAGGGAAGGTTTAGGGGAAAATAGAGTGAATACAGTTTTAGACACACTAAGTTTGCATTCCATTTGCTAATGCTGGCAGCTCTCTTCTGCCTAGCTGTGGTATAGGTTACAATAAAGAGTATGGGACTTGGCATCAAACTACCTGGATTCTCCTTCCAACTCTGCTACAATCTGTAATCTTGAGCAAGTAGCTTTAATCTGTCTGTTACTTGTCCCCCCCTCCCAAAATTGAGAAAGCCCTTTATCCTATACTCATTAGAGATACATTCTGGGAGCTTCAGGAAATAATGACTAATAGTATTACTATATGCAGCATTTCTGGAATTTGGGGTGAGAGGCATGAAGGTGGAGAGGAAAAAAGCAAAAACAAAAAAGCCAAAAAACCTCAGACCCAGACACTGGCTGCCGTTCTGCTATATAATCAACTATTTGACCCTGGGCCAGATTTCTGGGTCTCTGCATCTCTATCTGGAAAATGGAGATAATAATTCTTGTACTACCCACCCCTCAGACAGTGGCTATAAAGAGCAAATGAAATAGCCTATGGAAACATTTATAAACTATTCAACACTATATGGGAGAGGCATTGTGGCGTAGGGGATAGAGGACCAGTCTTGGTGTTGGGAAGACCTGGGTTCAAGTCCTGCCTGTTGAACACAGGCTCATAAATCTAGAGCTAGAAGGGTCCTTAGAGATCATTAAGTCTAATCCCATCATTTTGCAGATGAGGAAACTGAGGACAAGAGTTGTTAAGTACCTTGCCTAAGGTCACACATATAGGTATGTGGCAGAAGCAGAATTCAAAATCAGATCTTGTTATTCCATATTCAACACTCTTTCCACTGTCCTATGCTACCTCTCATATTAGCAGGATATTAATTAACCATTCATCTACTTACCCCAAGCCCACACCTCTATGATCTTAAGTTACATACTGGTTGTTGATCTGTGACGGGCATAGAGAGCTCCTACTCTGACTTCCTCCACCAATCAACACCTCCCATCTGCCACCCCTCTGCAGACAAAAACCCAATACTAATGTAACCTATTATTATTACTACTACACAAAAATCCAAATGGCAAAGGTTACTTCTTTAATAAAAAATAGAATGTGAGGATGTTTCTGCAAAAGTCTGAAAGAGACTTGCATTTGGGAGCAGTTATATTTCCAGGGTATAAGAGAACTTACTTTTATATGGATTGTGATCACTGAGGGAAACCATAAGTAAGATAATGATGGAAGTGTTTGGAAATATATCAGAATAGGATCAGATAAAACTCATAGATCTGCTAACTGGAGAAAATACATGAGATTTCCTGAAGAGAAGCTTCTTGACATTTATCAATTAGTATGGGTTATCTATTAATAATAATAACTAGCATTTATATAGCATTTACATTTACATAAGGTTTACAAAGTGCTAATATAAATTATATTTCATATGATCCTCACAACCCTAGTATTTAAGTGCTATTATAATCTTCATTTTACAGAAGACGACACTCAGGATGATGAAAGTTAAGTAACTTACTCAAGATGTATGATCTTCATCATTCTGCGGTACCTAAAGTAGAATTAGAATTCAGGTTTTTCTGAAGCCAAGTCCTGGGCTCTATGCCCTGTGCTACCCAGCTGTATTTGTTTATAAGGTTTATCAAGCTAGTTATACTTATGTGAGTCATACCAAAAGCTGAGTATAATTACTCAGCTATGTCAAAATAAATTGTATTCCAAGAATGACCCAATGGTGTGAAAGTCTATTGGTAGGCATTTTCTTTTGTCACGTGGCTGGCCTTCTATAACACATTCAATAAAGAGCAATTTGGATAGAGTGCCAGTTTCCTTAATTCCATTCTGGCTTTGGTTAGATAACATGTTTGGTTTTCTTTTTAAAAACATTCAAGAGCACTATCTAAGTAAATTTCCTGGGGAATCATTTGGGGTTGTTCTTATATTTCTTTTCTTCGTGAACCCAGTATTTCTTTGTTCTTGCAGTGTCCTCAGATCCCCACTCTTTTCTGTTTTCTCTGATAGTTCCCACAAATAATGAATCCCTGTCCCTTATCCTTATGAACTTCCTTCCTGGTCTGTATTCTGCCCTCTTCCTCCTACTCCAGGGGAATAGATTGCAACAAAATGTTCTTCAAAAGTATTTAAGATTTGAAGTACTCTTCAGTGGAAATGTTCTCTTTGTGTAGAATTGTGCCAAGAGGCTCTTGGCCCATCCCAAACTTTTATTAATCAGCAATGTCTGGGGCAAGAGATTTCATTGTAAAAAGAAATCAGAAAGTTAAACAAAGTCCAGGGCCAAGATTAATTGTGTAAGCTTGTCTTTTGATTTTTGGTTTAAGGAGGACTGGTTTCTTACAATTCTATTGGGAATAGTGGGAGTTTGGGAAATATTACCTATTGCTTCTTTCTGAATTGGTAGAAAATAGGTTTGGGGAATTGATTAAAGGTGATGATTTATGCCTCATGGCTAATAAAAAAAATTCTGGAAGGATACATTTGCTTAATAAACCGTTTAAAAACCTAAATAAATGTAAAGTAGGAAACTTACACTGTGGTCTAATATATTGTGCTGGTAGTATATTTTTAAAAAGCAAAACACACACACACACACACACACACACACACACACATGTTTTTTAGACTTAGAGCCAGAAGATCTGGGCTTCCAGCATCACACCACTTAGCCACTAAATAATAATAATAACAAATAATAGCTTGTATTTGTATGGTTGCAAAATGTTTTATGTGCATTATTAATTTTGATTCGCATGATAGCCCTGTGAAGTAGATCATCAATCTGAAAAGAGGAAATCCTGGGTTCAAAGAAGCTCATAAGGTTGTCCAGTGTCACACAGTTAGTAAATAGAAAGGTGAGAAACCAATTTTGGCCCTTAGGCCCCCAAGTCCAACCCTTTTTTCATTATGCTACTTTGCAAAAAAAGAAAAGGGAAGAAGCTATGAAAAACAGGAGTGGCTTAGAGAAGCTGAACCTAGGAAACAGACTCACTAGTGGGCATAGCTTACTTGTATTGTGATACTCCCCCCAGTTCCATCCCCAGCCAGGGACCCCAACTGTCTTCTCCCATATTGCCTGCATTTTTTTTCACTTCTCTTTATCACAATGCCTGAAATTCTGCCAATTTGAGTTAATAAGGATGCACACTCTTTTTAAAGGGGAAAGCTAGGTAGTGGATAGAGTACTGGGACTGGAGTCAAGAAGACTCATCTTCCTGAAGCTGGAGAAGGAAATGGCAAACCATTCCAGTATATTTGCCAAGAAAATCCCAAATGGGGTCTCAAAGAGTCAGACCTGACTGAACAACAACAAAAACTCTTTTGAAAGTACAAGTATTTTTTTTTCAGCTAGGCAATGGGGTTAAGTGACTTAACCTGAATCCAGGGCCAGTGCTCTCTCCACTGCAGCACCTAGCTGCCCCTGAAAGTACAAACACTTTTGGGAAAGTTATGGGACTGTTGTTTACAAGTATGAATCACCCCTGATTGTTTTAAAAAGAGTGGCTAGGCTAAGAAGCGTCCTGGAATAATACAAATAGCCTAATATAAGAAAACAAGGTTTTCTTTTCTATTTTCTTCTCTATTGGGCTGATGCAGCACCTCCAGGATGTATTCCCTCTTCCTGAGTCTATTCTTGTCTCCTTAAATTAAGGAAGTGAGTTGACCGAGGATGAACTTGCTTCCAGCCAAATGCAGGGTCTTTACTTTAGGGACTAAAATATGCCAGTTATACATTTACATTGGTTTTCCCCAGACCCAACAAAGAAATAGATTTGTTTTGCTTGACTATTTGTTACAAGAGAAGGTTTTTGTCAGGGGGAGGAAGGGCATGGGAGAGGGGAATAGAGGGAGGAATGATAGTAATACAACAAAAAAGAAGAAGAATTGTTCGGTTGTGTCTGACTCTTTGGAACCCCGTTGGGGTTTTCTTGGCAGAGATACTGGAGTGATTTGCCATTTCCTTCTCCAGTTCATTTCTAATAAGTATCTGAGGCTGGGTTTGATCTCATGAAGATGAGTCTTCCTGATTTCAAGCCCAGGGCTCTATCCACTGCACTGAACAGCATGAAACATTAAAAAGAATACACAGAAGACAGCAGAAGAAAATTCAGAAAGGGACAGAGACAAGTAGGACATTGTTGGAATTACTGAGTTAAATCTAATATCTATTCTTTTTTTAATCAAGCTATATGTCATAGAAATTCATGGTAGCATTCTTTTTTTTCTGTTCCTTGTAGGGTATAAGAAAATGTTCATGTTTATCAGGTTCAAAATAATAAAAAAGAAAAATTATTAAGAAGGCAATGTCTTTATATAGGGAGAACATTCATACACATATGAATATAAAAAGGTAGCTCCCCAGTTAACTAGATTTAATTTTTTAAAAAAAGCAATGTTCTTTTATTCAGATTGGTATTAGCAACATCTAACAAATTTATACCATAATTCATTCTAACTTCCTTGGATACTATGTTAATGTACACAAGTCTGTATATGGATCATGACAACTGCAGCCTGATACTAAGGGACCATATAAAACTAAATAGACCCAGGAAGGTCAAGGTCACACCTGACATTTAAAGGCTCACTGCACACAAGCAACAGCATTTGATGAGGATAATTTTACTACAAATCATAAAATGACATGAAGCCTTAATGTACCAAATCACCATAAATTGTCTCATGACCACATCTACATATCTATCTACCTATGAAATGTTTCGTTTCAGGATAGATTTTAGGCTTTAAAGCACACAGCTTAAGATCTGAAGAAATGAAAGGATGTTAGGTTAATGTGCCTCCAATAGAGTTAATGTGAAAAGTCCATAATCTTTTTGAGCCTTTGGGGTTAAAGAAAATCCTAAATGCCAAATGGAAAGGATGTTAAGATCATAAAGGCTGGGGAATAGATAGGAAGTGATAGTCTCTGTTTCTAACTATGTTCAAACAAGACAATCGATGGGATAAACTGGGGATGATCTTAGAGGGAATGCACCAGCATTAATGAGGATTCTGAAAAGCTTCTTGCAGAAGCTGAAATTTTAGCTGGGACCTAAAGGAAGTCAGGAAAACCAGGAGATAGAGATGAGGAGAGAACTCCAGGCCTGGGAGACAGACAGTTCAAATTGTCACTCACTACCTTGGACAGTCTCCAGATTTCAGTTTCTTCATTTAAAAAGTAAGGGAGTTAGATTAGAAAACCTTTAATGTTTCTGTTGTTGGTCAGTCATTTCAGACTCTTTATGACCCCATATGGGTTTTCTTGGCAAAGATACTGTAGTGGTTTGCCATTTCCTTCTCTAGCTCATTTTACAGATGAGGAGATTAAGGCAAACAGGGTTAGGTGACTTGCCCAGGGTCACACAGCTAGTAAGTGTCTGAAGCCAGATTTAAACTCAGAAAGATGAGTCTTCCTGACTCAAGGCCTGGTGCTCTATCCACTGTGCCACCTACAACTCTAAATTTATGACCTTATGATCTTACTGCATGTCATATATTTGGTAGATCTCTAAATGCCGATCAATGATGGACAAACCTACATGGAATTATTTATACTCATTTGTGAAGAACTAGATTACAAGACCAGTTGTCTCTAGAATCTAACTCTCCTCATTTCCAGAAAAGTCTTTCTCAGATTATACACTGTTGTCAGCTCAATACAGTAATCATTTATTAAGTGACTGTTATATGCCAAGCACTGAGCTAGGTATTGGGATACAAAGACAAAAAACAAGCAAGCAAACCCTCGAGATGCTTACTGTGACAAATCTATATGTTCTTCACCACACACACATTATACATAATGTATGTGTGTATGCATATATATGCATATACATACACATATAGAATTATATACATCCATATCCAGTTGTCTTTGGCAGAGCTTAGAAGTAAAAAGCATGTATATAGCAATAGCAATATCGTTCAAAGGACAAACATGAATGACCAAGTTATTCTGAGTATTATAAATATTCAAATCAATTACAAAGGACCTATGAAGGAAGCTGCTATCCACCTCCAGAGAAAGAACTGATAAATAGAAGTATGCATAGTATGGTTTTACATATATTTATATATCTGTGTCAAAGGTGGCCTTCTCTAGAGCAGGCTAGGAAGGGAGGGAGACAGTTCAAAACTTAAAATTTAACAAAAAAATTTTAATTAAAAAAATAAAAGGTATATTTTAACAGACTTTCTGCTTCAACACCTTCTGTACATTCTGGGATAACTAATAATTTGCCAATAATGTAAAACCAGAAATAGAACAAGGTTTCATTCTCTCTCATTGAAGTACCTGAGATTAGGAAAATTTCTAATGCCTCTGAAGAAGGGAGGGGGAGTCACCTATACCACCTTAATTTAAATGTCAACACTGCCAAAGAGTCCTTTTGCAGTCACATTTATCTTCCATAGGGAAATCTTCAGAACTCTTATGAGCACACACATATTTCCCCTCAAATGATAAACAGTAAGTATCATATTCTTTCTTCTCTCTCTGATGGGAGCTGGCTAATTATGCCTTTAGTGTTAACTTCTGTGGGGGGGTGGGAAGCAGAGTGGTGACACTCACTCCTTGGAGAAGATACCATTGGCCAGGATTCCTTCATATCGGCTGATCCCTTTTGACTGAAGCACACTGATCTGGCCCCCGAGTTCATCTGCAATCACTCCTGCGTGCACTGCTGCTTTGCATAATAAGGAGGTCTGAAATACAGAAGAAATAATACCATGATTATAGTAAAACATTCAGGAGATTAAAAATAAGGTACCAACCTGCTCACAAGTAGGATTTCCATTTTTTTTGCTTTATCTTACATTTGGATTCTTACCGTAGATCTATTAGTAGTAAGTGTCTGGAAAGTAGTAAGTAGTAAGATTACTGTGTCTCACTACCTAGAGTTTTACTTTTTAATAAAACGGAACTTTTAGCAACACATCAGACATAGTGCCTGTAGCCAGCCAAACAGAACAGAGAACCAGGTGAAGCTCACAGACACCCTGAATCCCCAAAAGGTCCTGTAGTATAATGGAAAGAACAAGTAACCTGTGGGTTCATGAAACCTGGCTTTGCTACTAACGTAATGTACAGAGTCTCTTAACCTCTCTGGGCCCTAGTTTGCTCATCTATAAATGGAAGAGGTTGGATTAGGCTATCACTAAAGTCCCACTGATATTATATAATATTAAAGGTGATGTATCAATGTAACACAATGTCTAACCATGATTCCAGCGGACTGCTGCGGAAGCATGCCATTCATACCTCTGGACAGAGAGCTGATGGCCTCTGGGTGCAGAATGAGATACATATTTTTTCAACACACCCAATGTGGAAATTTGATTTTGTTTGACTATATTTATTACAAGGGGTGTATTTTTCTTTTCTTTTTTCACCATGAAGGGATGGGTGGGAGGGAATGGAAATTGGTTTTTCTTAATTAAAAAAATAACATTTAACAACAACAGGAAAGAATGAAAGCATAGCATCTTACACTGCAAAGCCTAGTTTATCAGGCTATCCCTTGAAACCAGCCTGACTTCCCAGAAACTTAATCTGAGACTGACCTATACTGAACCCTATACCAGGCTCAGTCCTGAAGAAAGCCTTTTTTCATAGACTTGGAAACATTCTTGGCTCCAGGAATTCTAGCTGAGAGTGTCACTGATCTCAGCAGGTGCTGGACATTAACAAGCATTCAGTTAGCACTTGGGTATGGTACATGTTGAACTCTGCCAATGTATGTAGTTACTCCACGTTCTGGGCAAATAAACTGTACCTCCTTTTTTTTTTTTTTTTTTGCTTAGGCAATGGGGTTAAGTGACTTGCCCAGGGTCACACAGCTAGTGAGTGTTTTGTGTCTGAGGCTGGATTTGAACTCAGGTCGTCCTGAGTCCAGGGCTGGTGCTCTATCCACTGCACCACCTAGCTGCCCCTGTACCTACTTTCAAGAGGTTGCTGAAACATTCAGCAGTTACTAAAGAGAGACCAACCATCTTCCATTTCATGAAAAACATTAGTGTAAAGGACTGTGTTGTAAGAGTTTTGATGGTAACTTGTAACAGGTAAGTTAATGTACTGAGTCATTAGCCCATTTCATAGTCTATCCTTCCAGAAAGCTTCCAGTGCTCTCCAAAAAAAAAAAAACTTTCCATAAAAGAAAAGCTTCTGAAAATGGTGCTTCTTCTGGTTCTCACAGAAGAGAGAGAGCATTTCAACAACAAAAAAATGACATCATTAGAATTTTATTTTTTGGAAAGAGTACATTCCCACACACAACTTCTTCAGCTTCTTTTAGAAGAGCAATAGGTCGTTATGGTCTTTTCTAGGGTTGCTTTATGGCTTTGGAGTACTTTCACTTTTAATGAACTAAGAATACCATGAAACAAGTACACAGACCATGCTCTTGAAGCCACTATCTTATACCAGAAATTAGTGGATTTCCTTAATTCTAATTTAATCACTTCACAGATCAAGCATGCACTTGGTGCTTCTCAGGAGAGCCAGAGAATTTCTTAGTCAATTTCAAGTGGAACCAATGACATTATCTACAATAAACAAGTCTGAAACATACCAGCTACCTACAGAATGCTGCCAAATGTCACAGATTAGTCATAGGACTTACAAGCATGTAAAAAGGAAATAATAATCCATTATCCAATAATCGAAGTATCTCTTTAAAAACAAAGCAAAACAAAATAAAACCAAGAAACCTTCTCAGGAAAAATAAGTTTGTAGTAAAATGTAATGACAAGATTGATACTACTATGAGATTAACTAAGCTAATGTATATAAAATATTCAGTAACCACAAAACACTAGAGAAATGTGGCAAAGTAGACAGGGTGTGGACTTGAAGTCGGGAAGACCTAAATTTGAATCCATCCTAATTAGTTGTGTGACCTTGGAAAAGTCCCAGGGCCCTTTTTGGGCCCTGGTTTCATAGGATCTTTTCTGGTTCTCAGTCTATAAAACTATGATATTATTATTAGAACTTGGAACACTTCAAAAGGTTCTTGATTTAATCACAGTATCTCTCCAGGCTATGTTAAGCCTTCATGTTGAACATTTAAAAAGACCAGATTCCAGGCATATAAAATTGTAAATTGGGATGAGAAATGTTTGCACAGCCCTAAGGCTCTTTTTATGTACACTGTATTCAAAATGTTTTAGAAGAGGAATTCTCTGATATATTTTTTTTTTCTGGGAAGAACGCATAACAAGAGGGTTACTAAGGGACAAAAAAAAATAGGGTAAATGGGTGGGAATTTAAGGTATGAAAAGAAAGGAAATGACTAGTTTTTTGGACAGAATGGTTACTGCTCTATGAAAAATTTTCATGACTGAGTATATTGTGGGCTGTGTGTATGTATGTGTGTGTGTGTGTGTGTGTGCGCGAGTGCATGTGCATAAATACACACACAGAGGTAGGTAGGTGGCATAGGGGATACAGAGCCTGGACATCCAGCCTCAGACACTTACTAGCTGTGTGATGACCTTAGGCAAGTCACTTAACCCAGATTGCCTAGGTTTCCTCATCTATAAAATGAACTGGAAGAGGAAATGGCAAACCATTCCAGTATCCTTGCTAAGAAAATCCCAGATGGGGGCAGCTAGATGGTGCAGTGGATAGAGTACTGCCTCTGGAGTCAGGAGGACCTGAGTTCAAATCCAGCCTCAGACACTTGACACTTACTAGCTGTGTGACCCAGGGCAAGTCACTTAACCCCATTGCCTAGCCAAAATTAAAACAAAATTCCAAATGGAGTCACAAAGAGTTGGACACAACTGAAATAAGTGAACCACAAATATATACACACATAAACATGTGCATGTTTTATATATATATATATATATATATATATATCTCACATATATAATATATGTGTATGTATAATATAAAATCTGGAACATAAACAAATCAAGTAGTGGGTTGAATAATCTATAACCTGTCATTTAAAAGGGAAAATTAATTATCATCTTGCTATTTTGTGTTAAAAAGGTTTCTCTTTGCCATTTTACTACCAGTATTTCTGTTTATAAGTTTTACAAACAGTAAAGATATTAGAAACCTAAAGAGTCTTATTTATACTTGTGATCTCATCTCATTTGTATAGATAAGAGAATTTGCATGTTGGTATAAAGAGGGATCATCTCCAAATATAGGCAATACCCCTATAACTAGATTTCTTTGAAAGAAAAAGACACGGAGGCAAACACTGAACAAAATTACTAATTTTAGGTTACGCTTGGTTTTTTCATAAACCAGATTTAGGGGGAAAAAAGGTATATAATTAGTCAGACATCAAAGGTTTACATCCAGTTTGACTCTCCCTTTGTTGAACTTAAGCAAACAATACCAACCATTCATTTTTTCTTTCTAAGTACCTTCTCATATTGCCTTGATTACTTACATCTCTGTATCCGTCTACCACATTCCCAGAGATATCGCCTGCTACGTCTCTGCAGCCAGCTGGACAGAATTTGCTGTCGTGAAAGGAAATAGAGCTGGTTAAGGTGAGGGGTTGTAAATGTATCTTGTTTTAAGCAAATGATCTAGGACAACATGAATTTACACAAAAGAAAAATTAGGATATGATTTTTTGAAAAAGTATTCTTTGCTTTATCTAAGTATTCATCATTACAAATCCTTTATAAACAGCAAACTCACGTAATGTATTTAAAATATGATTCAATTTTATTAACTATTTGCTTTTACACAACTTTTCAGAACATGGGGGCATTGCAATGCAGCTAAAATAATAGTTGTCAGGGCAGCGGGAGCCTCGGATTCTCGTTCCACTTTTGACAAAAGCTGCTTGACTTCCACTTACTGGGTCTCCGTTTGCTGTCCACCTATAAAATGAAGAGGCTTGACTAGATAAGCTTCAATATCCCTTCCACCTTTAAGATTATATTATTCAGTGATATGAAATGAAGAAATATTGTGTGCCTTATGAAACAGAAATTCTTGAAAAACAAAATATTCTGAGAGTTTTAGGAAGCTGTTTCATTTTTGCTAGTTTTTAAAGTCACAATTGTTTAGTATACAGGATGTTTCCAAAGTGTTTGTGTAGTTTTAAGCTTTAGCAGTTTAAAATTGCATTTTAATGCAAATGCAATTTATGCTTGAACAGCTTAAAACTGCACTGAGACTTTGGGGACAGATAACAACTAGGTATGTTAAAACAACAGGCACAAGTCCAAAGAGATAACCAAAATAGTAGTTCCTCTCCTGGTGTTTCCTTTAGGGCTTTCTCCGTGCTATGTATACAACGATACTAGCTAAAGAAACAAACTTCATAATTCTTCAACATTAACCCAATACTGTCACAGTCCCAACTCAGGAAACAAAGATGCAAGAAACAAACAATCTATGTGAACCTGAGGCTTACATTTATTAATCTTTCACATCTTCTGGCCACTTCTTTATATTCTCATATGGGCCTATGTCTATCTGTGTTTAGGGAAAGTTCCTTTCTAGGAAAGAAGTATATGTAAGAGGTTCCTGGCCACAGCAGATCATATCTGAGAATTAGGTTCGTATCAACAGTTCTCTGGTTTTGACCCCACTTACCTGCCTTCCCTGACCTTCATAACATTCTAATATCATTAGGCACGTTACACTTGTGTTATAGCTTGGATCAATTACCAGAACAGTACAATGGTCCAACCATACCCCTCTCACATGGACCTGTTCCTTCTTTTGAGAAATGTCATTTAAGTAAAATGAACACCTCCTGACCAGAATATTCATTAGCACTAGATTTCTAAAAAAAAAGGCCACATCTAGATTGGGCCAGAAGGGTCACAAGAGTATTTACAAGCTTTGTACTAGTAATAATGTGTGCAGGCCTACACAGGCTGTACTGCAGACTGGGGAATCACAAAAAAAAAATAGAAAGAATAAAGGAGTATTGTAAAGGCTACTTGAAATCTTCTCCAGGTCAACTTCTAGACCAAAGGTTATCATCAGTACCATAACTTTATTCCAGTTAGTGGGTGACTTTTGCTACTGTGATGCTGTTTTGGAAAGACCATTACAACAGCACCTGGAATGATTTCAAGAATAACCAAACACCCACTGGCACATGACTGCGGCATAACCGAGGACACTTGAAAGCACTTATATTTACCTGTATTCAGTCTTCGAAGAACGGTTAGCACGATCCAAGCATGTTATTAAATCTGTCGTAAGAAAAAGAGAGTCTCAATTAGCTGACTGAACTGTGGTTAGGATTCACAGGCCTTTAACATTTTTACAATCTATAAAAAAGGACAAAATTTCTTAAAATTTTTGCATGCAAGCTACTAATCTGAATTTTCTTCATTTAAAACAAATCAAAGGAACCCTTCCTCAAAGAAGTATGCATCCACTTTTCCTTCCTCTCCCTTTGTCCTACCCTTTATTACGACTTTTCAGCTTTGATCCCCTAGGAATATACAGGATCTAGGTTCAATACAAAAACTGACATGCACTACATGTCTACAGTGGTCATGCTCTGTCCACACAGCAGGGAAACAATTTAAGAAGCCAGCTGTGGCTCATGAAGAATATCCTATATTGGGGATAATAATGCTCTAGATTCAATGTGACAGGATGTGGCAGGTATGAGCATTCTGTACAGGACAACAACAGGATGTTAAATATAAGCAACGAACAACAAAGAACTAAAAGACGGGAGTTTCTATGCTTCCTGTTTCTGTGCCTCAGTTTCCTCATCTGTAAAATAAGAGGATAGATCAGAAGTTCTTAACCTGGGGCCAATGAACCTGTTAAAAAATTTTGATACTGTAATTGTGTTTCATAATTAGCTTCCTCTATTAATCCTATGTATTTTATTTTATGCAAGGGGTCCATAAGTTTTACCAAACTGCCAAAGAGATCTATGATACAAAAAAAAAAGGTTAAGAACCCCTAGATGAGATGATCTTTAAGGTACCTTCCAGCTCTATACCAAAAACCTTTTCTATATATTTGTATGCATTACTAGCACTCAGCAAATGAAGGGCCTCAGCATTTTACAGAGCCTAGTCAATGGCAATACTTTCTGTACATGTAGACACAACTTTAATCAATTTTCAGGATACTCCGTTTTCCAGTTCTCTTCCTCTATCAAGTTTGCAAGTGTTTCTTATCTAGGTATCTTGAAATCATTCATCTGGGACCCAACTGCTCCTCTTTCTTTTCTAATGTGAGCACAATAACGAGGAAACGGCTTTCCTTTTTTTTTTCTCATTTGCTAATTAAATACCTTGGATTAAGCTCCCAGTTAAAGTGATATGTGATCAGATGAATGTTTAGGAAGATAGTTATGAGAGTAAAGCTTTGCACCAACTATTTAGTCTGCCATACCTGGATGATCACTACTGGCATAGGACAACAAAAATCCACGCCCAGAAATGTGGGATGCACTCTCAAAGCAAACAATCACTTCATTTGTGTCCAGGTAGAATTCTGTGGGGATATTCATGCTTCCACAATACGGACCTGAAATACAGAGCAAATATTTTTGAAATCTCAAAATTTTCATGAGCATAAATAACGAGAAGGGAGCTAGGTGGTGCAAGAGATAGAATGCCTGGCCTGGAGTCAGGAAGACTCATCTTTCTGAGTTCAAATCTGACTTCAGACATTAAATAGCCATGTAACTCTGGGCAAGTCACTTAACCCTGTTTGCTTCAGTTTCATCATCTGTAAAATGATCTGGAAAAGGAAATTCAAACCATTCCAGTATCTTTGCCAAGAAAACCCCAAGTGGGACCATGAAGAGTTGGACATGACTTAAAAATAACTGAACAACAACAAATAAATAATGAGTAGGAGGTGAATTTTTCTTAAAGGTCAAATATATCTGGAAACACCCTTATTGAAATTCAAATCTTCATCAAAATGAAATCCTCTTTAATAATGAGGCCAATGATTACTAGCTGCCTAATCATTCAAACAAGTATTCATTGAGCCCCTGCCTTGGGAAAGGCTTGAATGCTCCAATGAACTAAGAAAAGAAAAATCACTTCTGGAATATATAAATGGGCTTACTTATTAAATGTTAGACCTATAAGGGTCTTTAGTCTGGTCCAATCCTTCATTTTACAAATGAGGAAACTAAAACCAAAATGAGAGGTGGCTTGGTGGTGTTCCTGGAGTCACTAGTACTAGGACTGGAGTCAGGAAGACTTGAGTTCAAATCTAGTCTTAGCTATGTGACTAGACAAGTCATTTTGCCTTAAACTCCTCAACTGTAAAATAGGGATAATAATAGCACCTGCTTCCCAGGATTGTGGTGAGGATCAAATGAGAAAATATTTGTAAAGCTATCTACCTGGTACATAACAGGTATTTAATTTCCTTCCTTCCTTCCTTCCTGCCTTCCTGCCTTCTTTCCTTCCCTCTAATCCTTCCCTTCCTCCCCAGGTCTCCTGAATCCAGATCTACTGGAGCCTTTCTAAAATACCTTGTTGCTACTCTTACTATATATGAAAAGAATACTGAGATGATTTTTATGGAACAATGAGGCAACAGGCTTGTTTTTGTAAAAAGAAAATTAAAGAATGAGAGAAACTAGAAAGTAAAGGCAAGAAGCCATCATGAACAAAATTTAACTCATCAGAATATGGTTATCTAGGGGCAGCTAGGTGGCACAGTGGATAGAGCCCCTGCCCTGGAGTCAGGAGGACCTGAGTTCAAATCTGGCCTCAGACACATAACACTCACTAGCTGTGTGACCCTGGGCAAGTTACTTAACCCCATTGCCTAGCTAAAAAAAGAATATGGTTATCTGATACAGCATTCTATAGCATCTTCCAGGGATCTCCTGGCTTTCCTTAAATACTGCCTATCAATCAATCAACATTTGTTAAGCACTTCTTATATTTGAAGCCCTGTGTCTGGAGGTACAAGAAAAAAAAAGCTAAATAGTCTCTGCCCTTAAAAGGCTTACTTTACATTAGAAGAGGTAACACACCTGTGTGTGTGTGTGTGTGTGTGTGTGTGTGTGTGATTAGAAGGGGGGAACATGGGAGCTGGAATACTTCTTGCAGCCTGTTACTGCCACCATTACTGAATAACTTCTTCTCCTTTGAGATGAATTTACAACCCAATCTGAAAACTGTTACCTACTTACTCCCAGAACACTCCTGTTCAGTGCCTGACTCACAGTCTTCCTCTCTATCTCAACCACTGTCATATTGATACTCCTACAAACACCCTAACTTCCCAATTCCTCAATCTACTTATTTCCCATGACCTATTCCTCTACTCCCACCAGTTGTGGCAGTGAAAATGAAGTCTAGTTAGTGAGAATGAAGTGCAGGTAACAGCTCCTTTCCTCACCATATATATCCAAAGGAGTGCTTGGGAATATCTTAAAATTTAAATCTCCGTCTTTTTCTTCAGAAACCCTCAAACTGACAGTGAGAAGAAAGAGATGACCCTGGCTGCAAGCACCAACACAGGTTTGGTTTGATTGTTTATCTGTTTTTCTACGTTACTTTATACTGCTAGTAAGTTTCATGGCCATTAACTGCCATTTTGTCTGAGCCCTTGTGTGTACGATTTAAGGCTGAAAGAAGAAACTAAACTATCCCATGAGAGCAGAGTTCCTTGTTTTACTCTAGAATGAGGGCCAAGACAAGTCTACAATTTTGGTAATTGCTGAGATTATTACAAAGTATACCTGCTAGACTGTCTTTGAACTTAGAAAGAGAGAATGAATAAGGAGATAAACCAGTAACAGAGAGGGGTATAGGTGGGGTTTGGTTGGATTATCCCCAACTGCATATGAAAGGCACTGACTCACACACTTCCCAAAAAAACTAAAGAAGTAGTTGAAGCTGGGAGAGTGAATGAAATTGCCAAGTGACAGAGTATAGAGAGAAGACATCCTAGTTTAAGAATGAACTTGTCTGAAAGGGAACAGAAAGCAATGAATTATGTCACCACTATGTCTTTCAATCAATTTCACAGCTAACAAAATGAGAGTTGGAGCTTTAAAATATCCTATCACCAACAATGCTATATTGTCTATATATAAATTAAAGAATGAGAGAAACTAGAAAGTAAAGGCAAGAAGCCATCATGAACAAAATTTAACTCATCAGAATACGGTTATCTAGGGGCAAGCTAGGTGGCACAGTGGATAGAGCCCCTGCCCTGGTGACTTGTCTAGTACTGTCAGCAAGCTGACAACTTCAATTCCATTCAACAAACACTTCCTTAATGTTTATGATGTACAAGGCTCCACATTATGCGGTGTGGAGGTATAAAAAGATGGGATTGCTTTCCTGAAGTTTATAACTTAGTAGGAGGGAATGAAATAAATACACAAATCACCAGAGTGGGTGGTGGTGCTGGTAAATGCCTTTAATAAGAGACTTTCCAGAAAAAGAAAAAAAAAGTATCTGCAACACACTTTTTTAACTTTATCTGCCATTATTAACATTTTCTCCATGACTTTCTTGTAAGTCTAGCCAGAGGTATCAAACACACTGGCAGTTCACAACACTCCTGAGTGCTGGTTGAACCAGATTAAAATGTAATTTGGAAATATTTCACAAAATAAATAAAAATACAATTACACACAGATAAAGTTAATATATGGTTTTTCTAAGTCAATATATGACTGTGGGGATCCTTATGTATGGTGATGATCAAAAATATAATAAATCATACTCATATTTGCAAATGTATAAATGTCCACACTGAAAATTTAGCAATCAACTTTCCCAAGCCAGTATGAGCTGGATCTAGCACATTCCTGCGAATAACTCTTGTGTAAGTCACAGCATAAGCACCACAAAAAAGACGCTTCAAGTATAGATGTTTGGGGGAGGGAGAGGTTGCATTTGAATGAGGGGGAGAAGGATTTGGACTGAATCAGGACAGATTTCAGGGAGGAGGCAACTGGGTCTTGAAGGATCAGTAGGATCAATGTCAAAATTCGAAGAGAAGGAACAAGTAAGTGTAAAGAGCCAGAGATGGGAAAGGTTTGTTCAGGAACAGTCAAAAGACAAATCTGACAAGAGTTGAGGACTTATGTAACCAATAGTAGGAATTATAGCTGGAAAATAAGATCAAGATCTGATTTCCGAGAGTCTTGGATGCTAGACTAACGTGTTTGGACTTTTTAAATTGGCTCTCCCCATTGACAAAACATGCACAGGAAGTAGAATCGCTTTGAGGACATGGGTAACTAAACTGTGAAGTCGAATTAAAACTAAACAAATAAACAACCAGCTGTGAACTCGGACCAGAACGAATCAGAATCATACTTAGACTTCCCCCGTACCTCTTAACTTCACATATTAAGTAGAGTGCACTTAGGGCCAAACTCGCCTACCCAACATCCTCTTTCTGTCCATTCGCTTATACTACGTCTATTAGTGTGGTATCTATGATCGTTGGCAAGCCATTAAACCTTCCTAGACCTCAGTTTCCTCACCTGATGAGAGGGATCTGGACCATATTCCCTCAAGTCTCTTCCCAGCTCTAAATCTAAGGTTCAACGATCCTAAGCATAGCAATGAGAGACCTAGGCCAAGTCATATGAGTGGGTCAGTCACGAGTCTTAAGCAAAAACCAAAACTCAGGGGACCAGGCCTGTCTTTTCTCCTAATTGAGTTCTGCAAAAACACAAGTGAAGGCCCAGCCCATTTTTCTGATGGGGCCCTACCTACTTGATCTTTGATTTAAATGTGGCATCCGTGAATGTAATACTGCTTTAATAAAATGAAGATATTTCTTCCCTCAGTAACCTTTACCAGGCTAAAACAGTTTATTATTATAATTTGGTTTTGATTTTTTCATACTCTGCACCCCCATCCTTGAGCATTTACTGTAAGAATTTATTTTTTGGAAAAAATGCTTCCAAATAGCTTGTCGACTATGTAAATGGCATATATATATACATACACATATGTATATGTGTGTATATGTGTGTGTGTGTGTGTGTGTTTATGTTTACATATAGTGATACCATCGGTATCCTTGGCTTTCTTCAAAACTCAGCTCAAGTCCCACCTTCTGCCACAGACCACCATCTGTTAATGCCCTCTCTACTGATATTATCTTCTATCTATTTTAAATATCTTTTATGAAATTAGTTATTTACATTTTTCCCTTTCAGAAGAATCTAATTGGTACAGTAGATAAAGTACTGGGCCTGGAGTCAGGAAGACCTGAGTTCAAATCCAGCTCGGACATTTACTTGCTGTGTGAACCTAGGCAAGTCACTTAACCTCTGTCTGCCTCAGTTTCCTTAACTGAAAATTGGGATAATAATAATAACATTTACCTCCCAGGGTTGTTGTGAGGATCAAATGAAAAAAAAATTTGTAAAGCCCTCAGCACAGTAGATGGTACATAGTAGGTGCTTAATAAATACTTATTCTTCTTCCCCTCCTCTTCCTTCCTTTCTACTAGAATGTGAGTTCTTGGAGGGCAGGGGCTGTTTTTGCCTGTCTTTGTATTCCTAATGATTAACAACACTGTGTTTGGAAGATAGTAAGTGCTTAATCATGCTTGTTGACTTGATCTAATAATGCATATTAACAGGTTCAAGGGAAATCTAGCAGAGGCCTCATAACTATAATTCACAAGGTCACCTGTTTTAAAAGGAATTCCTGTTCAGATAGGAGTTAGAGACAGATGACCTCTGACCTGCCTTCTAGTTCTGAGAATCTGTTAGTCTATGAACCACATCCTGGTAGATGCAATTCCTGGCCTCATAAGACCAAACCCAAACACATCAGAGGGAAATGTCCATGTGGAGCTAATGCCTAACAGGAGGCTTCAAGATTATATCAATAAGACTCGGGCATGTCTGTACATTTCACAAGGCTAGACTTGTTGAATTTCTCCATTTATAACTTCAGGCCAGCATGACAGCTAAACCGTCTTATTTCACAGGAGTGCATTCTTTTCCGATTAGCCAACAAGCCACTTCACTCCTGTGGCTAGTCAACAGTGAGACAAGAACACCCAAAGCTCTGATTGAAGGCAAGTGAGGAGCCCTGGGTCACTGGAAGGGGCATCAGGGGATTCCACAGGGAATGTAGTTCTAAGGGCCACTGTAAGTCCAGAGCCTAGCACCCAATGGGCTAGCTACACAGCAGAACAACATAGTGAGCACCTGGAAGTGAGAAAGCCGGATTTGAAACCTACCACTTATGTTTACTTGTCACACAATCATGGACAAATCACAATTTATTTGTGCCTCAGTTTCTAAACTATCAAACTGAAACGATACCACTGGTGGTATCTATCTTAAAGGGTTGTCCTGAGGATCAAATAAGGTGATATGGATATAGACATATAAATGTATACAAGTATGTATGTGTAAATATATGTATAATATATATGTATAAATATATGTATAAATAAATGTGTATATATATAAATATATGTATAATATATATGTATAAATAAATGTACAAATATATGTATAATATATATGTATAAATAAATGTATAAATATATAGTGCTGTTTGCAAAGCATGTGTGTGTGTTTATCTAGTGCTTTGCAAAGAGAAGACTATATAAATACTCTTTAAATAATGGCCAAATTCTCATTGAAGATAGCAGAGTAAATCCCTAACCTTCCTCAAGGAATAGCAGGAACTACCACAATCTAGAGGAAGTGAGCAGACGCATTTCCTGGTTGTATTAGGGAAGACAAATGCACTTTGTACTGGTGCATACTTCTTCAGTTATACTAACATGCAAAAAAGAGCCTCAGGCCAGACAGCAACATTAGAAATATCCCAGCTCCAGCAGCTGCTGGGGGGCAGGGGAGCTGGGGATTGGGGGTGGTGTGTGTGTGTGTGTATATGTGTGTGTGTGTGTGTATGTGTGTGTGTGTGTGTGTGTGTGTGAGAGAGAGAGAGAGAGAGAGAGAGAGAGAGAGAGAAATACTCTATCTTCCAGAAGGAGACAAAAGTTATATAGAGGACAATGTCTAGGAATTTCTGACCCACTGAGTATCTTCTTAATGCCCTGCTGAGTTAACACAATTCAGGGAACAATACCCAATGCTTAGTTTTATTTTCTTCAAGGAAGTTTTCCATGCCTTTTGGGGGCCCATGGCCACACTTAGTTGGATAACAATTGTTCCATGTCTTCATTAGACAGTGGTTAACACAGTGCTTAGCACAGTGCCTGGCACATAGAAGGCATTTAATAGATGATTGTTGATTGACTAGTGGTTGGCTCAAACCTTGTATCTTAAACCCTGAATCTAGGGGTAGTGTTTGGGCCCCTGGATGCCTAGGCCTCAATCCATGAAGGGCAGTAAACGAGGAAGCCTCAAGTCAGAGCTGGAATCCTGCTCACCTCCACAAGGGCACATTGTCTATTTACCTTCAGAGAAGTTTTTCCTCTGCCTCATAAGGGCTGACTTTCCTATCTTACAATCATAGAATCAGAGTTGGACAGGACCTAAAAGGTCGACTCCTCCAAACTCCTTACTTTACAGATAAAGAAATAGAGGCCCCTAAAAAGTAATTTTCCTAGTGTTGTGCAGGTAATGAAGTAGCAGAGACAGGATTCAAACACAGGTTGGCTAACTCTAGACCCACTGTTGTTTAGAAGAAGCATTCCACTAGAAAACTCTAAAAATTTACAGTAAAAAAAAAAACATGGGGGGGGCATCTAGGTGGCGCAGTGGATAGAGCACCGGCCCTGAAGTCAGGAGGACCTGAGTTCAAATCCGACCTCAGACCAAACACTTGGCACTTACTAGCTGTGTGACCCTGGGAAAGTCACTTAATCCCAATTGCCTAAAAATAAAAAAAATTAAAAATTTTTAAAAAAAGATGTTAAAAAAAAGAACATGGGGTGAGGGATTGGGGAAGGGGGGGAGTTGGGACAGCAGAATCAGAGGACCTGAGTTCAAATGCTGCTTCTGTCACAAACTACCTCTGTAACCTCAGACAAATCACTTAACTTCCCTGGGTATCAGGCTTTTCATCTGTAAAATCCTAGGCTTGGACTAGATGGTGTCTGAGTTCTAGCTCTAAATCTATGACCCTTATAATATAGAGTACAGCCGAATGAAAATGAAAACACTTAGTTGGTAGAAGTTCACTGTCCTCCAACTTCCTGCTATAGAAGATGATTCTGCTCTACGTCAGATCTTCCCCAATTCCATTTCCCACCCCATCCCTAATTTTCCCAACATATATCACCCCAACTTTGTCAGGACCAGGTACTAGTGAGTCACAACCAAACCACACGATGCTTCAGCTGGAACTTCCCTTTGGCAAGATCACTGGGTGTAGAAGGTAGCTCTAAAAAGTAATTGGACTAAGACACTCCACTGTGGAGAGACCTACCAGAGGCAGAAGGTGACCTTTGTTCTCTTGAAAGCTAGAGATACATAAATTTCATTCCAAGAAGAAGGACAGCTTTTCAAGGTGTCAGAACTAAATTTATACAGCACTGAAGTCATTTGGTTATCTAGTGTTTAAGGTGACTCTGTGGCATTATTAGTAGAAAAAGAGAAAAGGTAAATGGTTCACGGTCTAGAACTCCTTCAGAAGAAATTATTAGTCTTTCAGATGTCTTTCCAGAAGTAGACATTTCACTTTTCTCAGATGAATGACCTGCTCAAAGCCCTCAAGAGTACTGTGAACATCCATAGCAGCTCTTTTTGTAGTGGCAAAGAATTGGAAATTGAGGGGTTGCCCATCAATTGGGGAATGGCTGAACAAGTTGTGGTATATGAAATATAACTGCTATAAGAAATGATGAGCAGGCAGACTTCAGAAAAACCTGGAAAGACTTGTATGGTCTGATGCTGAGTGAAGTGAGCAGAACCAGGAGAATGTTGTACGCAGTAACAGCCACATTGTATGATGACTAATATTGATAGACTTAATCCTTCTCAGCAATACAAGCATCTAAGACATCTCCAATGATAGAAAATGCTATCCACATCCAAAGAAAGAATTATGGAGTGTGAATGCAGATCAAAGCATACTATTTGCTATTTTTTTTCTTCTCTTGTGTTTTGTTTCCTCTTTCTGATGGTTCCTCCTATTGGTTCTAATTCTTACTTACAATATCACTAATGTGAAAATATGTTTAATAGGAATGTATATGTATAGCCTATATCAGATTGTGTGCCGTCTTGGGGAGGAGGTGGGGAGGGAGAGGGAGAAAAATTTAAAACTCACAAGCTTATGGAAGTGGTTGTTGATAAATCAAAATAAATTAATTTTTTTAGAAAAAGAATACTGTGAACACGGCCAGAAATACAACTTGGACTACCACTCTTGTACTCAATTGTCCGCTGGGAAAGGAAGCAGAACTGTTTAGCAAAAATCTGTGTGTACAAAAAACAAATGACATAAATAAAACTATGTGTGTGTATAGGTATAGATATAACTATCTATAGATCTATAGCTACATGTAGACATAGATATATGTAGACATATCTCCATAAATCTATAGACAGATATATCTGTATCTATCTAGCAAGTAGGTGGTACAGTGAATAGAGTACCAGATCTGGAGTCAGGAAGATTCCTCTTCCTGAGTTCAGATCTGATCTCAGATACTTACTAGCTGTGTGACCCTGGGCAAGTCACTTAACCCTGTTTGCCTTAGTTTCCTCATCTGTGAAATGAGCTGGAGAAGGAAATGGCAAACCACTCCAGTATTTTTGCCAAGAAAACCCCAAATGGGTCACAAAGAGTCAGACATGACTGAAAAATGACTGATATACATAAACATACAAACATATATGTAATAATAATAACAATAATAATAGCTAACATTTATATAGTGCCTATTATGTGCCAGGCACTCAGATAACTCTTTTACAATTATCTCATTTGAATTCTCAGAACAACCCTGGGAGATAAGTGGTATTATTATTATCTCCATTTCACAAATATGGAAACTGAGGCTGACAGGTTAAGTGACTTCCCTGGGGTCACGTAGCTAATCGGTGTCAGAGACCAGATTTGAATTTGGGTCTTCCTGACTCCAGGTCCAGTGTGCTATCCCATGAGCCACATAGTTGCCATATGTGTATTAATGTGTATGTGTCTATATGTTGTGTATGTGTATCTATTTGCCTTCAGAGGAGTTTTGGCAAACAGTTCTCAGAAAGAGCTGAAACTGCAAAAGCCAGTCGACTTGGGTCAGCTTTCTTGCCCACAGGTTTTTCAGCACAGTCAGGGTTCAGAGCTGGTAGTCATTTGTCTCTGAATAGCAATGAGGGTGAAGGGAGGGCAGTATGTCCAGAATTATCCGGTCCATTTGGTTTTCTTCCCTCTTTTATCTTAAAAAAGAGAAACCTTAGCATAAAAAAAGCAGCTTCCATGTAATATCACAAAAACTAGCCGCATCAAGAATCTCGGGGTAGTGTTTAGGCCTTTTGATTCATAGGCCTCAACCTATAAATGGCAGCAAATCAGGTGATGGAATCCTGCTCACCTCCACAAAGGCACGACTTTCCTTTTAGCTCGAGGGTTCTTAATTTATTTTGAGCCATGGACCCCTTTGGCAGTCTGGGGAAGCTTATGGATGGACCCCTTTTATTTTTAAATGAATAAATTAAAATATTTGGGACCACAAAGGGAACCAATTATACTGAAATATGGTTATTAAAATATTTTTAAAATGGAAAATGGTTTTTTTTCCTCTGGAAAGTGCATTTCTATTAATAGCAGCCAGGTGTAGAGTCTACAAACATTTAACTCAGTCCCCTTTGAAAAACAATTTAAATATTAAATTGCATATCCTTTGTATCAGTGATATTGCTACTAAATCTATACCCTAAAGAGATAGAAGAAAGAGGAAAAGCACCCATGTGTGCAAAAATATCTATACAGTTCTTTTTGCAGTGGCAATCAGTTGAAAACTGAGGGAGTGCCCATCAACTGGGGAATGACTGGACAAGTTATGACACATGGTTGTGATGAAGTACTACTGTGCTATATGAAATGATGAAGCGGATGGTTTCAGAGAAACTTGGAAAGAGACATGAACTGATGCAGAGTGAGAAGAGCCCGGAAAACAATTTTTCTACAGTAACAGCAAGATTATAAAGACATTCAATTATGAAAGTCTTAGGAACTCTGATCAACACCATGATCAACCATGACTCCTGCAGACTCATAATGAAACAGGCTGGCCACCTCCAAATAGAGAGGTGATGGACTCAAGAGTATAGAAGGAGGCATTAATTATTTTTTTTTGGACATGGCCAATGTGGGAATTTGTTCTGCTTGAATATGCATGTTTGTAACAGAGGATTTTTTCCCCTTGCTTTCTCAATGTGTGTGCATGTGTGTTTGTGTGTGTGCATGTGTATGAAAAGAAGGAGGTGGGAGGGAGAGAAAGTAAACATGTTTTAAAAAATAGTTAAAAAAAGGATGAAAGCAACTTAGATTGTTCACCCTCCCTTCCCCTCACCCGATATCATCCCTGTCAGAGGAGAAACACAGCCAATACACACAATGCAAGATGTCCCTGTTCTACAATTGCTAGACTTATGCAATGCCCCTTAAATGCAAGCAACTACCACTGAGAGGAGAAGAAGCCTTAATAACTTCTCCTTGGATTATATCACATGTTTCCTAGCTCCCATGGGCCACTAAATTGAAAAGAAGAAGAGGAGAGGGAAAGGGAAACCTATCTAATACATCTTTCTACCTCACCAGCCAACTCTCCCCATAATCTCAAAAGCTCCCAGCTCATTCTCCATGAGCTTATATTCTACTGAGGCAATACAATATAAATATGTACTTGTAAACACAAAACATGTACGCAGTCATACAAAGAAACAATTTTAAGAGAGAGAACTAAAAACTGGGGAATCAGGAAAACCTGGTGTTGGAAGTGGGACCTGGGATTTAAAAAAAGGCAGCAACTAGGTAGCCCAGTGGATGGAATGCTGGGCCTAGAGTCAGGAAGCCTCATCTTCCCTAAATTCAAATCTGGCCTCAGACACTGAATAGCTGTGTGACCCTGAGCAAGTCACTTAACCTGTTTGCCTCAGTTTCCTCATCTGTAAAATGAGCTAGAGAAGGAAATGGCAAATCATTCCACTATCTTTGCCAAAAACTACCCAAATAGCATCACAAAGAGTTGGATATGACTGAACAACATCAATAAGCATTTCTACAAAGTAGAAGGTGAAGAGGGAATGCATTCTCAAGTTAGCAGATCATGTGTTCAAAGGCACAAAGGCAGGAATCTTGTATAAAAAAATTTAGTGGGGCAGAGCCAAGATGGCAGAGTAAAAGTAGGGATTTGCCTGAACTCTCCCCTAAACACTTCCAAATCCTTTAAATAATGATGCTAAACAAATTCTAGAGTGACAGAATCCACACAGAGATGGAGTAAAACAATTTTCCAGTCCAAGACAACTTAGAAGGTCAGCAAGAAAGATCACTAGGGTAAGAAAAGAACACAGTCCAGTGCAGTCTGTGGCAGTACAGACCAGACCCCAGCTAGCCAGGAGAAGGCCTTGGGAGCAATTAAATCAGTGACAGCAGTGGACGTTTCCAGATCTCTCAGCTTACAGACAGTAAGGACAATTGGTCAGGAGATTTACAGGAGACCCTTTGCTAGCACCAGGGGCAGAACTCTGTTGCATTGCCCATACTTGGATCTGGGTCACAGTCCTGGGTCTCAGTCTCAGGACGAGGAAAAGCACTACTAGCACATCAGAGCTTATAGATGCAGAGGAGCAAGGACCCTAGTCACAGTTCCAGGGTGGAAAAGAATGCTTGTGATCACTCACAAACCAGTGTACAGTACAGGAGAGTAGTAAACATACCTCTCCCTAGATCATACCACTTTGGAAGAATCAAAAACTCACAGCTTCCCAGAATTATCTCTGAAAACAGCTGCACAAAAAACCTAAAACTTGGGATGGCGCCCCCTCCACTCCAGAAGCAAAGCCTCACTCTAGCATAGAGTTAAAAGTCAAGAAATAGACTGGAAAATGAGCAAGCAGCAGAAAAAGATCCTGACTACAAAAAGTTACTTTAGTGATAGGGAAGATCAAAACACAAACTCAGAAGAACACAGCAAAGTTAAAACACCTACATCCAAAGCCTCGAAGAAAAATATGAATTGGTCCCACGGCATAGAAGAGCTCAAAAAAGATTATAAAAGTCAAGTAAGAGAGGTAGAGGAAAAGTTGGGAAGAGGTATGAGAGTGATACAAGAAAATAATGAAAAAAGTCAACAGCTTGGTAAAGGAGGCCCAAAACAAAGAAGAAAGTAGATGAAGAAAATAACAATTTAAAAACAGAATTGGGGCAGCTAGGTGGTGCAGTGGATAGAGCACCAACCCTAGAGTCAGGAGGACCTGAGTTCAAATCTGGCCTCAGACACATAACACTCACTAGCTGTGTGACCCTGGGCAAGTCACTTAACCCCATTGCCTAGCAAAAAACAAACAAACAAAACAAAACAAAAACAAAACAGAAAACAAAAAAAAACAGAATAGGTCAAATGGTAAAAGAAGCACAAAAAATCCAATGAAAAGAATAATGCTGTGAGAAACAGAATTGGCCAAATGGAACAAGATATACAAAAACTGATGGAAGAGAAGAACTCCTTAAAAAATAGAATTGGCTAAATGGAAAAAAAAAGGCACAAAAATCCACTGAAGAAAATGATTCCTTAAAAATTAGAATTGGGCAAGTATAAGCTAATGACTTTATGAGACATCAAGAAACAATCAAACAAAATCAAAAGAATGAAAAAATAGAAGAAAATTTGAAACTCTTCATTGGGAAAACAACAGATTAGAAAATAGATCCAGGAGAGATAATTTTTTAATTATTGGATTACTGAAATTCATGATCAAAAAAAGAGGCTAGACCTCATCTTTCAAGAAATTATCAAGGAAAACTGCCCTGATATTTTTGAACCAGAGGATAAAATGGAAATTGAAAGAATCCCCCACTCACTTCCTGAAAGAGATCCCAAAATGAAAACTCCCAGGAATATTAGAGCCAAATTCCAGAGCTCCCACACCAAGGAGAAAATACTGCAAGCAGCCAAAAAGAAATAATTCAAAAATTGTGGAGCCACAGTCAGGATAACACATGATTTAGCAGTTTCTACATTAAAGGATCAGAGGGCTTGGAATATGATATCCCAGAGAGCAAAAGAGCTAACATTACAACCAAGAATCACCTACCCAGCAATACTGAGTATAATCCTTCGGGGAAAAAATGGATATTTAATGAAATAGAGGATTTTCAAGTATTTCTGATGAGAAGACCAGAACTGGATAGAAAATTTGACTTTCAAATACAAGACTCAAAAGAAGCATAAAAAAGGTAAATAGCAAAGAGGAATCATAAGGGATTCAATAAGATTAAACTTTTTACATTCCTACATGGGAAAATGATACTTGTAAGTCCTAAACACTTTCTCATTATTAGGATAGTTAGACAGAGTATACATAGACAGAGGACACAGGTGTGACTTGAATGTAATGGTATGATTATCTAAAAAAATAAAGTTAAGTGGTGGGAAAGAAGAATGCACTGGGAGAAGGAGAAAGGGAGAGGTAGAATGAGGTAAATTATTAGACATAAAAGAGGCCCAAAAGAGATTTTACATTGGAGGGGGAGTGGGAAGGGGAGCATGTGAATCTTACTCTCATAGGAATTGGCTCAAAAAGAAAATAACATATACATTCAGCTGGGTGTAGAAATCTATCTTACCATACAGGAAAGTAGAGGGGAAGAGGGGACTGATAGAAGGGAGGGCAACTTGGTGGAGGAAGAAGTCAGAAGCAAAACACTTTTAAGAATGGGCAGGGTAAAAAAGAAAGAGAGAGAGAGAGTAAGATAAATGGGGGTGGGGGAATACAATGGAGGGAAATACAGAATTGGTAATCATTACTGTGAAAACAATCATAGCAAGTTTCTCTGACAAAAACAGTTTCTCAGACATATAGAAAACAAAGCTAAATTTATAAAAACAAGAGCCATTCCTCAATTGATAAATGATCAAAGAGTATGAAAAGGAGTTTCAAGACAAAGTAATGAAAAGTATTTATAGTCATATTTTTAAAAAAAAGCTCTAAATCACTACTGGTTAGAGAAATACAAATTAAAACAACTCTGAGTTACCACCACATATCTTACAGATTGGCTAATATGACAGAAAAGGAAAATGACAAATGTTGGGAGGGATGTGGGAAAATTAAAACACTAATGCACTGTTGGTGAAATTTTATGATTATTGAATCATAAAATTATGGAGAACAATTTGGAACTATGCCCAAAGGGCTATAAAACTATGCATAACCTTTGACCAAGTAATACCACTACTAGGTCTGTATCCCAAAGAGATCAAAAACAAAAAAGAAAAGAACCTATGTATACAAAAATGCTTATAGAAGCTCTTTTAGTGGTGGCAAAGAATTGGAAATTGAGGGGATGCCCATCAGTTGGGGAATGACTGAACAAGTTGTTGTATATGATTGTGATGGAATACTATTGTGCTTTAAGAAATGACAAGCAGGATACTCTCCAAAAAACCTGGAAAGGCTTACATGAACTGAAGAAAATTAAACTAGCATGTCACTTGAGAGAATGTATGAAGGTTAGAAATAGGAAATAAACCTAGAAAGGTAAGTGGAAGCCACATTAAAGGGATCTCAAAAAGTTAGGGGAGAGTATCCTGGAGGCAATAGAGAGCTACTAAAGATTTCTTAGTAGAGAGGCATTTCAGATGTGTGTTTTAAGAGCATCTCTCTGGCATCTGTGGAAAATGGATTGGAGAGGGGAAAGGCCAGGAGACTAGTTAGGAGGCCAGTGCAATAGTGTAGGCAAGAGGTGACAAGAGCTTGAACTAGGGGTAGAAGTGTGAGTAGAAAGGAGACAGATATGAGAAATTTGTGGAGGTAGTATTCATAGGACATGGCAACTGATAGAACATGGGGACGGGAAACAGTTAAAGGACTCCAAGTTTCCAAACCCAGGTGACCAGAAAAATGGAGTATCTTCAACAGGAATCCCAAACAGAAGGTTAGAGAAAGAATGGGTCTGGAAGAAAATAAGATCTGGATTCAAATCCTGCCTCTTACCATTAATGCGACCTTAGGGAAGTCACTAAAACTCCCCGGGGCTGGGTTTCCTGGAGTATAAGATGAGAGGATTGGATTAGATGACCTCTGTGGTCCCTTCAAGGTCTAGACATATGAAACAATGATATGAGGTCAAGTGGGATTGGATAGGTGTTTAACTTGCATGGAAATTTTAACCACTGCTTATACATTGTTTCAAAGAAAGAATTTACTCTTCTTTTAAGCCAACGTTTTCAACAAACAAACTTTTGGTACATAGCCCCTTTAAGGGTAGGGACCACCTCTACTATTTATCCATATTACTCTCTTTTCATCAGATTTTTTTTCTTCCTCCAATCTACAGGACACAATCATTAGACTTAGTCTTAGGGTGCTCATTAATTTATCATTAAACAAACAAACAAACCCTTTCACTTGCATCAAAATTCTTAGCAGTATTTCCTACTTTTCCCCATTCCTATTGTTTAATTTGCAAAGTTAAAATCAAGAATTCCCCCACTCCTTAGACACAGACAGGGATTTAAAATGGAAAAATATAGGTGTGGTAAAAAGAACAGGAAATCATGGGAAATGTCACTAGTTGTTTTGGTTTCAAAAGTGTGCAAATAATTTAACAGAATGTGAGTTAATTTGTAGTAATGCAATAAGGATCACAACATAAATTATTTTCTATCATTGTCTGCTTTTCCTACTTGTTCATTAATCATGAAATGTTTTAAACTTTAAAGCATACTTCTATCTTTAATTTATAAATGTCTCAAAATTCTTCTGGCCAAGATGTTTGCCTCAAAGTAAGGCTGGCCATCCAGCTTCAATCCCTGAAGTTTACATCAGATCAAATAATGATCAAGAAATCTAATGAAAAACTAGAGTGCCTTCTTCTACTCCTGGACTGTATATGACATCAGCCAGCAGAGCTGATGTTATACAGAGTCCAGGGGTAGAAGAAGGCATTGACAAGGGAAAATAATCTTATAACCTCCTTTCCACTTCCTGCCTCTTCTAGCAAAGCCACTCCTACCTCCGGATATTTTCAAAATGTGACCAGAGACCAGAGACGGGACAAAAGATGGAGTCTGCAAGTGTCTATGCCTAGAAGAAGCAAGAGTAGTGGACTATGCTGAGAAAGCCCTAGGGTGGGGCATTGGGAAGCAGTAGTGAGGTACCAACAAGCCTGGTACTGCTTAGGGTAGAATATCTCAGGCCAAGGAGCTCTAACATCCCTAAGACTTTGTCCTTAGGCACTAGAAAGGACTGTGAAGATATGGTACTTTGAACCTTAAAGATCTAGGAGTACCTAACTTTAGGAAGTAGAGGTCTGGGTAAGAAGCCAGAGCAAGACCAACGGGGCCACCAACCCCACCCAAAAGTATAACAGCCTGACTGTGGGATCAGGCCCAAATGCTAGAGCTAAAGCTGAAGAGATAAGTCAATGAAAGAAAATACCGCCGAGAATTCTAATTTCATAACAGCTGTAAGCAGAGACTCCAAAGAAAACAATGGATTTTCCACAAAGACTACATGAATATATAAAGATTATATGATCACACACACCCACACATTTTAGAACCTTACAGCTGTAAGGGACCTCAGAGATCCTCTAGAATAGTCTCATCGTTTTAAAAATCAATTAACAATCCTAATGGTTAGTGAGGCATATAGCTATTTTTCTTCATATAACTCACATGTTCTTTAAAAGCATCATGTAAGTAAAAACAATTTTCAAATGCACCAGGAGAGTTTTTCCATTTAAAGGGAATTTGGTGGTAACTCTGAACATTTTAAACTTCGTTTGAAAAGGCAATATTTATCTGTAGCGTAAATTTAGATTTTCATCATTTGTTTCCTTAAAGCAAACTGTACTAGGCCTAGGGAAGAAGCAATTTGGCTAAAGCCAACTCTTGTAAATTTTAATTTTAAAAAATGTTTTGTAGATGTACTTTTAAAAATCACCATCACTCAGGACAGCTAGATGGCACAGTGAATGGAGCAGTGGCCCTGGAGTTAGGAGGACCTGAGTTCAAATCTGCTCTCAGACCAAACACTTGACACTTACTAGTTGTGTGACCCTGGGCAAATCACATAACCCCAATTGCCTCACCAAAAAATCACCATCACCTTTCAAAGGCTCTCCCCTATCCCCGAATAGAACCCTCCCTTGTCACTAATAAGCACAGCCAAGAAAAACAAATAGACATAGTGGCCATGTCTGACAAAGTATGCCTCATTCTGCACCTATAGTCCACCACGTTTTTCCTGAGAGGCAGAAGGCATCCTTCCCCATCATCCATCCCCAGTCATAACTGCACTGATAGTTCTAATGTTTTTCAATATTTTTCATTTATATTATTATGGTTATTAAGTAAACTTCTCTTGGTTCTGCTTCCTATGGTCTATATCAGTTCATACAAGTCTTCCCAAGTTTTTTTTAATCCATTATATTAACAGTTTTTTACTGCACAGTAATATTCCATTGTATTCCTATACTATAGTTTGTCTAACCATTCTCCAATCAGCAGGAACCCACTGTCTTTCAAACTCTTTACTATTACAGAAAGGCTTGTTATGAGTATATTTTTATTCATAGGACCAGTCCCTCTATCTTTGACTAAGGTCAACTTTTATATTGTAGTTATATTTGTCTCACAAGGATAAAAGGTGTATTTTAGATGTCACAAAGAGAAATCAGGGTACCTGGGCTAATTCCAGTTGTGGTGGCAGCACACGTGGTATAGAGACTACAAAGTTCTTCTTTTCTTAACCTCTTCACTTTCTAAATGGGTTTATTAACAATGTAGCTCACAAGTGGTGGCAATTTTTTGGTGGTGGTGGTGTGATGAGTGACTTCAAAAACACTTGAAGGTTTTGGTAAATCTTCAAGACACTGATTAATGCTTCTGATGGACAAGGTTTTGAAATGGTCTATCATAACCTACATAATTTAAATCCACTTTGGAGAACATCACCTTTGACCCAAAACACATAGTTGAATAGCTGGGGATGTCCTTTGTCCTTATGACTACTTTAATAAAATTGGACAGGCATTTCTAAAGTCAAAGTGTAAAGTAGGTATTTATGAAATTTTGTGCAGATTTCTGGGATGAGGCATTTAAATGCCTTAGATTAGGTTTGAAAATTGTACCTCTCTGCATGTTATAATCCACTGGAGGTTTTGAGTTTTCACTTTAAACCATGCAATTCAAGTCAGAGTCAGATAAGTACTTATTAAGCACTTACTACATACCAAGCACTGTACTAAGCATTGGAGGCATAAGACATTCCTTGTCCTCAAGGATCTCGTATTTGAACTCGAGAAGAAAACATATAGTATAAAAGGAAGGAGAAAAGTGGATGATGAAGTCCTGTAGCCAAGACTGGAAATGATCAGAGGAGGTGTGAGTTACAGAGTTGAATTTATCCTGCAGAATGATGAGTTTCTGGAGAAGGTGAAATCCAGGAGATCTGCCAGGTGGGAAATGATGAGGTGAGTTCCCTGGATGCCCTTCTTAAGAGGTAAAATAAGAGGGAGAAACTCTCTAATATCAATTCTCTACCTTCTCCAATCAGAGAGAGGGAAGGGCCCCAGGGACAAGGGGTGCTAAGGAGGAGTGAGATTCGGAATTGATTTCATCTTGCAGAATGATGAGTTTCTAAAGATCATGAAATCAAGGAGATCAGTCAGGTGGGAAATGAAGAAATTTGACTTGTCACAAAATGAATACTTCTGGTGCCAGAAGTATACTAGCCAAAATTTTCTGGTAACAGAATTTCCTGGCATTTAAAATATATCATTTATTAAAGTAATATTAAAAAAAAAACTCCCTCATATGACCACTTGCCTTCCCTTAGTTTGAGCTCTTCATGTTCCGCTTAAGAGATAGAGAATGAGGTGGGTTACAAAGCCACATTTCTTATTCCCTTGATTTGGAAAAGTTTCACAATGGAAGTAGTTTGATGAATAATTTTTTTCAACTAGTAAAAGTCTTTGGTGGAAAGAGATGAAAGAAAAAGGAAAAGGACTCATACGTACAAAAATATTTATAGCAGCTCTTTTTATGGTGGCAAAGAACTGGAAATTGAGGGAATGTCCATCAATTGGGCAATGGCTTAACAAGTTGTGTTATATGATTGTGATGGAATACTGTTGTGCTATAACAGGTCTGTGCAACATGCAGCCTGTGGGCCATTTGTGGCCCACCAAAGGATTTTAGGAGGTCTGCGAAAAATGCAGGATTGCCACTGCACACTTTCATGTTTGTCACATGACCCGTGGCAACTAATCATCATCAGTCTGTCTCTAATCTATCTGCAGCCTGAAGAAGTTTAGCTTATTTTAATTTTGGCCCCTACCTACTGCCAAGTTGTACAGGTCTGTGCTACAAAAAATGATGAGCAGGATGCTTTCAGAAAAACCTGGGAAGACTTACATGAACTGATGAAAAGTGAAATGAGCAGAACCAGAAGAATATTATACACAGTAACAATCATACAATGATGAATTGTAAATGACTTAGCTTAGTTATTCTCAGCAATACAATGATTCAAGATGATTCTGAAGGACTTAGGATAAAAAATGCTATCCATATCCAGAGAAAGAATTGATGGAGTCTGAATGCAATATGCATTATATTTTTTACTTTATTATTTTTGGGGGGGTGTGATCTGCATTTTCTTTTGTAACATGACTAATATGGAAATGTTTTACAAGACTGCACATGTATAACCTATAATAAACTGCTTGCTTTCTCAATGGGGAGGGGGGGAAGGAAAAAGAGAATTTAGAACTCAAAATTTAAAAAAGAACATTAAAATATTTGTTTACATGTAATTGAGAAAAATTTTTAAAAGTATTTAGTAAGTTTGGATCAGAAAGTTATTTCAGGCAGCATCTGAGAAATTATGCTACAAAACCATTTAGACACAATGCTATATTCACTGCATATTTAAGGACAGTAGAGTTTCAGATCTACGATGCCTCCATTAAACGTAAACTTCTTGAAGGCAGGGACTATCTTTCTCTTTGCTTGTATTTATACCCCAGTGCTTATCACCGTGCCTATTTCATAACAGACACTTAATAAATGCTTATTGACTGGCTACCTGACTGACCTGATGATAGAAATAAACCTCTGAGTTGATTCTGATCTAAACCCCAGGATCCCAGTAGGTCAGCAAATCAAAAAGCATTTATTAAGCACTTACTTTGCATTCTATGCCCTGGGGATATGAACAAATAAAAAACACAATCCCAGTTCTCAAGAAGCTTGCAGTAGAAAAGAGAGCTGACCAAAATGAGTGAAGAACAGAGGAAGGAGAAGGTATATCAAAAAGGAAGATAGATTAGGGAGTTCCAGATGACTTGAGGGAGAACCAGAAAACTAAAGTGAGCTAATGGAGTGCTAATGGAAAAGATTATGAAGAGCAGAGAAGGGTTTTAAGGAGAGGGTGATGGATATGGAATGTCAAGCGAAAAAAGATAATTTAGCTAATAGCGCTTTGGCTAACTGCAAAGGAAGAAAGGTGAGAGGGACCTGAGGCAGGGATGAGAAAATGAGTGAGAATAAGGGTCAATTATATTAGAGGAGTTAGAAAGTAAAACCTGAAGAGAATATTCTGGAGAGGCAGAGACTGGTGATAATTGGTTGCTGTAATGAGCTGTGAGGTAAAATTGAATGTAGACAAGGTGAAATTTGCTCAGACGCGTATATATATAGCTCATTAGAAAACTGATAATTTTGGCAAGCATATGTCTCTATGCATATGGGCCATATGTCTCCAGTGTCTTCTTTTCAGCATTCTAAAATTATTACTATGTTCCTGAAAACATGTACTATAAAGTAAGAAAGTTAAATCCTAGGTTGCTACTGCAGCTATGCCAACAAGGATTATAGGGAACTAGAGGGTAATACTCTCCTGTAGCAAACCTGTGGCATCCTAATTTCCCTGATATTTGCAGTCAAGTACTTAGAGCTCATTCTTTGGAAAAGCAAGGAGAAGAAATGATAGGGAATTCCTTCCTGAAGGTGGATTACTATTTAGTTCTGCTCACTTGCTACTTCACTGGCTTCACATGGTCCATTGTGACTTTTTTTTAAATGGCAAAAATATGATTTTAAACTTCTTTAAAATTATTATATGATTCACCAACATTATATCTTTCAGTGGAGATCAGAGGCCAAAACACCAGAATGATGACCTCCTACCTTTAAGAGCTTATATTCTTCCAGGAAGTGGCAGTACCACTCATCAATGTCATGAATCTCATTTTAAATATTTTAAATCTTCAATTTAAAAACATAGGAATGTACACAAAGAGAAATGAGCTGGGAATCGATACTGCTCAAGTCAGTATTATATCACTGTAGGAGTGGATTTCAAGATGAAATATGCATCCTTGGTTTTACTCTTCAAAATCCTGATGAATTTGGTCAAAGTTATATAGGAAATTTGGATGACTAAATCAGGTTTCTTATTCTCCCACTATTAACATCACTATAATGTTCTGCATCTATACTAGCCTTCATATATTATTTGGATACAGAGCTCAAAGCAAAATTAGATGAAATCATTTATAATGAATGGGCCTGACTCATCTGCTTAAAATTCTGCTGCCCCACATTCCTTTCATCTTGATCTCTTTTTTTTTAAATCACCCACAGAATGGGTTCCATACTTTCAAAACCTTTTGAAGCTAATTTTAGATGAATAAAAAAATTGGCTTATCCTACCTCAGCACTTCCTCAGAAAGGAATCCAATATATAACTGATAAATTCAAATGTGAGAAGTTTCTTCGTTGTCCTTTTGAATAAAATTATTCCATCACATTTGAAGCATATTAGTTTTTTACTGCCAGCTGCACAAATTATCACACCTAAAAAATTAGAAGGTAAGTATGGCCATACCTCAGAAAGGTAACAAGGCAACACACAATTGGAATATTTCTCTGTATATGTAATGCACATATAACCAACATGTCATTTAATTTGATAATAAAGAATAGAGAAAGATCATTGACTTCATTTGGTTATAACTTAGCTCTCCTCAAAAACAGTGAAATAATCTTCCAGATGTCCTATTCTTTTGAGGGCTACCTCTTAAATAAGATGCAGGATTCTTTCAGTTGCGGTAAAAAGGCATTGACTACCAAACCATGGAAAATTGTCTGTGTACCCCTGACTTTAGGCACTGGATTTGTATGAGAAACAAATATCCTCTTAGATATCTATTTTCTTGGCAGTATATTAATTGACATGATTTTATAAGCTCCTGTTTAAAACTGTTTGACTCAGATATACCACTACTAGGCCTCCTCTCCAAAGAGATCAGAGAATGAGGAAAAGGACTCCTGGACATAAAAATATTTTTTGCAGCTTTTTTTGTGGAGACAAAGAACAAGAATCTAAGGGAGTGTCTATCAATTGGGGAATGACTGAACAAATTATGGCACATGAGAAAAATAGAATAACCTTATGCTGTAAGAAATTATGAAGTGGATGGTTTCAGAGAAACCTGGGAAGACTTGTATGAACCAATGCAGAGTAAAGTGAGCAGAACCAGAAAAATAACTTATATAATTTAACAACACTGTAGAAATAAAAATACCTCCTAATGGAGGTACAAATTGAGACAACCATGAAACAATGTTTTAAAAGTCTTAGCACAGTTTTAAGTTACTGAGACAGCAGGACCAGTGGCAAGATACCCAGGGCAGATGACTGTGAACTGTGGCCTGCTGTAGATGGTTAAGCAAAAAGGCATGAATGAGTTATGCTGATCTGTGCCTAACCATCTACACCAGGCTATTTCCAGGCTACGCCTCACTGTTATCCACCCTGGACATTTTGCTACCTGCCCCGCTGCTGTTTTGCTCTTTCACCATCACCACCCAACAGCATCATTGGTCCCAAAGACATGGCAGGCTGAGTTCATTCACTTCACTTGGAACTCTGCTCCACAGCTGAGCTTAAATGGCCAGTGAGTGAGGACAAATTCCCCTGACTAATTCTGGCTGGCCCTAGACCATACTTCACATCTATCCACCCCAGCTATTCTGGGACTTCCTAACATCTGCCTTGCTTCAGCCACATACCCTCCTTCCCATGGTTCTCCCATTCCCTCCCCTGCAATCTGCATTGAATTTCTTTCTCTGGGTATAGTAATCAAATTCAAATTGATGCTGCCATTGCTTGTGGAAAGGGCATGATGCCCCTATGGCTCCATTCACTATTTCTATGACTCTTTCCCAACCCTCATCCCCGGCCCCAAATTCCTTTCCCTGACCACCACTCTGTTTCTTTCTATTAGAATGCAAGTTCCACAAGGCAGGTACTCTGTCATCATATTCCTCCTACCTCACTTCTGTGATCCAGCTAATTGTCTTTCTCTTTGTTCCTCACTTGGAATACTTCACCTTCTATCTCTGTATCTTTGCACTGGACATCCACCATACCTGGCATATAATCTTCTCTTTACTTCTGCCTCTTAGAGCTCTTCTCTTCCTTCCAGATGCAGCGTAGACATTATCTTCTGCAAGAAGTTATTATTGATCCCTTAACTGCTAATACCTTCCTTTCCAAACTACTCACTTTATATTTATGCTGGATATATTTTTATTTGTACTTACTGTCTCTAGAATGTAAACTTACTGAGAGTATGATTGTTTCACTCTTTTTAACTTAACACTTAATAGTACCTGGCACACAGGAGGCACTTTATAAAAACCTGAATAATATTAATAAAAATAATAGCTAGCATATATATTGTACTTTAAGGTTTGCAAAGAGCTATACATGTAATCTCACAATAATCCTAGGAATTATCCTAGGAATACTATTATTATCCCTATCTTACAGATGAGGAAACTGAAGCCAGGAGAGGTTATATGATGTCACACAGTCAGAGGTTAAGTGTCTGAGGCACGATTTGATCTCAGGTCTTCTGGACCTTAAGTCTAGTCCTCTATCCAGCTAGTCCTCTACCTAGCTGCCTGATCTTTGTCTTTGTACCTCCAAGTGACTAGTACATAGTAGAAACTTAATAAATTATTTTTTCATTCATTTATTCTTTTGTTTGTGTGTGTATGTGAGGCAATTGGGGTTAAGTGACTTGCCCAGAGTCATACAGCTAGTGAGTGTTATGTGTCTGAGGTTGGATTTGAACTCAGGTCCTCCTGACTCTAGTTCTGGTGCTCTATCCACTGCACCACCTAGCTGCCCCCATTCATTCATTCTCATTTTGTGTGTCTCTTATCTATTTCCTCCTGTAAATCCTCCACAGGAAGCTTATCTACTATGTTGGAGGCCTTACTTCAGATCTTTTGACGATGCAAGGATACAAATGGAATCTGTTTATCTGTTATCCATCCTGCACACTACGTGATTGCCTCATCTCCTTTTCTGGTCATATGTCTGATGATGCTATTTATGCTACCTCTCAAATACAATTTATTGGTAATATGTTGGAGACACTCGAGCCCACCTCATTGCTTATCAAAGTGCCTGGCACATAGTTAGCACTTAATAAATGCTTGCTAATTGATGTGGCTCTTCTTTATCTTTTGGGAGATTTATAATTTTAATTCTCTAGAGAATATGGTATTACTTGACTCTTAGCCATATGAAACTATTGGAAAAATGCTGATGTTGAAAAAAATGGAAATTTATTTTATGGTGAAACTTTGTTGTGGTTGATTGGTTGTTTCCGACTCTTTGTGACCTCATTTGGGGTTTTCTTGGCAAAGATACTGGATACTAGTTTGCCATTTCTTTCTCCATCTCTCTTTATATTTGAGGAAACTGAAGCAAACAGGATTAAATGACTTGCCCAGGGTCACAAAGCTAGTGTCTGAGGCCAGATTTGAACTCAGGGAGATGAGTCTTCCTGACTCCAGACGCAGCACTCTATCCACTGTGCCACTTAGCTGCCCAGGTGAGAAACTTAGGGTCACTGAAAGCACTGTACAATTTTTGAAAAGCAATTTAGCCCATTCTCCTCTTCCGATTTAATCCTGGGCTTGGGTCATTGCCTATCTAAAACATATGTACTGATTGAACAGCTCCATGGATTATATACCCATCCATCTATTCATGGTCTGGACAAGAGATTTTTAACCTACTTGGTTTCTTATGTGGATAGTTAGATGTGATTTTGGGTTCCATAGAGAAGGCTGTGCAATATTCTAGGACTTGAAGTAATTAGCATAATGACATCCACAAAAAGGAGCCACTGAAGGCCTTTGCACCTATAGGAAATTCTTCTTCAATTTGGCCATTGAGCAGGACTTCCTCCATGACAGTGGAAAACAACTTTGGTAAGTATGCACCCCCATGTTATAAAGTTATAAAACATGACTTTTGATATTAATAAGTCAGAGGATAATTGAACAAGGTGTTTTCTGTTGTTACATCTTTCAGGAGATTTTAATATATGCATGGAAAACAATTTATTGGATGAGGGCCTTTAATGGAAAGAGTACCAGCCCTGGAGTCAGGGAACATTGGTTCAAATCCCACTTCTTTACATTTACTATAAATGTGACCTTCAGCAAATTACTTAGCCTTCCTGGGGTTCAGTCTACTCAGCTGCAAAATGAAGGATGATAGAAACCGGTCTTTAACGTCTTTTCCAGCTCTTTATCTATGATCCTTTGATCATCTTGCTCTACCAAATTAAATACTTTTTCATTGTCAACAGACACTAAGTACGATGGGATCTTATATCCTCTGTATATAGTCAGTTAGACGACAAAGTAGTTAAAATGCTGGGCCTAGAATCAGAAAGATTTATTCTTGTGAGTTCAAATCTGGCTTCAGACACTCACTAGCTATATGACCTTGGGCAAGTCACTTAACCCCATTTACCTCAGTTTCCTCATCTGTAAAATGAGCTGGAGAAAAAAATGGCAAACCACTCCAGCATCTTTGCCAAGCAAACCTCAAATAGGGCCATGAAAAGTCGAACAGAACTGAAATAAATGAACAAGCACAAGAACAATAACTGTCAAGATTGGATCCGCTGTAGAAAAGCATTTGCGAAAGACCGGCCATTGGGGCAGCTCGATGGCACAGTGGATAGAACATTGGCCCTGGAGTCAGGAGGACCCAAGTTCAAATCCGACCTCAGATACTTGACACTTAACTAGCTGTGTGACCCTAGGCAAGTCACTTAACCCCATTGCCTAGTAAAAATAGAATAAAATAAAATAAAATAAAATAAAGACCAGCTATTCCCTCTTATAATAAAGCTTCATTGAGGATGCCCTCGATATATGCATAGATTATTCTCCAAGATTTTAGATTTTGTAGAGAAGTGAATGAAGGCTTATAGGTTATTGGTACTTCCTTAGTATCTTTTTCTGGTTTGTTCCAAGTATTTTGTATCCTCTCCCCTTTCAGGTATTAAAGATGATCCATCTGGTAATATTGTAAGAAATAGCACATAATAAAATGATAATAATCCATAGTGTCTGCATTATACTCCTCATTGTTCCCAGTAACATGAGAGAGCAAAGGCAAGTTCTGACTGCCTGCTGTGAAGCCTGTGTGGGTGGTCAAATTTGTTGATAGTGCATTCTGTTGTTAGGAATGTGAATTACAAAAGTGCTTTCAGTATGTGAGCCAAGAGGTACAAAACAATGCTGACATGGGGTGAAATTTTTTTTTAAATAAGCTGCGCAGTGATATGGCCTTAAAAAATGCCTCTTTTTAGTGTATTCACTGATGAACCTTTGCAGAGCTTAGAGCTTGACATATACATACATAAAGAGAAATCAGTCAAACCCCACATGTAATAACTCCCTTGATTTTTTAAAATGTTAGTGGATTTAAAATATCAAAGTTATATCAAATAAAGATTTGGAAACTAGCTAGCAAAAATCAAACTGAATACAGTAATACTTCTAATTAACAAAAAAAGACATGTTATCACACCACTCTTTGCTGTCACAAATGGTATTACCAAAGTAGAAATTCTGTGAAACATGGTGATAGATTCTAGAAGATGAATTCTTTCTCTCCTCCCTCCAGATGAAATATGTTAGCTCTGAAGGCTCAATGGCTCCAAAACCTCCTTCAGGACAAATCTCTACCTAGTGACACAGAGCTGTCTACTGCCTATATCCTGGAGGGCGCTGATCCTGCTGCCAGGTAATAACAAGGCAGTACAGTGGATAGAGCACTGAGCCTAAAGTCAGGAAGACCTGAGTTCAAACCTGGTCTTACTAGTTATGTGACCTTGAGCAAATCATTTAACCTGTTTGCCTCAACTTCCCCAACTGTAAGTGGGGATAATAAGAGCACTTACCTCCCAATATTGTTGTGAGGATAAAATGAAATGAATTTGTAAAGTACTTAGCACAGTGTCTGCAGTAGGTGTTGAATAAAAATGCTATTATTAGTATTATTGTTTATTAGGTAACAAGGGCATATGGGCTCCAGGAATGAGGAGGCAGGCCAATGTTCTGATCTACCCCCAAGAGCTACCTATATCTGAGAGAGTACCACTATTGTTTCCCCCTGGGATACACTTCATCTGAGAACTCAGTGCTAACAAATCTAGAACTTCTCTCAACCGACTCCTCACCCCCAGGATGACTTTGTCAAAAGCTCTGACCTCAGAGGTTTTGTCAATCAAGATTCATTACTGTGTAACACACACTAACAAGAGATACTTTGCCAAAATATTTAAATATTGGTGAAATTAATCTTTGATACAAAGGTAGCCTTTGTGGTAGCCACAAAAATGGAAGAATTCTGAAAAATGCTGGATGTTTTCTTCTGTAAAGGATGGAAAATAATAAGCTTAAATGACTCTCATCAAGCAAAAACCTACTTGAGAGAGGTCTGATCATTTTCTTCCTTCGTTAATGACAAAGCTTTGAAGCTTTGGAACCTGAGAAAGATTAATAATTAATTTACTAGCTTTTATTGCTATAAGTGAATTACAGTTCTATTACATATTTACTAGAAGCATCTTAGGCCCCAAACTTCAGGAATTCAGGAATTTTATCAAGTACTCCATAAGATAAATGTTTATTTTGAAACCTAGCATGTATGGCACCTGGTTGATCTGTGCCTTTCTCTATTTAAATATACTACAATATTTCCCACCATCTTTATCCAGAGCTCCCACGGTCATTACTCACCTCAGAAACCTGCCTAACAGTGTGTGACCTGACCATTCTGGTTACTCTCACTCCGCCCACACTGCCTTGGGCAATATGATGGCAGCAAAGGAAGATTATACCTGCCACTTTGTCAGCAAATGAAAATTAATTAATTACTCATGACTGGAAAAGAGAGGAAGGAGGCTTTCCCAAAGGAGACATGATCTGACCCTGAGGCACCCCTACCTTACCATTTTCTACTTCCATTTAAGCTCTGACATGCAAACACTTCCCTAGAATAGGAGCTATTTTCCTAGCTAATGTTGTTCTTAGAGCACTTCTTAGTAAGCTCATAAACATTTGATGATGAGAAGTACTAAATAGCAAATTGGCCCCAGAAGCCTCAAGCATTCCCAGATTTCTGAGTTTTCAACTTAACATAAATGGGAGATGCAGCCCAAAAGAAAACAGCATCATCCTTATAAGTTTCCAACTACTTGAAGCTCTTTGTAGGAGTAATTAAGCAGCCTGTCATTAATTGAGACAGAAAGTGCCCAGGAATAAAAATCTTAAGGGATTTTTTTTTCCATGGTGTCTGTCTGGGAAAGTTTCAGTAACTGAATATGCTCATCACTGGTCTGGGCCTGCAAAGTGTGGGAGAACTCAACAGGACAGAAATCAAATTTCTGGGCCAAGAACAAAAGGAAGGCCTGTCAAGTTTTATTAGTAAACATGTAGTCCCCATGTCTGAGAAGAAGGATTGTTAACACCTTCTACATAACAGCCAATGACAGTTTTACAGAGCTGAGTGAAATATATGTCATTTCACTTAGCTCTGTAAATGTAATATAAAATATAATTTTACATTAATTATGCAAATATAAAAAGGATTCCCTTAAATCTTTAAATTTAAATTTAGCAAACATTTGTTAAGTGCCTTAGGATACCTTAGGATTCCTAGGAACCTGTCTACAAGATGTAGATTGGATTTTCAAATTAAATTCTAATATTTCTCACCAATTTCTCAAGAAGTCTTTATTAGCAGCTATAAGGCAGACACAGAAGATACAAAGACAAGGGAAAAAAAAAAACCAACAAGATTTTTGAGAGTGATCCCCTCAAGGACCTTTTTTATACTTGAGGGGAGGTAGGGAGTAGTGGAAGGGGGGGAAATATATAGAAAAATAAATACAAAATATATATGAAGATGCTTCTGGAAGGAGGTCACAGGTTTGTTATCAATAGAACAGGGGTCCCAGAGGGTATGACAGAAAGGGTAAGGTAAAGTGGAGTAGGAATACAGGAGGGATGGGCTTGACAAGGATGAATATGAGGAAACAGGGAGTTATCCGCCAGAGTGCACTCGAAAGCAGATTGCAACTCAGAATCACAGGGATTATGTGATTGTCACTCTTTACAGTAAAAGTCAGAGAAGGGAAGAGAGGTGCGTACATGCAGTCACTTGGGTGATGGTCAAGGCAAGGGTCTGTGGAGTCCGGGGGCCTGGCTGATTATAGAGGGATGAGGCTGATTTCACTGCTTTAGCATCCAAGAGTCATAGGTTACATAATGTCTAGTTCTTTTTGGCACCACCCTCAGAGCTTATCCACAAAGATCAAGGGAATGAGGCTAAATCCAGGGTTTGTAAAAAATGCAAATTTTGGAAGTTTCTATATTTACAGATATTACAACCAAATTCTCTTACCCACAAGTAAATAAACACAAAATAAAGTAATTGAGAAACATATTAGGTTATTACTTTATTGCATTTGCCCCATCACCTTATGAATTATATGCTTCTAGTCCGGTTATTCATGTAGTTTACTAAATGGTTCCTAATCTGGGGTACATGGAAGGATTTCAGAGGGCCTGTGAACTTGGATGGGAAAAAATAATATTTTAATAATCTTTGGTTTCCTTTATAATCTTATGTATTTTATTCATTTAAAAATATTTTTCTGAAAAAGGGTCCATGACATTTCAACTGTCTGTCAAAGGGGTCCATGACAAAAAAAAAACAGTTCAGAACCCTGGCTTACACAAAATTCTTTTTCCACTCTTTTGTATCCTACTAGGAGAATGTAAGCTCCTTGCAGGCAGGCTTTGTTTTGTTTCTGTCTTGTGAAGGAAAAATAGGGACCACAATCATTCCACTACACCTTGAGTATAGAAATCCCCCAACTTCCTGGTGGCCTAGCTGTGCAAAGTAAGGAGAAATAAAATATAACAAATTATATAAAGTAGGTGGTCTCATTCACAGTTGTAATAAAAATATTTATTGTCCTTGGATAAGAGACAGGTGTAGTCTTGTCTAAATGGTTACCTCAGTCTTATAGTTTGTCACAATTGTGGGAGTATTTGGTCACCTCCCTTTGCCTCCTGCCCTTGAACAGGGTATGTCTTCTTATTCAGATAACACACCTTACCAGCTGCATGGGAAATATCCCATAGAATCCCCCTCCTTTCTTGCTTGAATGATTCCTCCTTTCTCTACCCTCCCCTCTCCTGTGAAACATGTTACTTATCTGTTCTAAGTTGCTGTAGAATACTGCTGATTGGCTGTGGGAGTAAGGCTACCAAGTTATAAAAACTAAATGTGTACTCTAGGAAGTTGAAGCTGCTATCAGCAGTTTCTTTGGCATGCTAATACATTTTGTTGTTTTCAATTTGTCCTCCTACCTTTGACCCACAGTCATGACCTCTGCTGACAAGTACATCTCTCTAAGAGGTCCCATTAGAGAATTGCTCAACATCTCCATGTGTATTCTTAGAACCTAAAATGGTGTCTGGCATTAAGGAGATGGGAAAGAAATGCTTGTTGAATTGAATTAGATTAAGCTATTGATAGTATCCTGTCCCCTTGCTTTTTCCCCACAACATATCAATCCAGATTTAATTTACATACCATACAGAGCTGAGGAGCTGATGAAGCGCAAATAGTTGGATTCACATGTCTGAGATTCAATATTCACATCCGCAAGTCTCAGAATCAGTCTTTTCCCCTGAGGGACTGTAATGGTCTTTTCACATATAGTATGATTGGGGTAAGTCCCTGGATAATTCTTAGATGCCAATGTGCCACTGTCTTGGTAAGTCACCATGTGCCCACATCCATCACCTATACAAAAAAAAAGGATTAGAAGAATGAGGAAGATGTATGAATTTCTTAAAGTACAAATTTCTTGCTCATAAACTCCTTGCTAAGGATTGATAGGCTAAGCCACCACACTCTTTTTTTAAATTTTGTTTTTACTGTGAAGTTAAAACACCAAATAGAATGAGCATTTCCATTTATCTCACAAAGAGGGTTATACATGAAACTGTAGATCTCTATTATGTTCAGTTTGCCTTTCTTTTTAAGTACATAGTAAATTTAACTTGTAGCTTTCAAAGCTGTCCTGCCTATCTGTGCTTTTTCCTGGCCTTTCTCCTGTTCTCTGCATTTTTTTTTAAAGATGCCTTGATGACCCTCTTTTCTATTTTTTTTAACTAGCATTCTCTCCAGGTGACATGTGTCACCCCAATTTAGACAACAGGTAACTCTGAAGCAAGCCCTCAGTTGGATCTCCTTTTCCTCAATTTAGTGCTCTAGGCAAAAGAGAGGAGAGTGGCAAGATAAAAGATTGGCCTTGGAGCTCAAGGCTGGCCTCTGACACATTTTGGCTCTAACATGCAGGGCAAGTTACTAAATCTCTTAGTACTTCAGGAAATTCTCTAAACTTCATATCAATCACTGATCTGCTTTGGTAGGAAGAACTTACATGGGGTTCCCTACAAACAGTGATGCAACCTCTGGCCCAGTCAAAAAGTCCTCTAGCTGCAACTAACCTTAATGGCTTTGCCTCTGATCATGGAAATCCCCTGGTGAATATATCATTTAATTACATTACTTTATTAAAAAGATAATGACATATAGAGAAGTATGCCTTGGTAAAAAGAATGGCCATTGCTTCTATGAAACAGGGGTGAAGAAGACATCAGGGTGATGTGAGATGAAGAAGAAAGAAGAAGAGGGAGCTCTCATAACAGTTTCAGTTTTTTTCCAGTGATATATGTGGCAAGGTTCTTGGCTGAGAGGACTGAGGGGAAGGAGAGTTATGGGAACTCTAAGAAGATATGAAAATATTTTAGAAGAGCAGCTGTGCTGAGTAAGATAGTCATTCAATTAAGGATGTGTAAAGGGCTTGCCTTGCTACAGTGAGGACCCAGTTGAGATTATGTAACATAAATTTGTAGTGGCCCCAGTCAGCATGGTTTCATGATTTTTTGATGGAGTAACATGTGAATAGAAGCAAATACAGTGGATGCTTGGAGTAATCAAAGGCTATAGTTTGGCAGGACAACGATAAGGAGGATGAGGGACCTGAGAAAAGAGTTTAGTATGAAGTTGAACTGGCTTACCAGTTTAGGAGTCAAGATGGAGAAGGAAGTAGAATACAGGCAATGTAGAGGTGATGGCCTAGGAAAGAACTGAGTAGTAGGGGGATTAGAGGTTGAGAAGATGATGAAGAACAAGGTTAGGAGCTGCAAGGCAGAGACAAAGATGGAATGATAAAGATTGTGATTAGATACAGGATTCTCAGGGTTGGGTTTTTTGTTTGTTTTATTTGTTTTATTTATTTATTTTTTTTGTGAGGCAATTGGGGTTAAGTGATTTGCCCAAAGTCACACAGCTAGTAAGTGTTATGTGTCTGAGGCCGGATTTGAACTCAGGTCCTCCTGACTCCAGGGTCAGTGCTCTATCCACTGCGCCACCTAGATGCCCCCTTTTTGTTTATTTTAAAGAAAGATAATAACAAATGAAGGGGGAAGTGGTTTTTAAAGATATATAAATTTACCAGCATTATACAAGGACATTGTAAAGAAATAAATCCCAATAGTTAGCTGAATTGTTTTCTTCTATTTTAATGCCTTCCCCTCCCCCCAAATAACTATCAACATTTCTTTGAAATGTCAAATAGGTTAGCATTCACTGAGAGGTAAAATGGTATAGGGAAGAGAACATGAATATTAGTTGTATAACTATAAGCAAGTCATTAAACCTCCAAGGACTTCATTTTCTTCATCTATGAAAGAGGGATAGGAATTTCAGGATCACCTGCCTAAAACAAGGTTAGGAGAAAAGCATTCTGTAGATGTCAGCTATGATTATTTTCTTTATATAGCTCCTGGACAAATCAATTAAAAAGGTATTATTGAGCTACATGTTCAATACTGTGCTAGACCCAATGACGGATGTGTAAGTACAAGATCTCCTTTGCCATCAACGAGCTTTTATTACTTAGTGGACGAGATAGGAGAATCATGCGTGTGAGGGAAAAACAAAAACTCGACTTCCCATTATTTTTTTCTGAGGACTGAGTGGGTAGATCAAGATGTCCCAAAAGTCTTAGTGAAGCTTTAAGGTATTAGACCTTAAACTGAGACTTTTGGGGAACCCTCTAGAAGCCACAAACTCTAAAAACTGGGACATATAGGTATAAAATTGTGTTGTAATCGAATAAGACACATAAAAGTTAATCAGACAGCAATTTAATGATGCTTTTGCTCTACCTGGTAATGAGATATAAATGACAAACAGTTCTAGGAAATGATTATATTTTTACACAGCCAGCCGAACCAAACATGCATGGAGTCATCTGGAGGAAGGGAGGGAAGAGTGAAGTATAGAGCAGGAAGCTACTCTGAGGCTCTTCTCTTTGAAGACCTGAGGCTCCCAAGAAACTGGACTTCCCAGTTTTACTGGTGACGTATCTATCATCTAAATGCCCTGGGAACCTGAGACTGTACATTCTCCTCACTCAGTTGAATAGTTTCTGCTATGACACTCTCGTTTTCATTCTTCCACGAGATGCCTGAGTCAATCGGACTGATCTCTTTGGTTTCATCACTTGTACCCTGTAACTAGAGCCAGGCTTGTTGCATCTAAACCTAAAGCTTAGTTATAATAACCTTTTTCCCTCCAACACACACACACACACACACACACACACACACACACACACACACACAATTTCCCCCTCTGTGTCCTTAAGTAGCAAAGGAGAAAATTCATCTCTGTCCAAGCAACTAAAATGGATTGTTACACTTCTACGTTCCTCTCCTCATTCCATGACTACCGCTCCACTCTCTCCCTGTCTAACACATGGAATAAGGAAATCTCCTACTGCCAGACCTCTCAGTGCCCTGACTAATGTTCAATAATCAAGCCAGTACTTGTTATTCACAAGGCCAAGGTAAGGTGATAATTTAGCCTCCACGCAAACTGGTCACAGGATTTCAGAACTCACCAATGTTGTCCTCGTTCCCAACACTTGGGGCCTCCCAGAATACTCAGTTTGTGGGTACCTACTGCCAGAAAGTCAGGGAGAACCAGCTACCTGTGTCCCTAAGAATTCACGTTTTGAAACAAGCCTCAGAGCAGCTTCTCGACCCATCAACTTCTTTCTTCTCACCTCACTGCTGGCAGAACAGAGCCACAAGCAGTCTTTCTTGATCCTTCCTCCTAGGGTAGGGTAGGGGAAGGGGAGGCCTAACACACTGACAGAGTAGGCCATTACAATTTAAGAGGAACCCCTGGTTCCAAATTCTCTCTCACAGAAAGCCTGAAATTCTACCAATTACTAATTCTTTTTTACTAGTAAGGAAACACTTGAGGGGGAGCAGGGAATGAGGGAAATGAGTCTCAATCTTTATCAGTTATCTATACTGATTTAATTTGAAGCTTTGTGAATGAAGAAGTACTGAGGACAAACAGAGAGAAGGGAGAACACGGTCCTGAGCACTTCGGGGCAATTCAGGAGAGGGTATTCTTGAGTGGGAGGATAATATTAGGAGCTCTGAAGGATAGAAAGGGCCAGAAAGGGAAGTGAGAGAGCAATAGAGACAAACTTCACAATTTTCCCTACAGCTAACACTAGCCTTCTATATAAGAAGCCAAACTGAGATGTCTTAAATTCAACAGGTCTTTACTGAACCTTTTTCCCTTGGCCCTACCTAAGAGCCAAACTCAAGATTTTAGCTTTCTGATGATGTGTACAGAAACCAAGGGGTTGTTTTCCTGGGAGAGGCTCTAAACTGGCTGTCCACAACAAAGAGAAGACATTCTGGGATAATTCTATGCTGTGAGCAGATTATTGGAAAGCATGTATAAGACTATATAATTAAGTGTTGAACTGTGTGCTGCAGACCACAAGCAACTTTCAGAGGGAAGTAATCACAGCAACCTTCATGGAAGAGATGAGATGGGCTAGCCTTTGAAATAATAATAACAGCTGACATTTATATAATTGCTTTAGACAGGCAGCACTTAGAGAAATAGACAGGAAGGGGAGCATTGTCCAGGTCAGGCAATCAATCAATCAATCAACCAGTATTTGTTAAGTACCTACTAGGTGCCAGACTCTAGGCTGGGTTCTAAGAAATTTATATTCAATAGGAGGAGAAAATACATACATACATACATATATACATACATATAAAAGGTCCTCTTTGAGAATGGAGGACAAACAACAATATACACATGTAGATATGTAATAGACAAAATAATAGGGAGAAGTACTAGCAACTGGGTAGAGGAAATTAGAAAAAGTTTCATGAAGGAAGCACCCTTCAGCTGAGCTCTAAAGAAAGCTAGGGATACTCAATGGTGAATTGAGGAGGGATGGGGGACAGCCAGGTAAAAGGCGGGGGGAGATGGGAGATGGAGTGTTCTGTGTGAGGAAAAGCAAGAAAACAAGTTTGGCTGGACCATGGAGTCATATATAATAAGGCTGTTAAGGTAGGTTGGAGCGACATTATAAAAAACTCTAACTGCTAAGCAGAGGAATTTGCATCTGATTCTTGAGGTAACTGGAAGCCAATAGAGTTTATTGCACAAGACAGTAAAATGGGAAAATCTGTGTGTCCATTTAGGAAAATCACTTTAGCAAGCAGTGGATAGGATGGATTGAAGTAGCAAGAAACATGAGGCAAGGATATAAATTATGAAACTATTATAATAGTCCAGGCAAGAGGAGATGAGGGACTGAGCCAGCTAGAGTGGTGGCCCTAAGTGGAGAGAAAGAGATTACATATGAGAGATGTAGAAGCAGCAATGACAAGGATTAGCATCTTATTAGATATATGGGTAAGTGAGAGTAAACTGACCATCACACTGAGGTTGAAAACCTGGGAAAATGGTGGTCTCCTGGACAGAAATAGGGAAGTTCTGGATTTGGCAGGGAATATAAACTCTGTTTTGAATATGTTAAGTTAGAGATGCCTATAAGTTACGTGGTTGGAAACGTCCAGTAGGCAATTGGTAATGCAGTACTAGAGCTCAGCAGAAAGACTTGATTTAAAGATCTGGGTGTCTTCCAAATAGAGACATTAATTAAGCCCAAAAGAGCTAATGAGTTAACCAAATGAGAAAGAGTAAGAAAAGAAGGCCCCTGACAGAGCTTTGCAGTCATAAACATACACACTATATGCACATCTTTCTTTGGAATACACCCACAGTTTAGGTGTAAAGATGATAAGAATAACATAATGAAGGCATAATGACTAGAATGACTACTCTATGTTTGTGGGACAGTCGGGGGAGGACTGTGTGTATTTTGTTGTTGTTGTTGTTTTGTCCAGATGGATAATTTCACCTGTATAGGTACTATCTCCACCAAGGGGATCTGTAACTAGTCTGTAATTTATTGTCTTAGAGTTCCCTGGGGGCTATGAGAGGTTAAGTGACTTACCTCTGGTCACACAGTTAGTGTCTATCAGAGGCAAAACTTGAAGCTAACTTTTCCCAGTTTTAAGACTGGTCATCAGGGAACTGTCTTATGATAGCATAAAAGTGAGTTGGGGAAAAGAGATTTTTTTTTTGAAAAGAGATTTTTTTAAAAAGAGGAGAAGGATTCATATGTAAAAAATAATAATAGCAGCTCTTTGTGAAGGCAAAGAACAGCCCAGCAAATGGGGAATGACTAGACAAATTTTGGTCTGAATGTATTGGAATACTACTGTACCAAAAAAAGAAAAAATGATGAAGGGGAGGGTTTCTGAAAAACCTGGAAAGACTTGTATAAACTGATGCAGAGTAAAGTGGGTAGACCTAAGAAAATAATTTATATAATAACAACACTGTAAAGACAATTAATTCTGAAAGAAACAAGAACTCTGATTGATGCCATGATTAACTGCAATTACAGAGGACTCGTGATAAAACTTTCTAGTCTCTTCCTGATTGAAAGGTGATGGACTCAGGGTAAAGAGAGGGACATAGATTTTTTTTCGACATGGCCAATGTGGGAATTTATTTTGCTTGACTATGCATATTTGTTTTTTTTTCTTCTTCATTGGGGGGAGAAAAGGGTAGAAAAACGGGTGAGAAGAAGAGAAAATAGATTTCTGTTTATTGAAAAAAAATTAAACACAAAACAAAGTACATTGGAAAGAATGAGACAAAAAATTGGATGAGTAGGGTAGGGGAAGGTAAATGGAAGACCCAGAAGAATCTAGATTTGATAAGAAAGAAAAAGTGACAAATTTAGAATTAAAGGCCCGAAATTGAAATCGTGGCTCTTCTACTTATCTAGCAACTTTGAGCAAATTACATAACCTTTCTGAGACTCGGGTTCCTCATATGTAAAACGAGGGAATTGGACTGGATGACCTCCCAGGTCCAGGGACCTAAGACAGGTCATCTGAGTAGTAGAGACCAGTAGTAGTAGCTACAGGAAATAACACTGAGAACCGTATCAGCCTCGGTCCAATTCTGAGACTGCCTACAGGAGCTGATAAAAGCAGAAAAAAACCCAAAACTTCTGGCCTGGTCCCTTGAACTGCTGTTACATCACTCCTAAACTGCTGAAACAGCTTCCTGATAAGTCTCCCTAACATAAGACTGCCTTCTCCATTTCTCCACACAGTTGCCAAAGTGATATTCCCAAAGCACAGGTCTGACCATATCATTGTCCTGACTAAGAAGCTCCCAATCACCTCTAGGATCAACCATAAACTCCTCACTTTGGCCTTTGTCCAGCCCTAGACATTTACTAGCTGTGTGACCCTGGGAAAGTTACTGAATTTGTTTGCCTCAACTGTAAAACTAGTTTCCTCAACTGTAAAATGGAAACAATAGCACCTGTCTTGCTGTGGTTTTGTGAAGATCAAATGAAATAACACTTGAGAAGTGCTTAGCAGAGTTTTTGGAATGTAGTAGTTTGCACTATACAAATTCTTATTTCTCTTCCCCTTCCCCTCCTGGTCTTTCATAACCTGGTCTTTTTACACATCAGTCCTCTTTGTATACTCTTGTTATTGTTGAGTCGTTTCAGTTGTGTGTGACTCTCCGTGATCCCATTTGGGGTTTTCTTGGCAAAGATACTGGAGTGGTTTGCCATTTCCTTTTCCAGCCCATTTTACAGATGAGGAACTGAGGCAAACAGGGTTAAGTGACTTGTCGAAGGTCACACGGCTAGTAAGTATCTAAAGCCAAATTTGAACTCAGGAAGATAAGTTTTTCCATTCACATATGATATCCCACTTCTCATTTTTGTGCATTTATAAAGACTGAAACACTGCACACACCACTACCCCCCTTGCGTCCCCACACGCAAATTCACACCCTCCTTGTATGCTTGGAATTTACTGTGTCCTTGCCTTTGCCTCTTAAAATATCTAGCTTCCTTGAAAGCTTAGATCACGCACTTGACTATGTAGTGTATGAGATTTTTTTCTCCTACCCCCAGCTGCTAGTGTTCCCTCTCTGTATTTACTGTAGATATACTTATGTGTACATATTGTTTACACTGATAGAATGTATGCTCCATGAGGTCAGGGACTGTTTAATTTTTGAAATAATAGCTAGTATCTACATAGTGCATTAAGACTGGAAAAGCCGATTTACTTCATTTGATGGTAGGTAGTTGTTACATTATCCTCATTTTACAAATAAAGAAAATAAAGCTTGGAGAGAATAAGTAACTTTCCCCGAGATCACACAGTTAGTTTTCAGGATTTGACCTCAGGTCTTCTTAGCTCCTAATGCAGGATTCAGTTCACTGAGGCAAGCTGTTGCTGCCCAGCCCTCAAAGGGGTCCTTGATTGATTACAAAGCTATTTGTTTCATACGGAGAAAGAAATGGTGAGCCAGGTGAAATGTCGGTGATAGTGTGGTTCTGGGAAGTCTGTTGTTTTTATGTGACTTTCTCTGTGCCCCTCAGTGTTCTGTTTTGTGCCTAGGAAATCATGTGTGCTGGGTTGTGAGTTACCCAAAGTCTTAGGCAGAGAACACTGAAAAAAATCTGGACAGTGATAAATCTGGATCATAGGTGCAACCCCTTCTGAGCCTCTTTCTATTCTCTGGACTTGCCTGTCAGAGGTCACAGGGCTCCCAACAATTAAATCTGTCAGCTCTATACAATATGAATTGCAACAGGGACCTTCTGGAATGAAGGAGATTAGCTGGAAGGCAGATAGAAGAGAAAAAGGCTTGAGCCTGGTGGTAAAGAGAAAGGAGAGGCAAATAACTTTAAAGGAAAACTTCAACAAGAGGAAACTGAATTTGAAAGCCACGAATAAAAAAGGCTTGGTAACTAGATGTGGGAGAAGTAGGCAAGGATGAGTCCGAATTCTCAGGCCTGAAAGAAAATGAACGATTCAATAGAACAGTAACAGAAATAGGAAAGTCCAGAGAAGGAGCTGATTGGGGGAGGGGGCCAGATAATAAGTTCAATTTTAAACAAGTAGAGTTAGAAGTGACAGCTAACCTTTATCTCCAGTCTCTTGCACCAGAACTTAAATTATTCATTCAGGAAAGAGGGTCTCTCAGTGCAAAAATAAACCCTTTCCATGCTATGCGGTAGCAGTGAGTGGCTAAATAACTACTATTATTATTCACATTTATATAATGCTTTCTAAAACATAACAGTTTCACATAATATTCTCATCTGATCCTCACAACCACTTGGTAAGGTCATAAAAGCATTATTATTCCCACTTTACAGATAAGGAAACTGACACAGATTAAACATTCTTTTCACTATACATCTCTTCTAAAAAAAAAATTAGTGATTCATTTAGTTTCTTATATCACAATCATTTCCCGAACCCATCCCAGTTGAATCTTCTCTTTATAACAGAAAAAGTCAAGCAAAATCCAACCCACAAAGCAATTAGGTCTGAAAGCCTATGCAACATTCCACACTAGCGATTCCCCCACTTTTCTACTGAGAGGAGGTGTTTTTGACCATGGGTCATGGCAAATAATCTAAGCATGTACATTTGTGTAGTCATTATGCATGTTTTTCCCTAGGTTCAGATTTCCTCATGCTGCATCAGTTCATACAACTTTTCCCATGTTTCTTTTAATTCCTCATATTTTTGTTGCCTATGGTACAATAATATTCAATTACACTCATATACCACAATTTCTTCAGTCATTGTCCAATCCAGGGGAACCAAATTATTTCCAAGTTTTTGCTACCAAAAATCATACTTGCTGCCCTCTGTTTACAAATAAGGAAACTGAGGCTGTGATATTTTTTCACAATTACAAAAACAAAACCATATTTAAGTATATTATTCTCAACTATGAGGAAATTCATGTGAATCTGTCATCAAAAGCTTGCTCTACAACTTCCTCACCAAGCCCCTCCTGTTCTGGAAGCATGATCAAATCAACTCTAGCATTGTTCCTGAATAAGGTGTGTCCATCTACCCCCATTCCCACCCCCACAATCCAGGTGATTCCCCCTCCCCTCAAATCCTCCTCCCAGGTCACTACTCCACTAAGCTGTAGTCTCACCCATTATAATATAAACACCTGGAGGACACAGACAGACTCTTCTTTAGTATTTCTTTCCCATTGAATTACAAATCACCATGCTAGGCACAAAATAAACACTTAGTAAATGCTTCTTTTTTCACTTCATTCATTCATGTTTCCATGTGCTTAAATATATTTACAGGAAATATTTTGACCCTTGCCCTTTGACAAATCCTTTCACATATTTTCATAACATTTATCTCTCTGTTATAAAGGGCAAGTGTTCTAAGTTCAAGCTTTCTCTGGTCTCCCCAGAAAGATGGGCATGAAGAGAGAACAATTCAAGTAATGGACTATTTAATGAGAATAAATTGCTCACTTTTCCTGCATCAGAGCAAAAAAACCAAAAAAACAAAAACAAACAGGAGCGAGGAATAAGGGAGGAAAGGGAAAAAAGACACCATAGGATTTTTCCTAGATGGTATTTTCTCAATGACTTGTGTGGTCCATTTGCCCTGGCAGCCAAAGATTATAGTATATTCTATTTCCTCCAAACTCTATAGCCGAGTGTCCTCCCCATTCTAGAACATATGGGTTGACCGCCCATGAAGAAGCACATTTCTAGGTTAGATCCCATTCCCCACCATCCCCATCTTTGGGTTTCCAAGGCTGTCATGGTTTCATATCAATTTAATCACAGTAGACTAGTTATTTTCCTCATAATCTTCTTAAAACAATTTAGAGAGATAGTTGAATTTGTGAGGTTTTGTTTAGAAAACTTCAAAATCCTCACTAGAATTTTAAAATTACCCCAATATGCCTTGTGACATGAAAAAGCTTTTTTTCCAGTATGAACCTTATAAAATAGACTAAAAAGTAGTCAGAGCATTTCAGCACAACGTTTCTCCTCTTGTTTTAGCCATTTATCACTAAATACTGCCAAAAGGACCTGAGTTTGAATCCCTACTGGGCCACCTAATACCTGTGTGATCTTGGGCAAATACCTCTACTCCCTGGACCTCAGTTGCCCCATCTAATGAATGAGGGGTCAATGATGGACTAGGTGGCTTCTAAGATACTTTTTACATCCAAATCAATCGTCCTTGGAAGGTTATTCTCCTTTCCCCCTAGACTTAAAAGAGTTAAAAACCAAAGGATTAAACCTTACCTTTCAACCTTTAATAAAATTTACTCTCAGAGTGCTAAACTGACATTTATGGCTAGGCAATATTAATAAAATCCAAAATTGAGTTCTCAGTGATATTCAAGTTTATTTAATCTACTCTAATTCCACCCACTAAGAAAAGAAAACAATAACTTCCTTAAAACACTATTTCCCTTTGATAAGAAATCATATTCCATTAACAGGAAAAGGGAGTGGAACAAATGAAACCATACCTGAGTGAGACATAAGTTTTGCAAGACTAGAGAGCATAACTCCTAAGTCAGCTATTCTAACTAGGGCATTTAGAAGGAAAATGTTTCAACTCAGGGGTCTTTAATGGGAAATTATTTGGGACCAATGGAATGGCTAGTCTGTTTATAGTCGTTTTTTTTTCACCTCTATTGAATTAACTCTTAAGTGGGTTAGAGAGAAAAGTTATTACTAATACACTAATATAAAAGCCATTTCAAGCAACATGATTTCACTGCTATTGAAACATTCAAGTTGCAGCAAGTTTCTAAGACATTCAAGTCATTGTGGGTGGGAGAAAACTTTTTCCCATGTCTGAGATCAAGTCTGAGCTCTTGATGATGAGGATCTTTTCAACCGCGGGGAGAATGCATCTTATTATAGGGCTCTTTGTTTGACTAGGAAAGCAGCCTGTAAAGTGTGGGGTATATATGTCGTGACACAGGGGATCTGGAGTCAGATGACTTGGGTCTGAATTTCTGCCATTTAACTATCTATTTCTATGTCATATATGGAGGCAGGTAGGTGTTTTAGTAGATAGAGCACTGGGCCTGCAGTCAGGAAATTCAACTCCAGCCTCAGATACTTCCTAGCTGTGTGACCTCTCTCAGCCTCAGTTTCCTCATCTGTAAAATGGGATTAATAACAGCATTTACCTCCCAGGGTTGTTGTGAGGATAAAATGAGATAATATTTGTAAAGCATTTTGCAAACCTTAAAGCAGCTAGGTGAGTGCAATGGTTGGGTGCTGAAGACAGGACTCATCTTCATGAGTCCAAATCCAAGCCTCATACGTTTACTAGCTGTGTGACCCTGGGCAAGTCACTTAACCCTGTTTGCCTCAGTTTCTTCCTCTATAAAATGAGCTAGAGAAGGAAATGGCAAATCACTCCAGTATCTTTGCCAAGAAAATCTCAAAATGGGGTCACAAAGCATTGGATGTGACTGAAAACAACTGAACAACAACAAATTAATTTCTTTGGGCCTCGGTTTTCCCTCTCTGAAAGAAATAAGAGAGTTGAACTTGATGACCTCTACAACCCTTTCCAATTCTATGTTCATGATCCTATGACCAATGAACTCTCAGGTCCCTCTTAGCTCCAAATCTCTGATCCCTCGACTCTATTGAGATAAAAGACCATAAAGACCGTGGCCATAGACTTGAAACCAGGTATTCAGCAGATATTTCTGAGAATTTCTTTAAGTCATACCCCCTCTATCTGTGATTGCTCTCAGTAACATCAATAATTTCACTAAACTGATGTAGAGCTAATGAAGGGTATGGTATTTTAACCTCAACAGATGAAAAACAGTATGAAATTAAAGTAAAATCAAAAGATCATCGATGGTATATTTGTAATGTAAGACTTCCTATCAGCTAAAAGTACCATCCAAGAATAAAGAGGTTTAAAAGCGTGGAGATGAAACTTGTTTTACTGAGCCCATCCATAAGCCTACTTCAAGGACACTTCTATATAAGTGAGAATAAAGGAAGGTTCTGTTTTAAACATTAGATAGATATCTCCACACTTAGAGAAAAACAGAAAGTTAGATCTCTTGCATATCATCTAGGCCAACAGTCTCACTCTACAGCTTACAGTGGCAGAGCAGGGACTGAAACCAAATTTCCTGACTCTCAATCCATGTTGTCTTATAATAAGAGTTCCTTGCAATTGTTTTTTTCTTTTTTTCAATTACATGTTGATGTACATGGGATAGCTATTTGTAAGAATACTCAATTTTAATGTCAACTATCTTGACACTATCCTTGACACTGTCCAATGGATGCTAGCTATGGAAAGTTAGATAAGTATTTGTAAATTGCAGAGACTTTCATTGGAAGATGTCAAAATAATTTTGTATCTATCATGAAATGCTTTTACAGTTAAATTCCTCAAATATTGAGAAAATTACATTCCAACAGGCACTAACAATAATGCCAAAAGGATAGCACCAAATTAATGGAAAATTCGAAGTCAGGACATGTAGTCCTTAAGCCAGGCTCAGTAACTAATCTGCAGTGTGACCTTAGGCAAGTCACATATTCTACATTTCCATTTCCTAATCCTGTAGGCTGTGTTAGGATGGAAACTCCTTCAAAGCAGGGATTGTTTCCTTTTTTGTATTTGTATCTCCCATGCCTTATACAGTGCCTGGCACAAATGGCACTTTCTAAATGTCTCCAATAAGAGAGTTCTTAATTTGAAGTTCATGAACTTGTTTTTTGAAAGTTTTGATAACTGTACTTTAACATGCCTGGTTTCCTTTGTTTGAAAATATATTTCGTTTTAGGCATTTAAAAACCTTCTTCTGAGAAGGGGGGTCCAAAAACACAAAAAAGGTTAAGAACCTGTTCTAGATGGTCTGGAAAAATTCTGGGTCATGACTACACATGTATATCCTATATTGAATTGCTTGCCTTCTCAATGAGGGGGGTTGTTGGTGAGGGAGAAAGGGAGAGAATTTGGAACTCAAAGATTTAAAGCTGAATGTTAAAAATTGTTTTCACATGTAACTGGGGAAAATAAAATACTAAATAAAAAATAAAATAAAAAAAAGATTTGAAGCCAGGTTAAAAAAATTTCAGTGCCAATAACTTTTTTATGACAATATTTACCTAGTGCTCACAAGGTGCTGGGCCAGTCTAAGAACTATATACAAAAGAATCCTCCAAACACATAGTCCTAGGACCAAAGTTCTGGTGAGAGGACATCTTTGATCTTAGAGTTCTAAAAATAACATTGAAATTGTGACCACTCTCTTTAAACTAGTCCTCAGAAGGAAGCCGCAAATCCCCCCCCCACCACCTACCCCCTTCCTACTATTACACCATGCCCATGTTTTCATCATTAACATCCTAAGATGCATTAATTAGTTTTAGCTGCATGAGAGATTTAACGGTAATTTTGCAGACAAAAGATAGGATGGAAAAAAACAAGAGCACAAAGTGATCAGTCCAAGACAATTGTTTGTCTCTGCTTAATAGATGCTCAGGATGAGGAAGTCAGAAGAGTGGTGGCTGACCTTTATTCATAATAATGTCAGGATGTTGATGCAATATTCAAGCTGCTCTCACTAAAAGAGATGTGGACACATATGGGAATCTTCCCTCGTCTTTATAAAGTAGTACATTTGCTAAATTTATTTCCAGTATTTAAACATGCATATTTTCAACTTTTGGCTGAAATGAACTATAACTAAAAGGGTCACTTCTCTCCCTTGAGTCCAGAAAGTCATGGATATTACTATAAAGCCAGGTAAGGATAATCCAGGAATTCTTGATTAAGGATGCAAACACCCCTTCCTTTGATATTCCTTCTCTGCCATTGGCTTCAGTGACACTGTGCTGTCATGGGTCTCCTCTAACCTCTCTCAACAACCCCTTCTTGGGTGCCTTTGCTGGTTCATTCTCCTCTTGTCTCTTACATGTCACTGACCTCCAAAGTTCTGTCCTTGGCTTTCCTCTCTTTACACTTTCCTCCTGGTGTTAATTACGGATATAGGAGGATGGCTGATGTGAAGGTACCAAGAGGAGAGTGCAGGACAAGATCAGGCAGCTGTTCTGGCTGGCATGTGGTATGCAGGAAGGGGAGCATACAACAAAATAGGCTGGAAAACGGGTTGGAACCAGGGGGTGGGTGTGTTTTTATGCCAGCTTAAAGAAGGTTTTTAGTTTTAGTTTTTTTTTCATTTTATACAAGCAAAAAAGGAAGCATTGAATGTTTTTGAGCAAGGAAGTAACACCAGAAACCATTCCTCTTAAGTTCCAGTTTCCATATTCCCAGGACGATAGGTGGATAGAGTCAGGAGACCCAAGTTCAATTCCTGTCTCAGACATTTAGTAGCTATGTCACTTGGAGCAAGTTATTTAACTTCTCTTAGCCTCAGTGTTCTCATCTGTTAAATGGGGATAATAATAGCACCTGAGTTATAGAAAGTACTTTGCAAACCTCAAAATGCCATATTAAATGTTTTTTTGTTCAATCATTTTCAGTTGTGTCTGACTCTTTGTGACCTCATTTGAGGTTTTCTTGGCAAAGATACTGGAGTGATTTGCCATTTCCTTCTCCAGCTCATTTTACAGATGAGGAAACCAAGGCAAACAGGGTTAAGTAACTCGCTTAGGGTCACACAGCTAGTAAGTGTCTGAGGCTAGATTCGAACTCAAGAAGAGTCTCCCTGACTTCAGGCCTGGCCCTCTATCCGCTGTACCATCTAGCTGCCCCATATAAATACTAGCTATTATTATTATTATCATTATTTTTATTATTTTCCAACTACCTACTGAATTTCCTTCTACCTCAGCTATTATACCACTAAATTGCTTCTTCAGGATCACATGTCCCTCTGGAAGGACCTCAAAGGCCAACCTTTACTTGAATAAGACTTCCTTCTACATTATTTCTAATGTGGTCATCCAAGCTTTTGCTTCAAGATCTCTAGTGAAGAAAAGAAACCCTATCCTCTTTCAGGAGATTTCTAATTATTAGAAACATTTCCCTCACATCAAGCCTTAATTTACCTCTCAAATTTTCACCCATTGCTATTAGTTCTGCCCTCTGAAGTTGAGCAAATTAAGTCTAACACTTATATCTTGTGGCAGGATTTTCACCTGGCACATTCCTTACCCATTTTCTCTTCTCTAGAATATTCCCAGTTCCTTAACCAATCTTCACATGGCCTGAGCTTGAGGTCTTTCCTCTTCCCAGTTGTAATCCTCTGGATGTTCTCTAGTTTTTAAATATGCTTCTTAGCATGTGCTGCCTAGAACTGAATATCCAGATACGGTTTTAGACCAAGGCAGAAGAAAGTAGGGCTACCACTGGCCTTGACCAGGACACTCCGACCTCTCTTAATGTTGCCTGCGATTGTATTAGTTTCCCTGGCAGCTATCATGTCATACCAAGCTTTTGATCCTTTAAGCTCCTCAGCTCTTTTTCAGACAAACTACAGTCTAGACATACCTTTGTTATGTTGAACTTGGAAAGTTCACTTTTTTTAAACTCCAGTGTAAGCCTTAACATTTATTCATTATCAAGTGAGATATTTGTAAAGTATTTAGTACAGTGCTGGGCACGGTAGGTACTTAATAAATGTTTATTCTCTAATCTTCCTTTCTCCCATTCCTATTAAATATCATCTTTTTTGACTTGGCCCAATATTCTAGGCTGTCAAGATCTTTTGTAACCCAGTATCACATTTAGTTTGGAAGCTATCCTTCCCAGTTTTCTGCCAGCATGCAATCTATGTTCTTTTTTTCCTCACACTTTTGGACTTACAGCCTTTTAACTGATACCTACCCATTCGGTCCATCTTTCCTAATTTGGTCTCCCTGGCCTCCATAACCAAACTTAACTCCATAGTAAGCTACTTAGAATTTGTTTCACTAGTTACTCCCCTTCCCTCCTCTGTCTGCTCCACCACCTCCCATCTGCTGACTTACAAACTTTCATTCCCAGGTAACTCCTACTATCTGATTTCCCCAGGGCAGGTCAGTCACTGGAGAAAATCAAGGTATGATGCTGATTTTAGGCCACTAAAATGTATGGTTCATAACATCAGAGAAGTCCTAGCTGCAATTTGATAATACTTCACTGAGAATATTGAGGCTATCTGACTTGAACTCCCTCAATCCTCCTCTATTTCTCAAATTTCTCAGTGGTTTTCTCATCCTATCTTCTAGTCACAGGAGGCATAGCCTTCCTTGACACTGAGGTTAATCCTTCTATTACACCCTTGATCCCATTTCCTCCTGATTTCTGGATTAGGCCTTTCCAACAATCATCTCTCCCTTCACTCATCTTTAATTTAATCCTTTTCTCTCCGATGGTCACCCCTTCCCATCTGCTTACCTAATGTGTTCTGGTCTATCCATACCGAAAAAGCCTTTCCTTGACCCTTCTATCTCTCATCCAGTTACTATCCTCTTTTTCCTCCCCTTTACTACTGAAAAAAGTGTCATAATTTTTTTTAAACACCCAATGCCTTTACTTCCTCATTATTAGCTCTTATCAATCTTTTGCAACTGGAATTATACACCCAACCACTTAACTGGAACTGTTTCATCAAAAGCTCACCAGTGATCTCCTAATCTGTAAATCCAATGGCCTCTTTTTAGATCTCATTGTCCTTGATTTTTCAGACACTGTTAACCATACCCTCCTTCTGGATCAAATAATCATTCAAATTGGCACATATTTATTAAGTACTTATTACGTGCCAAGTGCTAGAAATTCAAAAGACCCTGAAGGAGCTTACATTCTACTAGGGGAAAAAACATGTATGTATATAAATGTGTGTGCGTGTGTGTGCACGCACACAAAATATATAAAAGATAAATGCATGCAGTGCAGGGATTGGATGAGGGGTGGGGTGGGAACTCAGGAAAACCTCCTGTAGGAGAGACATCATTCAAGCTGTGCTTTAAAGAAACTAGAGATTTCTCCCTGGACTATACAGATACCAAATTTCTGGTTGTCTTCCTACCTTTCCAAACACTCCGGTTCTTGCTCCTCAACCTCTTCTAAACCCCTAAAGGTGGGTGTGTTCCACCCATCCATGGTTCTGTCATTGACCCTACATACTCTCTCTCTGAATTCACTCCTAGGCAATCTCATTCATTCCTACAATTTCAACTACTTTTAAGTAGAGGGCTCCCAAATCTGTTATCTCTGCTCATGACCCCTCTCCTGACCTATAGATTCCTGTATTTCCAACTGAATGTTTCACTATCACTTCAAACTCAGTGTGTCTAAAACTGGGCTCACTCTTTCCCTATAAACCTGTTCCTCCTCCTGACTTAATTACAACTTTTTTTGATCACACCACCATTCATTTCTCCCACGTGTTTAGTTCAGGATTTACTGTTGACTCTGTCTTCTCTTTCACCTCTAAATCAAATCAGTTATGGGATCTTGGCTCTACCTCTTCAAAATCCCTCAAAATAAAGCCCCTCCTCTCTTTCCCCAATTTCATCACCCTCATGTAGGCCCTCATTACCATTTACCTGGACTATTACAATAATCTTTTAACAGTGCTTCCCAACTCCATCTTTTATCCAATGCCTGAATAATATTTCTTATGCATAGATCTGGTCCTCTTACTCCTTGGCTCAAAAATCTTCAGTATCTACCAAACTATACAGGTAGCTGCAATTAAGACCCTGCACAATCTGTTTTGTTCCTACTTTATCTCATATTACCCTCTCTATGCATTCTATAATCCAGATAAACTGTTTTTTCAATGCTAATACAGCACCATGCATATATCCAACCCCTAAATATTATGTATATTCAACATCATGGACATACACCAAGAATAAATAATAAAAACACTTATTTATCTGAAAAGCCTGTAACTTCATGTGGAAACAAAAACTCAAAACAAAGAATGACAATTGTTTTGGATATGCTGAGTTTGCTGAGATTCTCCATCAATTGGGGAATGTTTGTTGAACAAATTGAGGTACGTGAATTTAATGCAAATGGGAGAAATTCAGAGAAACAAGGTAACAAAATGATACCTAATACAGGGCCACAAGAGATTTGCCTGGTGAGAAGTGAGGGGGTGAGGATACAAGTCTTCTCCATAGTGGGCCAGAAACCACCACTCCCAGTCCTCACTAAAATACCACCCAACATGTCCGAAACAACTTAATGCCTTTCCCCCAAAACTCACGCATCTTCTGTACTTGACTATTATTGTTAAGGGCACCACCAAACTCCAAGTCTTCCAGTTTAATGACCTTGGCATCTTTTTTAACTCCTCACTCTCGGTTACCTCAAAGAGATTCTCAGTTGCTCAATCTTGTTTCTACAACCACAACCTCCCTCTTTTATGTTCCCTTTTTTGCATTCACACATTCACCCCTCATTCAGACCTTCATCACTTCTCACCTGGAGAACAGCAAAGGTCAAGTCAATTCAACAACCTACGTACCAGGTACAGTAATTGAACTCCAAAATTGGTCTCTCTCTACTCCAACTCATCCTCCTCACAGATACTAAAGTACTTTTCCTGAAAAGTAATGTCATCATAGTCACTATAGTGACTCACTATATTTCTTTGATCAAATATAAAATCCTCTGTTTGACATTTAAGGCTTTTTACAAACTGACTTCTTCCTACCTTTCCTGCCTCCTCATAGGTACTCCCCATTCCTGTGCTATGGTACCTGTGATCAAGCTACCATTGGCCTATTTGCTGTTTGTCCCACATAATACTCTGCCTCCAGTCTCCAATCTCTATGCTTTTTTATCGGTTCCTCCCCCCACCCCACACGCACATCTAGAAATGCTCTATTTCCACCACTTGACTTCTCCAGGTTTTTTCAGGACTCAGTTCAGATACCACCTTCTGCCTTCCTGGTCTACCCTCCCCAGTCACTTGAGACTTCTTGCCTAAGGTTCCCTTCCTTCTACTCATATGTACCTTGTCCGTAACTACTGACATATTAACTCCCCTATTAGTATGTAAGTCCCTTGAGGTCAGGGACTATTTTTGTTCTTGTTTTGCTTTGTACCCAACAGTGTCTGGCACATTGTAAGGGCTTACTAAACACATACTGATTGACTGGTGCTTCATGGACCACCACTAGCTCACACCAACAAGTGTAATCCTGAGATCCCAAACAGAGCCACTATTGCCCCAGCACTCCTTTCCTGAAGACTGTCTTCTGCCCCCAAAACCTATGAAGGAACACGGGTAGGTCACCTTAAGAGATGAGCCATGCCCTTTGTCAGATAACTGCAAGCAGTTAGATTGTCCTAGGTCTAGTCCTTGCCTTTCCCCTCCATGGGACTATCTTCTAAACTACAGCGTCTGTCCCTCCCCCAGGTGAAAGAATTTCTATTTAAGGATCTATGTAGGAGGGTGTGTATGAGCTAATGCAGAATAAGGAAGGCAGAACCAAGAGAAAAAGATACATGTCTACAAATGTAAATGAAAATAGAACCAAAAAGCAACTTTATTTATATTAAATGCATTAACCAATACTGATTCTAAAAGAGAGGCAAAACTCTTTTCCAAGTAGAGAACATTTTGCATGTCCAGTGCAGGTAGAGGGAGTACGGGAAGAGAAAAGACTATAGATTGTGGAATGAAATATTGTTGCTATATGGAACAATTTTGCACAGTTTTTTCCCTACTACAATGAATGGTTGGGGAAAGACAGGGAAAGGGAAGTCAGTCAACAAACATTTTTTAAGTACTTACTATATGCCAAGCACTGTTTTTAAAAAGGTAAAAATGTAATCTCTGCCCTTTAGAAGCTCATATTCTAAAAGGGAGAGAATATGCAAACAACCATATATGAACAAAATAGATGAAAGATGACTCTGAGGGAAGGTGTTAGCAGTGGGGGAGAATGGGAAAGGTCTTACCAAGAAGGTAAGATTTGAGGTGAATCCTGAAGGAAGCCAGTATGTAGAAGTGAGGAGAGAGAGCACTTCAGGCATTAGGGAAAACCATTGAAAAGATCTGGAGCAATGGAGTATGAGAAACAGCAAGAAGAGAGGTGTTGTTCGAACCTAAAAGTACATATAACAGGAGAGTAAAGCGTAAGAAGACTAGAAATACACGAAGTGCTTTAAATGCCCACAAGAGCATTTTATATTTATTTTGGAGGTAATAGGAAGTCATTGGAATTTACTAAGTGGCATGTGCAGGGATGACATAAACCAGGGGTAGGGAATCTATGACCTTGTGGCCTTCCAGGTCCTAGGTGTGGCCTTTTGCCTGAGTCCAAATTTTACAAAACAAATTCTTTTATTAAGGGTATTTGTTCTGTGAAATTTGGATTCAGTCAAAGAGCTATACTTGAGGACCTAGAGGGCCACATGTGGCCTTGAGGCCACAGGTTCCTCACCCCTCACATAGATTAACCTGTGCTTTAGGAAAATCACTTTGGTAGTTAAGAGGAGAAGAAAAGAGAACGGAGAGAAATTTGAGGCAGGTCAACCAACAAGAACTCCACTTATTGTAAGAGTTGATGTATGAGGTGATGACAGCCTATATCAGGGTGGTGGCTTTATAAATAGAGAGAAAGGGAAGCATAGGAGAGTTGTTATAAAGGTAGAGATGACTTGGCAACAAGGAGTTTATGTGCAATGTGACTACAGTCACAATGAGCTGAGGATGATGTTAAGGATGGTGATTCCTAGCACATAGGTGCTTAATAAATCCTTGTTAAATTGACTTGACGATGGTCAATCTCCAGGTGAGAAGTGATGAAGTCTGAACAAGGAGTGAATGTGTAAATGAAAAGAAGGGGACATAAAAGAGAGAGATTATGGATGCATAAACAAGATTTGTAAATTGAGAATATATATGAGGTGGCTGAGAGTGAGGAGGTAGGGAGGATGTTAAGGTTATTAAACGGAGAGACTTGGAGCATGGTGCTGCCCTCAACAATTAGATTGGGGTTCAGAAGAGGGAAGCATTTTAAGGAAAAGATATGAGCTCAGTTTGGAACATGGTAATTTGAGGTATACCTGAGCCATGTAGTTTGAGGTGACCAAAAGGCAACTTTAGACAAGACATTGGCACTCAGGATAGATTAAGACTGAACAGTGGTGCTAACTGAACCCACGGGAGCTGATGAGATCACCAAATAAGATAACACGGAGAGAAAAGAGAAGGCGGCCCAGGTCAGAGTTTTGGGAAACACTCATAGTTGGAGGGCAAAATCTGAATGAACAGGAGATTGAAAATGTGCTGCCAGATAGATAGGATAACCAGAAGAGAGCAGTCATAAAGACCTAGAGAGGAGAATCTAGGAGGAGAGTGTGTCAAAGGCTGCAGGGAGGTCAAGAAGGATTAGGATTGAGAAAAGCATATTGTATTTGGCAATAAAGAGATCACTAGTGACTTTGGAGACAGCATTTTTGGGGGTGAAATAGATAACAGGGAAGCCATCTGAGTGATATGAAAGGAGGAAAAAGGAAGAGGAAGCTCTTCAGGAATGGCCTCAACTTTTTCTGAGAATTATAATTAATTTATACATATAAATAAATACGTAAGTATATATAATTAATTTTATATACATACATATATATACATAACAAATATAATTAATTCAGAGAATTATGAAATGGAAGGAACAGATACCCTGAGAGACTTGAGATGGGATGAGAAGGTTTGAATCAGAGGGCAAATCAAAAGAGAGGTATAGAAGGATCGCCTTGCTACGGTTAGGGCCCAGTTAAGACTATGCCAGTTAAGACTATGTAATAATACAAATTTGTAGTGGACACAGTAAAATCTTATGGCAATTAGACTGCACAGTGGATAGGACGCTGTACCTGAAGTCAGGGGGACCTGATTTCCAATCAGCTTACTAGCTGTATGACCTTGAGCAAGTCCTACAACCTCTGCCTACCTAAGTTTCTTCATCTGTAAAATGGGGATAATAATAGCATCTACCTCCTAGGGTTATGGGAGGACAAAATGAAAAACATAGTATTTGTAAAATGTTTTGCAAACCTTAAAGCACTATCTAAATGCTACTAATTACTATGATCATTACTCTTATTATTCTCCAGCTCCACATTGGTGGTAATAGGACAAGGGGGGAAAGAAATGCAAGAACAGAGGGCAGCTTCAAGCTGAATTGATTCACAAAGTTTTTGAGACAGGGAGAGTAGGGGAGTGTAGCCAGTTCTGGGGTGATAACCTGGAAAAGGGTGGAGGGACTGGAGGTCACAGTGACAAAGGACAAAGTTAGATGCTATAAGGCAGGGGGGAAGATAGAATGATAAAAGGTCAGAGTTTGTGAACATAAAAATGGAATATTTGTGAGTGATGGCAAGGCATTGTGTGTAGCTGAGGTGGAGAGAAGTAGGTCATGGGAATTGAGAAGAAGAATTGAGAAGAGAGGAACTGTGAAATTCAGATATTTGAAGGAGTAACAATATGTATGTTGGAGTCCTGATATGAGGCAGGAGCTGGAGAAGTGAGAAAGACTGGGAGCCAAACACTGAATTCATAGAGGAAGGAAGGAGAATGTCCCAAGGAGTCTATAGATAGGTAACGACCCCTGGACTCCGGATTGGGTGATAAATTTGAATAGTGTGAAACTTAAAAGAGAGGTAAAGAGAGAATCTAGAAGTAGCAATGGGGAACAAGAAGGTAAAATAGCTAGTATTTATATACAGTTTTAAGTTTTGCAAAGCACTTTACATTTTTGATCCTCAGAACAACCCTGCAAAGTAGGTGCAATAATTATCCCCATTTTACAAATGAGGAAACTGAAGTGTGGAGAGGAATATTCTGATTCCCTCAGCACCACCAACAGATGATCCAGGGTATTAAGAGCAAAAGTGTAACCAGTACTGGAATAGTGACCAGGGATTCAGTGTCAACAGACAGGAGCCAGGTCTCAGTGAGTGCAAGTGAGAATGGAAAAAGTTTAAGATGAAAGCAAGTTAGTTAATTACAGAACAGGCATTCCTGAGAGCACAATAGAAGGGATGGGGAGATCTAGAAGGAAGGAGTATATCAGAAAACGATTGTGATATTTTAAAAAAGGATATCAATAAAAACTTTTTAAAGAAAAGAAATTCAGTTTTTTTATAACTAGTAACAATACTTGGAAAACAACCATGTTCATATCTGAGTTTTTGGTAACAGCAACTCTCATCTATATAGCATTAAATGTTTTTCAAAGCACTTTCATCACAAATACCATTATTATTACCATTGCCATTTTATTATTACCATATGCCATGTAAATGGTGATGCCAGAATTCAAGCCCAAATCTTCTGACTCCAAATTCATTTTACCATGCTCCTAGGATAGCAACAGGCTTCAAAAGCTATAAAATAAAAATGCCATGCTTCCTCCACTTGACCCCCAATTTCATTTCTATAGATAAAAATAACTGTGGATATGTCATTACTGAGATCACTATATTTTGAGATAACTCAAAATTCAGAGGGAGCAAATTGAAACTTACTAGACCCTTAAGTACAAGTACTTTGTTTCTATTATAGGTATAATTATCACAAGGTATAATATAAATAATTTTTCTAAAACAGTATCAAAAGTAGACTAAAGAGCCTCACATTAAAAAGAACCCTGTTTTGTAGGTATGGACTTTTATATCAGAGTTCTTTTGTTGTTGTTTTCAGCAGAGAAATACCTGTATCTGCAACCTGCAGGTATATTGCTTCAGGTCAAATTGAATGAAATATCTAAGAAGGGTGTAACAGGTATTAGAGGTTGTAAAAAAGTAAGATAAGAGTGGCATTTGTAATATATAGACAAGTTGGTCAATTCCAAAACCATGTTGGGTTAACTTAACTGTAAGAGAATATAAGCAGAAGATGGATGAGCAGGGAATATGTGATCGTGCACTCAAAAGAAAAAAAAGGGAAAAGCAATCAATGTTTACTGAGCAGAAAATAGGAAGCCTTGGTGGGGAAAAAAAATGACATCTTGTCATGCATCTAATGAGGCAAAAATGCTAGCAAGTTAGAAAACCAAAAATTAGAGACTATCAAACTAAATACTTGTCTTCAAGGAGAAAGGGAAGTAAGAATATACTCTTCTCAAAGGATGTGTACTGCTTTCATGTACTATACATCATCTGTTACAACAGAGTGAAAGCAAGTTGTTAGTTATCAACTATCATTTTAAAGGAAAATATTAAAATTTCCTCTGTGGCAAATACAATTGTATAAATGACCACAAAAAAAGAACATTACAAGTTATGAAGAACTACAGCAATTTATTAAACCTCAATGGAGGTTTCCATGATGACAGAGTGGATTTGAAGCCAGAGCATCTGAGTATGACTCAGGCAAGTCACTTCACCTTTTGTGCCTCAGTTTCCTCATTTGGAAGATGAAAGGGTAAGATGATCTAAAGTCCTTTCTATCTTTAGATCCTATGAAATAAGTAAGCACTCTGTCCTTCTCCAGCTTGTTTTCTACTAAACACTAGCATACATTTAGAAGGGCAGACAGACTAGCTGCACAAGACAGATGTTCTGTGGCCATCCAAAAATCTGAGAGTCAGCAATAGGGAACTGACTACAGCTGTATTGTCCCTCTTCCTCATATACACATCTAATACACCCACATTGCCTCCCTCCCTCCCCCACTTAAAAGTCAAGAAAGTTTCCAAGGATTTTCAGGCTATTCTGAGTTAGTGGGTGAATGAAGCAGAGATATTTTTCTCCTCATCTCCTGTGTGGTGTGAAGATAGGTGGGCTCTTCTTTTTTTATAGAAGAGTTTTTTGGGAGACTAAGCAAAGTAGGTATTCTCTGGAGAAAAAGAGACAATTTTCATCATTCTGATTCTGGAAACAAGAAAACTGCCCCCCAATCAAAAAAACAAAGAATGTGGTGTTAGAAAAAATAAAAAAAATTAATGTTCCAAGGGTACCAGAGTCTATTTATTCTTCCTCCAGGGCTGAACCCTACTACAGGAATCTAAAGTGGATTCTTTTTTGTGGGGAAGAAAGGAGAGCTCTGAGTTAAAACAACTTAACCACTTTAAAATAATGTGACTAAAACACACAATAGTCAGTCCCTGCCTGTTTCCTCGTGTGCACTGGTAGCTTAAAGTTAACTGGCCTTTATAAAATATCCATTTGGCTTGTTATTTGTAAGAAATAATAGCTCAATCTAGTTACAAAAAAGGTTGTGCTACAAAAAAAATTAAAGCAACTAAGTATAATAGTGCAGTTTTAAATATAAATATAATAATGCAGTTTTAAAACAGGCTAATAAGGAGTGAGGAAGTCCTGAGTTTAAATTGCACCTGAAATATATTCCTGGTAATCCTGAATAAGTTACTTAACTTCTATGGCCTGAGGCAACTCTCTAAGACAGGGACTCTTAACCCTTTTTTGTCATGGACCCATGTGGCAGGCTGGCAAAGTCTATGGAACCCTCCTCAGAAAAATGTTTTTTAAATGCATAAAACAAGATACCGAACACAAGATGACAAAGGAAGCCAATTAACCTGAAATCAATCAATCAATTAATCTACCTATCTATCTGCCTATCTATCTATCTATCTATCTATCTATCTATTTTTAAATTTCAAGGACCCCAGGTCGAGAACCTCGCTCTAAGACTATAAATTGTAAATCTTTATTGGTTAAAGTAGCAGTCCTCAAATTGTGGACCTCCGGGAGATCCCAAGGCCCTTACAGAAGATTAGTTAGAAGGCTCTTTCAGTAAGTAAGGTTAAAAATGATGAGGGCCAGCTGTGATAGTAGGAAAAATGCTGGCTATAGAGCCCCAGACCTATATCATACCACAAACTTAGAGCTTATGAAACCTTGGGTATATCCCAACATCCATATGCCTCAGGCCACTCCTTAGGATTTGGTATGCACTAGGTACAGTAGAGGGAGTTCCCACACTGATGAAATGAATCTTAGATCCTTTGTGCACCATCCTTCTAAGTCACAAAAGTTCACCACCCTCAACCCAGTCTTTTGTTGCCTTCCTTTTGTTCACAAACCCTCTGCCCTAGTCCAAGTCCTATCATCTCTTACTTGGACTTCTATAATAGCCTACTATAATAGCCTTATCTCTCATCTCACCCCCCTCTAATTCATCCTTGGCAGAACTGACAAATTGATGTTTCTAAAATACAATTCTGACCACTTTACCCTCCCCTATTAAAAAGTCTCTAATATCTCTAGGATAAAATACAAAATCCCCTCAGCCTATGTGAGTGGAGGTTTAAGAGATGTATCGTCCAAGATTTGGCAATTGACTGGATATAGGAGTTGAAGGAACAGGTAGAGTCAAGATTGGGTCCAGCAACTTTGCATTAGGTATCTACCTCCACCTCCCACCCCCTTTACTATATCAGTGAAGGCCCACATATTTATGAAGTGCCTACTATGCACAAAACACTATACTAGGTCCGGGGGATAACAAAGATGGAAATCAAAACTGCCCATGTCCTCAAGCTTACAATTTAATAGAGGTAAATACCATTTACACAAATAAATGTGATATGATAGGATGTGATAAGGACAAAGGTGAGAGTTATAAAAAGAAACATTGAAAAACTTCAGGATGGAGGGATCACTTTGGGTGAACCACTTTGAGTGGTGGTGAAAAGGTAGAGGTGAATTAGGGAAATCTTCATGGAAGAGGTGATACCTGAGGAAGACATAAAGGAAAAAAAGAAAGAGGATTAAAAATTGCTTTGGAGGGGAAGGCAGTTTATAAGCGATTTGTGGTCTGTCTTTCCAGAAAGTAGAGACTGTCTGAGGAGAAAAGCCCAACTCATTTGAAAAATAAGTGAGAGAGTTCAGAAGCAAAACCTGGAGATAAAATCCTTCCTTATTACTGAGTTTCCAAGTGATTCCTGGCAGCCTTTCTTATAAATCTCTAAATTATCTTGAAATATGCATTTACCACAGGATTCTGTAAACAACAAAAACCTGGAATTTCTGCTGTTTATTACAAACTTCAAAACAGCACACAAACCAAAGGATGAAGGAGAAAGGAAACAAACCCATATATGTTAATAAAGCACTGATCTAGAAGACTTTCAAGGTGTGAAAAAAAACAACATACTATGCACAGCAAATGATGAGGAGGAGGAGGAAGAGGAAAATAATTGACATTGGCATATCGCTGGAGAAGTGTTTTCTATTTGTATTACCTCATCTGATCCTCATAACAACTATGTGAGGTGGGTACTATTATTAACCCCATTTTACAGATCTGGGAACTGAGGCTCTGAGTAGTTAAGTGCCTTGCCCAAGTTCACATGACTAGTAAGTGTCAGAGATGAGATTCAAACCCAGGTTCTCCCAAGGATTCTGGAAATCCTCCCATGGAATAATTTCATCAACTTAGATAGCACTTGCCCAAGCCCAAGTCCCTTGTCTTCTCAACTAAAACTATCTTCTCAACAACTGATTCAAAAGAGCCTTCTTGGTACTGCCAGCAAAAATTTCTCAGAGCTTCCCTTGATCTTTTGTTCAAATAAGATTGATGCAGTCCTGTAACAGATGGCAGTAATCACATTTTCAATATGTGGTTTCAAATCTAAATCATATATTATTTTTCTCTACCCCATCCTCTTAAACTACAAGGCAGTGTTCTTCCAAAATATTCAGGTTCATTCTCCTCCTCCGTCTCCTCCTCCTCCTTCTCCCATTCTTGTACCAAAAGGAGCCCTTTTGCAGGACTGACTCTGGACTCACTATACTAGAGTCCCAAATGCTGGCTATTATTTCTTCATAAGGAACTGTAGCCACAAATAACCATATGACTTCTTCATTTACCAGCAACAACCCCCCACCCCCAAACAAACAACTATTTTTAACCACAACTGAGGCCTGAACATCTGGAAGATTACATCAACATGACTTCTCAACTTCAAAAGGATAAATTACTCCCACAGACTAAAATTCTTTAAAGGGGGAGGGGGAAGAAGAGGATGGAAATCCATGTTGTTCCTTCCTCTTCACTTAAATTCCCTAGATCTGCCTGGCCAGAAATAAATTTTCTCTTTTAAAAAACAATTTTTTCAGACTTTTCTAAAAACCAAAAGGCTTTTTAGCAGTTGTCTTATGTACACCACTTCTTTACTTTGCCTTGGAATCATTTCATATATATGTCTTGATGCCTCAAATAAAGAATAATGTCTTTAGAGACATTGTTGAGAGTTGAAACTGGAGTCATGGGACCTGAGTTCAAACCCTAGTTTGCTCTTTACTCTGGTGTGCCTTTGGGCAAGTCACTTAACCTATCTGAGTCTCAGTTTCCTCAAGTGTAAAATTGGGGGAAGGGGCAGGTTGGCCTTTAAGATTGAAGCTTTAGGTCTTCTATCTTAAGGAAAGGGGGCTATGTTCTCTACTCCTTTTGTTTTCCACTCTCCAGTGTTTGTTGAGTGAGTGAAAGATCTAATAAATGGTGAAAGGAATGAAGCTTTTTAATGCGCATGGTGAATGAGAGTTGTGGTACACATATAGCAACAGATTCCACATTATATAACTATTCTTCATAAACTCAGAAATGTTTGCATAAACAAATTATTTTGTCTCCAAATAAATGAAACCCTCTGAACATGTCATAAATAGTTTAACTTCTCTCCAAATAACTTGAAAGTAAATGACAACTCATTTATTTAAGGTTGTGGCTTTTACTTTTTATCCTCCAGGTCTGGTCCTAGCACTCTGAGGTTAGCAGGTTATCAAGCGTCTAAAACAGAGATCAAAAACACTGTTTTGATATCATCAAAGTTAAAATCTTGGTTTTTACAAATATCCTTTGAACTCATTTTTAGTTGTTTTAGTGTAACCTATTTCCTTCCTGAAATATTTAGTGTAAATATTAAGTGTTTATGAATGGAAAAAAAAATTATCTACACCAGTGGCCCAGGTGACATCATGCCTGCTGTTCCACTGGCACGCATTTTTTCTGTCCAGAGGGTTTCTATTTAAAAGACATATAGAAAGTAAATATCTTTCTTGACTCACAGATACTCATCATAATGCTCTATAAAGTCTGCTATTAAGGCAATAAGGTTGGGACTAAATCATAGCCACTGTAGCTATACCAGGAGAGTCAAAAGAAAGGAATAGTCTACATTATGAAACTAAATTTTATTCTCTAAGTGATAAAAATTATGTTGGAACAGCTTGTGCCAATACTTGCTTTCACTTAAGCAGATATGAGGGACCAACACTGCAATGTGGTGTTGCCAAACTGCAATCCATGCATGACTTAAAATAATCCCACTTATCAGCCTTATGAGTATGTACACTAAATCCTATTATAACATTGCTCATTGTTACATAACTTTGGATACACAACAGATCAAATTATGGCCCTGAGATATGTCAACTATGTACAATAAAAGCCTATTTCTGCATCCCTAAACCAGCTTTAAAAAGAAGTTTTGCAGTTCCAAAAATGGTCCTTACACTCATATATTTTTGAATATACTCTTACTCCTAAAAGAATAGGGCAAAGATAATGAAATAAACATTCTTGTTTTTTTCTCATGCAGAACAAACTGTTATTCTTCCAAGACAGCTAGATGAGTGCCTCTTTTCAAGGTCGTTGCTGCTGATCTCCTAAAAATGAAACACCAAGACATAACAAAAACACCACCACCTAACTTCCTAAACAAGTAACACATTTCTAGGACTCAAAACTGAATTAATTGTTTAGGTTAGGTCTTTGAGAAGAAAACACTAAAATATTTCACTCTATCAATTAAGGAAGCTGTAAATGTTGATACTATTCATCATCAAATGTTCTATCCTCTCCCCAACCTTATTTGTTCAATTTTGCAATAAAATTCAACTCAGATGAACTAGTATTATTGAGAAGCAGTCTGGAAGAGTAGGGGAAAAAACCCCAGAGGCTGGAGCAGGTATCAAAAGACCTGCATTCAACTCGTAGCTCCTATTTCTCCTACCTGTGTGATAGTCAACAAATAGAAATTTCTCTGAGCTTCAATTTTCTCATCTGTAAAACTGGTGTACTACTACTGACCTTCTAGGGTTGTGGGAAACAGCTTTAAAATTCCTAAAACACTAGCTTTGCCATTTACTACATGTATGACCTTGGGTAAGTCAAGTCACAATCTCTCTGGGCCTCAGTTTCCTCATCTGGAAAACGAGGGGGTTGAACTAAATGACCTCTAAGTTCTTTTCCAACTCTAAACCTATGACTCTTTACAAACGTGAGCTGTTACTTAAATTATTATTGTTATTATAGTAATTGTAATCTCCTCATTCAAGCTCTCAAATCTAAGATTTGATGTTAAATTGCCTTCATCCTTTATTAGGGTCCTTGACACTCTCAACTTGTATAATACTTTACAGCAACTGAAATAGTAGCCGTAAGAAATGCATCACAGTCCATCAGTCATCTGTAGTGACATGTTTAATTTAAAGCCAAATTATAAATGTTTACATAGTCACTGCTAACTTCCTCCCAGAAAGCTGTTGTTCAAAAAAAAAAAAGTCTAGTTAATGGATTGGATGGACATAGATCTAGAGATTTATTTAGAAGCATGTTTAAGAGCCTTAAACACACCAGCATAGTAAGTTTTGTAAGCTTTGGTTCACCCATCTCTTGCACTTAAAAAGTAACCCTTAATCTGTATTTCATGACTTGAAAAGTAAAGAAAAAAATAGTTTAAATTGACTGTTATTTGAATACCAACTATATGTATACTGTGGTACACATAGTTCCAACATTTAAAAAGGTAATTTGATATTGGGGGGCGGGGTTTGGGAACAGTGATTTTACTGATATAGGGAATTTTAGGCCAAAATACATCAATCAGTCCACAAGCACTTACCAAGCACTTCCTTTGTACCAGGCATTGTGGTAAACTATGGGTTTACAAAGAAAGACAAAACAAAAAGAAACATCCCAAAGCCCCATCCCAGTCCTCAGGGAGCTTACATTCTAATGGGAGGGCCAACATGTAATTTACAAGTTATATAAAAAGTAGAGGAAGGTGGTCATCTGAATGTGGGATAAATGCATTAACAGGTGATGAGGAATGGGATTAAAAGGTTTCCTGCAGAAGGTAGAATCTGGACTAAGCTTTGGAGGAAGCCAGGGAAACTAAGAGGTGGGGGTAAGAAGGCAGAGCATTCCAGACATGGGGGATAGCCAGTACAAATGCACAGAGATCAGAGATGGAGTATTATGTTCAAGGATCAGCAAATAGGTCAGTGTGGCTGGATTGTAAAACATGTAGAGGACACTAATTTGAAAGAAGACTGGAAACGAAGGAGGTGGCCAAGTTGTTAACAGCTTTAAATGCCAAAGATCATTATATTTGATCCCAGAGATGAGAGTGAGTCACTGAAACATCCTAGGAAGGTAAAAGGGATGAGGGGTGACATGATCAGACCTACACTATAGAAAAATCACCTTACTGAAAAATCACAGGGGATCATCTAATGTTCTGTAATACATGACCTCAGAGAGTTGCTGGAGTACTTGGAAAGTAGGTGACTTGACATTCAGCCTGAATGCTGCCAAAGGTGAGACTTGAACCTAGGTCTTCCTGACTAAATCAGGCTCTCAGTCCACTGAGCCATGATGCCTCTCAAATTAACATATTCATTTTCACAATGAATTGCTAATAATTCTTAATTAGCACCACGAATTAATGCTTATAATCTTGCCAACAACTGTCACACGGCACTGTGAAAACTGCCATATTCTGGTTTATTTTTAGTTTTCTTTCTGTTTTATATAAGATGGTCCAGAAGGGCTCACTGATCAGGTTCTTTTAGAGTCACTACTCTTAGATAATAGCAACATTACTTGTCAGGTGGAGAATGAGGAAGAATCAAAGGAAACTGAGGCAAAAAAATATGACAGCTTGTGTATAAAAAGCATCCCCTGGGGTCAAATTGCCACAGTGTAGTCTTTCCCTTCTTTCATTCATTCAGATTAGACAGCTAATTAAGAAAGATTAACAAATCATAGTTGCACACGTCTCAGAGGATTGCTTACTACTTTAATCTGGTGGATTCTCAGCCTCAAGGATAAACTAGGTACGGATTAACTAGGTCAAATCATGCATGGCACCCAGATCAGTCAAAAAGAACAGGCTAAGAGAGGAGAGTGGATAGACAACAGTTATTGAATCAATCATAAATGCTAAAGCTAAAGCAAGTCAACTGGCTTCATAAAACTAAAGGGGTAGGGAAGAACAAGGGTATTCATCACTTTGACTCAGAGATTCTTAACCTGATTTGTACCATGGGCCCCTTTGGCAGTCTGGTGGGGGAAAAAAAAGACAAAGACAAAAACAAAAAAAGATTCAGTCAATAAACATTTAAGCGCCTACTATGTTCGAGGCATTGTGCTAAGCACAGTGAAACCTATGGACATCTTCTCTGAATGTTTTTGAAGAATTGAAGGAAATGCTGAATTTCAGGTAGAGTTTAGTGAAAATAACGATATAATTTTTCACCCAACCCTCTGAAATCTATCTTAAGAACCCTGGAGAGTAAGTAGTCGGAATGGGGTTCATGGACCTAAGGTTAAGAACCCCTGCTCTAATTTATCAAAAAGAAGCACAGTCTGCCTACTACCACCTTTATGTTTCTTTCACCAAGGAATGCCACCACTTTAAATGCGGTTTAGCTAACGTATGACTATGAGTGCCAAAATCATTTGATTCCTGCCCCATGGGGGCTTTTTACTAAATCATTTGATACCTGCTCCATGGGGGCTCCCTGTCTATCACACACACACACACACACACACACACACACACACACACACACATACATACAGAACAAGCCTGTCCTTGCGCCCAAGTGCTTGGGGCTGTGACATTTCTCAGAAGGCCCGCAGCCAGGGAATCGGAATTAAACTGAGAGCTAATTAGTAGGCAGACTGACCACGAACAAACAGGCAGACTCGTTTTGGTTTTATTCTTTTGGATTGTTCATTTGTGGGGCTGGCGGAGAGCGATGAGAAACACTCGTCCCACAGGAGCTCTTTTCGTAAAGCCGCGCGGGTGTCTGGGACCCCAGGATTAAGGGCTGAGGTTTGCACGCGGGCTGCCTGGCACAGGATTTGGAGAGGTGTCGGCGGCTAATCCAACTTCCTTCCTCCCTCCATCCCTTCAATCCTCCTCGGACCCTCAGCCTCAGGGGTATCTCGAGCTCTGGGTGGCGGCCGGGGCCAGCACCCAGCTAAACTCGCCGAGAAAAGTTGGGGTTTGCCCCGGGCCGGCGGCCGCTCCACTCACCTAGTTTCTCCGCGCGCCCGGCCAGCGGCGCCGCGACCCCGAGCAGCAGCAGCAGCAGCAGGAGCAGCAGCAAAAGCAGAGACCTCAGCGTCGGCAGCAGCAGAGGGGCGAGCGGCGGAGGACGCGCTAGGCTCCGAGGCGCGAGGTCAAGGCTGCCCCCCCAGATCATGGCTCCGCCGGCGGAGGACGCCAACTTTCTAGGCACTCCCCCTTCGACAGGCAGCCTGCACTTTCCTCCTGGCCAGCAGCTTCAGCTGGCAGCTCTGGCCTCCAGCTGAGCGTCCCTTGCTCTCCCCCCCTTCTCTTTGGGCGGGAGTTCGCGGACGGTCGGCCAGCTCAGCAGGACAGGCTGAATCGGATCCCGCGCCACCTCAGCCGTTTATCCCTTACAGAGCAAACTCCCCCAAGCAGGCCGGCAGCCTAGTCTCTCTCCTCTAGCTTCTCATTGCCCCAAAGGAGGTGGGGGGCGGGCAAACCCCGACATTCCCATTGGAGCCTCCCCTCTGCCCAGCCCGCGCTAGGGGTGCCTCCCTCCCGTGGCCACGCCTTCTTCAGGGCAGGAACATAAAAAGGAGGAAGTCGCTCTCCTAGGTCCGGCAAGGATGCTAGCTGTCTGTCTGTCTGTCTGTCTGTCTGTCTGTCTCTGTCTCTGTCTCTGTCTCTGTCTCTCTGTCTCTCTCTCTCTCTCTCTCTCTCTCTGTCTCTGTCTCTGTCTCTCTCTCTCTCTCTCCCTCCCCCTCCCCCACCTTTCTCTTCCTTTCTTTCTCCTTTCAATCCTTTCTCTCTGTTTCTCGTTTCTTTCTTCTCCCCGCTTATATGCTCTCCCCTTCCCTTTGCTCGCTTCTTTCTCCTCTCCGCTTTTCTTCATGTTTCCCTGTCTCCCCTTCCCCATTTTTCCTGCCCTTTTCCAGAAACAATATAGCACAGCTGAGAGATCAGTGAACCTGGAAGTAAAGAACGTGTTCAAATATGGGCCCTCATGTATTTAACTGTTTGTGTGACCTTGGTTAAGTTCCATAATCCTTCTGGGTCTCAATTTCCTCATCTATAAAATGAGGGGGGTTGGACAAAATGATTTCTAAGGTCCCTTCCATCTCCAAATATATGATCTTCACCACTCTTTTCCTCTTCTCCTTCTCTTTCCTCTATCACTCCACCCTTTCTTACCACTTTCCCCCTTCATCTTTTATTTTCCCGTTGCTGTCCCTCAGATGTGCAGTACTCTGAAACAAGCAACAACCTATTGTTACCTGTAAGACTATATGACCTTAAGACCCCATAAGGAAACAGCTGCTTTTGTTTCTAGGGCAAAAGTGTTCAAGTGCTGGTGTTTCAGAGAGTGTGCACAGCACCCTCCCAAAGACATGGTTCTGTGAGCCCCTCCATTGGAGCTATGTATACCAGAATACTTAATGATTTGAAAGGATGATGATTAGAACCAAAGTTCTACTTCCTCTATGAAGCTTTACTTGGCTACTACAGCCCCCGACTGATACTTTTTTTTCTGAACAACTAATGCACTTATGGTCTGTGCCACACAGTTTAGCACTTAATTATATGCTGCTTTGTTTGAGTTTTTTAATTATTACATGTGTTTTAGTGTTGTCCCTACAATTAGACTTTAAGCTTATGTATGGGGACAATAGAACCACGATAAACATTTTTAAATGTTTGCTTTGTGAAACATTTTTGTGGAATCTTAGAACTAGACCTTAGATCATAAACCTCTCTTTCAGTTTTGGTATTACAAGTCATACCCTACTCAGATTTTCCTTCCTTGGATACAGTCTACCTTAGATGAGCCTCTAGGCTCTTGACTTCTCTCTAACCATTGTTCAGTCAGGTCTGACTCTTCATGATCCCTTTTGGGGTTTTCTTGGCAAAGATATTGGAGTGGTCTGCCATTTCCTTCTCCAGCTCATTTTGCAGATGAGGAACTGAAGCAAAGAGGGTTGAGTTACTTGCCCAGAGTCACACAGCTACTAAGTGTTTGAGGCCAGATTTGAATTTAGGAAGATGAGTCTTCCTGACTCCAGGCCCCACACTCTCTCTACTTCACCACTTTAACCATATAATCACCTTAAAGTTTACAAAGTGCTTTACACACATTGTCTAATTTGACACAACAACCTGCTGAGTGTGTTCCCCATTTTTATGTAAAATGATTTGTGTAGAATAATCCCCATTTTACAGAGGCTCAGAGAGCTTAAGTGACTTGCCCATGGTCCTATATCTGGTAAGCAGGATTTGTCTTTTATATACCCTTAGTCTAACACTGTATTGCCATAGTAAATGAGCTTAATGAATGCTCATTAAATCCAAATGAATTGATTCCAGGTCTAACCTAAGTCCAAGTACTCTTTCTCCATCAACTCAATAATAATAATGGATGTCTCTCTCTTGAGTTCAGAGCCTTCAAATGCTAGTTCTTTAGTAAAGTATTACCCAAATTAACAAAATCACTTCTTCCTGAACACCACAGGAATGCACCAAATCACTAAATCCTAACCTCTTCTCTTACTGCTCCCATCTTAAAGCTTTTATCTAAATATAGATCAAGGAATTGGTAGGTTCATTTCTTTTGTGTAATCATGGCTTTCATTGAGGAGGCCATATAATTGTCTCAGGCTGGATGCAATCAGTGCAATACCCTCTGCTGATAGAAGCATCTGCAGTACTTGAGCACCTACAGGGAATCGTTCCATTTGGAAGAACACCTTTAGCGTGTTCTTAAACAGGGTCTCCCTGTTTTATACCTTACTTGAGGTTAATAATCCAATGGTCATTGAACATAATTGTCTGTTTGCATTTGTCAGACAATCAAACAATCTGAAGAAAGGTTTAGAACTAGAAGGAACCCTATAGGTCATTTAGTCTGATAGCTTCATTTTACATATATGGAAGCTGAGCCCTGGAAAAGTTAAGTGACTTATCCAAGGTCACACAGGGAATAAGTGCAGAGCCAAGATTTAAATCCAGGCCTTCTGACTTCAAATTCAGTCCTTTTCCCAATACACCATGCTGTCTTTCATCTTATTAACCTTATGAGTTTTTTTTTGTTGAAGGAACTCTTTTAAGATTACATTTTGCTCTACTGAGGCAAATACTTTACTTTGTAATGAACAAATAATAAACAATCAGAGATCTCATATTTTATGCACTTTTCAGTCAAATGTGTGACTATAAAGTTATTATCTACCATAGAAAATAATTTGCAGAATCCTTTTGGTTCCTTCTCAAGTCTTCAACAAGGTTATACTTGATATATGTGTATATCATTCTCATAGAGATTTTATAAAAGTGGGAAAGTAGGTGTGTAGGTTGGGAGTTACCAATATTTTCTTGATCATCTTCTTGAGGTAATATCATCCATGATTATTTCCATTCTTTTGGCATGTCCACCCAGAGGCATCTTGTAAAGTGATCCCTTAAGGCTTTTGAAGTGATCTGAAGGGAAATGGAAAGATACGCAAGTGGTTAAAAGCATTTTTTCCAATGATGACCTATGCACAAGAGGTGGTGGAAAGGATGTGAAGGAAATACAGATGATTGTGTGATATAAAACCAGGCATTGAAAGGGTTGCAATCAGTACTGATAGATGGAATACCCACATGATGATATTCTCAATTGAAGTCAGTCAACAAATATTTCTTAAGTACCTACCATGTGCCAGGCACTGGGGATACAAAAAGGAGGCATAAGATAGTCCCTGCCCTCAAGAAGCTCACAATTTAATGAGGGAGAAAAGAAGCAAAAAAAATTTGCAAACAAACTATATACAGGATAAATAGGAAATAATTAAAAGAGAGAAAGCACTAGAATTAAGAGAGGTTAAAAAGACTTCCTGTAGAAGGGATTTTAGTTGGAACTTAAAGGAAGCCACAGAAGGCAGTATGTGGAGATGAGGAAGGAGAGAATTCCAAGCATGGAGGACAGCCAGAGGAAATGCCCAGAGTCAAGGGGTGAAATGTCTTGCTTATGTAACAGCAAGGAGGCCATTGACACTGGATCTAATGGCAGAGATTAAGGTGTAAGAAGACTGGAAAGGTGGGGAGAAATGGTGTTAGGTTATTAAGGGCTTTGAACACCAAACAGGATTTTATATTTGCTCTTGGAAGCAATTAGGAGACACTGGAGTTTATTGCCAGAGGAGACTTCTGAGTTACATGGTAGGACCCATGTTTTAGGAAAATCACTTCAGTGGCTGAATTGAGGATGGATTGGAGAGACTCGCAGCAGGCTGACCCCACAGCAAGCTATTACAATAGCCCAGGCATGAGGTGATGAGGGCCTGTACCAGAGGAGAGAGGTGCAAAGGTGAAATCAACAGGCCTTGGTAACAGATTGAATATGAGGAGGAAAAGATAATGGGGAGTCAAGGGTGACACTTAGATTTCAAACCTGAGGGACTGAAAGGAAATGTTGCCTTTGATAGAATGAATATTCTAAGTAAGAATGTTATGCTACGTGATGTGTATGTGTGTGCATTTACTAAATGTTATCTCTATAAGCTTACGTATACAGCATTCCTGAGTAAATCAGCATAGATTGTCTGCACTATAGATTAGGATAATGGGGACAGAAATCATTTAGTTCAACCTTATCATTTCATAGATGGGAAAACTAATAATGAACAAAAAAAACATTTTTAAAAATACTCTGTGCAAAGCACTGTGTTAAGCTCTTGAGATGCTGATAGAAAAGTAAGACACTCTTTGTTCTCAAGGAACTCAGATTCTACTAGAGGAGCCTACACATGTGGAGGTTTTCTGTGTTTTTTAGAGCAGTGGCAGAGCAGATGGTAATGTCTCTTCTTTAATGTCATTTCCACTGATAAAGTGATGAGTGGTTTCTGATGCTGAATCACTTAACAGTACCAGAGACACTGATTGCAAGAACTTTCTTTTCTGGGTCTTCAATAGATGTGACTTCAGCACCTGCAGGAGCAGTTGCAAGGCTGCATCTGCACAAGGGTTGCTTTCCTGGATAATGACTGCAGTCAGTGGACTTGGAAGCATTGTTGCTGCTGATGCTCTTGGGTTAAGGGTCCTGGACTGTCTCCATAGAGGTCTGAGGGGAGGTGGTGGTCAAGATGGCAGTGATGATTTGACTGACTGGATACATGCTGCCTCTATGTGTCTCCTTCAGGATGTCTTAATGCTTTTGATAGACTGGTTTGCTTGCCCCATGGGAGGTACTTGGTTGGAAGTTGGTGAGTATGGCTCATCCCTTCTCCACAGAAGTTGTTTCCCTAAATGATAGTTGTGGGGGCTGGGCTGAGTGAAGGACTAGTGGTCTGGAAAATACTGCTGCTCCCAGGGCGCCTGTGTTTATCTGTCAAAAATATGACCCAGAGAGATGAAATGAGCTGCACGGAGCCAGTTAGTGTTAGAGCTTAGGCTAGGTCCCAGGCCTCCTGACTCCTAACCTTGTCCTCTATCCAGTACACAGTGTATCCTCCCCATGCATTGTACCTCTTTGTCCTGGACAATGGCTAGAACAGTAGGCACTAATTAAATACTTGCTATTTGTCTGACTCTCTGAACTTGCTTGGCTCTAGTCTGATTTTCCAGGATCCTTCATCTTAACATATTTGGTTACATGCTTGGTATACAGAGTTTGAAACATTGATGCTTGTATGAAACCCTCTATATGTCCTAATTGATTGCGTACTATGTACCTTGTACATGGTAGGCAATTAATAAATAAATGGATGAATGTTATTAGCTTGTAAACTCCAAGAGGGCAATAATTAAGTCTTTCCCCTCTTTTAGTACAGTTTCTTGGGCCAATATTTCTTACTCCCTATACTGGGACACAACAGTGCAGTAAGCAGGGACTTATGTACTATTTCTCCACACAATCTTTAACATCATTCGCTCATCAAGTATTTATTGAACCAGGAGCCATCTCCAGTAATCCTGATCTATATCTAGCCACTGGACCCAGATGACTCTGGAGGAGAAAGTGAAGCTGGTGATCTTGCACAGCTCTCCCTTACTCAAATCAAAGTCAATTGCAAGTCATGTCATCAACTCCCTGATGTCATGGTCCTCTTTGAGAATGAAGGACAAGGGGGCAGCTAGGTGGCACAGTGGATAGCGCACTGACCCTGAAGTCAGGAGGACCTGAGTTCAAATCCAGTCTCAGACCAAGCACTTGACACTAGCTGTGTGACCCCGGGCAAGTCATTTAACCCCAATTGCCTGAAAAAAAAAAAGGAAAGAAAGAGAATGAAGGACAAATGTGACAACAACAATTTATTGAATCTAGCACCGTGTCCTGCACTGTGAAGAATACAAAAGTGACCCTGACCTTCCCTTTTTGATGGTTAAAATACTCCCATCAGGGAAATTCAAGTTAAATTGTGTTTGGTATTTTGAGGCCCTTGCAAATAGGTTACAATCAAGCCTTACACATGATAAACAGTTAAATAACAATATGTCACATATTGATATGTGATACAGTGCCAATATAACTCATAGCTATAATATATAAAAGAGCAGTTAGGTGGTGCAGTGGACAGAGCACTGAGCTTGGAGTCAGGAAGATCTGAGTTCAAATCTGGCCTCAGACACTTACTAGCTTTGTGACCCTGGGCAAGTCACTTAACCCCTATTTGCCTCAGTTCCTCATCTGTAAAATGGGGACACACTGGAGAAGGAAATGACAAACTGCTCTAGTATCTTCCCAAGAAAACCACTTGGATGAGGTCACAAAGAATCAGACACAACTGAACAACTGAACACCAACAACAATAGGTAGTATAGGAATTCTGAAAAAGAAGAGATCCTTGTAGACTAGAACAATTAGGTAAATTTCATGAAGGAATTGGGGTTGCAACTGGACCATGAAGAGGAGGAAAGGACGTCTGGAGGGATAAATAGCGAGAGGACAAGATATTCTTATAGGCCAGAGCTTCCCAAACTTATTATCTTACTAACCCCTTTAAAAAAAAGAATACTCAACCCCCATCCCAGAAATCTACTTTCTTTAACCCTTTTATATTTTTTAAAAATTTGTGTCATTTAAAAAAATAAAATTTTTAAAAATGATGCATCTTAAATTTAATAATTTATTGTAAATTTGTATGTTTGTTCCAGCATTGAAATTTTGGTGATGCAATATTGCTTCATGAAACCTTATAGTATCATATTACAAACAAGTCATTACACTGCACATGCTGGACTTCCCAACAATGCCTGACCTGCTTTTTAAGACCTGTTGGTGGACTTGACCACTGTTCAGTTATAACTTACATTTTGTGTGTTTATTTGGGAAATAATGTAATCATTATGACTTTAACCCTTGAAACTCGTATGAATGGTTTTTCTTCAAAATTTTCTTCTCTTCTCTTCTTTCTTTATGCTTCCACCTCCTCCCCATTTTTATTCAATGCCCCCTAATTGCTCCCAAGGCTACTACTGCCCCCCTTGGATCAGTTCAATGCCCCCAGGGGGTGGTATCGCCCACTTTGGGAACCTCTGCATGTAGGCCATGTACTCCTTGGTTACATTAATTTACATCTTTATCACATACTGTCCCATTTACCTTGAATAAATTCTTTGAAATTAGGTTTTTATAAACACAAAGAATTGCTCCTAAGAAGCACGATGCATATAGCCTGAAGTATTGGACCTGGAATCAGGACGACTTGGGTTTGAATCCTATTTACTAGTTGTTTAGACCCAGGAAAGTTATTTAAATTCTTTGAGTCTCAATTTCTTCATCTTTAAAACGGGGACCTTCATAGCACTTACTTCACAGATTTGTTGTGAGAATTAGATGAGGTAATATACCTACATTTCCTTCATACACCTCAAGTGTGTCATATAAATGCCAGCTATGATCATACTTTTTAAGTAGTCACATAGATACATAACTCAAGAACATTACATAGATGATCACATAGGGACACATTGAATTTCATCCTAATTCCTATTGCCTCTTTTCCTCATTTCTCTCCATCTTTTCTAAATGAATGGTCTGTCTTCCTCCTCAGTATTTGACAGAAGCTTACCCATTCAACTCCACGTGTTATGAATGAAACAAAGACAATGAGATCATTGTCTACCAGGTAGGAATTCATGTGGTTTGAGATCAGCAGAGAGTCTCCACGGTAACCATGTGCATATCAGGTATCCTTAGTGGGAAGGAGGTAAACTAGCATAATAGAACCCTGTGCTAGGTGTGTGAAAGAGTTGAGTAAAGATGGGGGGGGCAGGTGGGAAGGGAAAAAGGGAGGCCAGCTTGAACCAAGGTTTTTAGCCTTTCTTTTTTTTTAATTTCAAAACATTCCTGTTTTAGAAGGGAGCCATGATGAAATATCTGGAATTTCTGGAAAACGGAGTTTTCTCGATTATGTTTTTATTGAAACAAAACAAAAAAGAACTCTCATCTAATTTGCATAATTAAATTTAATCATGCAGAGTTTTTAATGGTAGATTTGTATGTATATTTTACCCTTGAGTCAGAGGTCTTTGTTAAATTTCAGAATGACAAGAACTTAGAAGGGACCTTAGAAATCATGTAGCCCAACCTCCTCATTTTACAGATGAGGAAACTGAGGCCCAGAAAGGTTTAAATGACTTGCCTAAAGTTCTATAATAAGTAGCAAAGCCCAGACTTGATTCCAAGTTCTCTGATTCCAAATCTTGTAATTTTTCTACTGCAACCTACTCCTAATTTAATTTAACCACATAACTCCAGAGCTCAGAGTTCAAAGAGTCATCTTGTCCAGTTTGAGAGAACCACTTGAAAGCACTTAAAATAAATCATTGTTCATCTTCTCTAAAATCTCAGGGATGGAGCTTCTATAATTCTTTTACAGTGGTCTGTGCTGGGTTTAACTACCCATTCTACTCCTTTGTCCTTAGAGAATTCTATCTTATTTTTAACTTAAATTTCTTGTTATAGTATTAGCTATTTTTTTCCCTAGTTCTTTTTTCAATGAAGATAGAGAACAGTTGGTCACTGTATGTCTTGTTGAAAAGAAAAAAAAACCCAAAAAGTATGTCATGCTTAGGTAATTTTGAATTAGAAAAGAACTGTCATTCCAGTGAGAGTCCAAAGCAGTTAGAAAGATTCATACACTTTCATGGTTCAACAGGGAAAAAGGGCATGTCAGTTCAAATTGAAGATCAAATTAATTTTGCCCTGCATTTTGTAACTAACTCCATTATGAATATAGTAATAAATGAAGTCCTCAGATATAAGGCTAGTGGCCATTGCAAGCTTCTCTCTTGTTGTTCCCGTCTCTAATGCCCATTACTGGTTTGACCTTGTTACTTAATCTCTTGAGGCCTTAGTTTCCTCATCTTTAAAATGATGGGGTTGGGCTAAAGGACTTTTGTGGTCTTTTCTAGTTCTACATCTATGATCCTTTGAAATCCCTGCCTCTAGCCACCCTTTCTCTACTATAATCCTAAACTTGTTGACTGCTCCCCCAAAATAATTTTAATCAATCACTTTTCAGCTGGCATTTTCCTCTGACCCAGGGATTTCAGATGGTGATTTTGGCTCCCAGCTAGTCCTTACACAAACAAAATTGTTCTGTGGGCTTTCTCCACTTGATCCTATCCTACTGCATTGACTTACTTCAGGATTTGTTGGCTCTTTTATCTCTGACAGAGTAGTATTCTGCCTGCCTACCTCCTCTGATACTATACTGTCACTAAGGCTATGCCAGGCTTCTAGGGCAACCTCCTACATTAACCCTCCCTTTCTCTGCCTAACTATCTCTTCTGGTCTTCAGAACCTTCACATTCTAATATTTCTGGGAGGCATTATCTGACTGACTGAAATTTCCTCTCTGCCCTGCCTGTCCTTTAATTTCTAAACTCTGACCTGTTCTCTTGCTGCTAATCCCAAACTTACATATTCCAATATATATGAATCTTGTGCTATTTTCATAGGCATGAATAAATTTGCAAAAGTTCATCATTTTATGTCGTAAGTTGAGTGTGGAAGAAGGCTGATGTTTATATTATGGATTTCCCTATCTTCCTGGTATTTCGTTCTCTGGCTTGCACCTAATAATTGCTCTCTCTCTCTCTCTCTCTCTCTCTCTCTCTCTCTCTCTCTCTTTCTCTCTCTCTTTCTCCATATATTAGTATATATATATATATACATACACATATATGTTAGTATATATATATATATACTAATTTAATAAGTTCACAGCTATAGTATTTTTAATAGTGATTAATTAGAAACAACTCAACACAGGCTGTGCCAACTAGTATATCAACATGATGGAATATTATATAGCTACTTAAAATGAAAAGTATAAGTTGTTCAATCATTTCAGTCGTGTCTGACCCCATTTGGGCAAAGATACTGGAGTGGTCCGCCATTTCCTTCTCCAGCTCACTTTACATATGAGGAAACCAAGGCAAACAGGGTTAAGTGATTTACCCAAGGTCACATAGTAGTAAGTACCTGAGGTATATAGTATATAGGGCTACATGGAATACATGGAAATGTGCACATGAAATAGAGCTAAGTGAAAAGGTAGAACATGTAATTGGATGTTAACATTCAATCTCTCCTGAAAAGTCACTTAAGTTCATAATGATTTTTTAAAGCACTGGTGGTAATTGTGGATGAATAGACTGTTCCTCATCCAAAAACCACTCCACCCACTTTTCTTTTCTAAAGCATAGTGTTTCTAACTTCACCACTCTTGTTTCAAAGAAAGGCCTACATTTAGCCAGATGTGCAGATGAGTAGGTCAGCTTGAGAACTGACTCCACTTTTACATAAAGTGTCTTTCCTGGTCCTTTTCAGGTGTTAGCAATCACATTTTATGATTTAAAAAAATCATGACCCACATGTCCCATCAGGAGAAGAGTTTGGGTCACAAAACACAAAGAATGAGAAAATGTTGAAACTGAGAGGATTGGGAATCCTTTCTTGGTGGAGAAGCTGTTTTCAAGTGAAGAGCCCTGAAAGGGGCTTAATTATGAAGTTCTTATTCATGTCAATGGGCCTTCTCCCTGAACATAGCTAGTAGAATCAGGCCCTTGAAATACACACTTTTCAAACACTCTTATTTTAGTTCAACATTGTTTTGTTTTGTTTTGTTGTGCTTGTCTAGAGTTATTATTTAATCAACGTAGGAAAGCACCTCTACCATTGTAGATTAGCAATCTGTCTGCTATTTACTCTCTTAGTGAATTGCCTTGATTCCAGAGAAGTTGTCGTCTTGCCCAGAGGGACACAACCAGTTGCTGTTGTTGTTTGTCCTCTATTTTCAAAGAGGATCAAAGACATCAGGAAGATGATATCTTGACTTGCAAGTGAATTGGATTTAAGTGAGGCAGGACTGTGCAAAGTCACCAGCTTTACTCTCACCTCCAGAGCCAACTGGGTCCAGTGGCAAGACATGGATCAGGACAACTAGAGATGGCCCCACATGCAGTGGGAGACTTTGGCCTTTTTAAGCTAAGGTCTTTCCTGGGACTCAGTTTGTCTGAGGCAACACCCATTCAGTGATTAAGGTTAGACCAGAAATGAGGCAAAAGAAGTCCTCTTTGGCCTGCTCAGAAAAACAAAACAAAACAAAACAAAACAAAATAAAACAAAACAATCTGGAAGGAAAGACCTTCAAGGTTTCTGGCCAGAACAGAAACAATTGCTATTTACGCTCACTCTGACCCAACAGAACCCAAACAATGTTGAACAGAGGCTTGGGTAGAGCCCCATTATTGGCTAATTAGTGAAAGCCAGGGTGATTTGGATTTTAGGTATGGTCAGGTAGCTCCATTAGAATTCCAATGGCTTGTCAGAAGGACTTGAGTCCACGTCTTCCAGATGGAGGCCTTGTTGATTATTCACTACCATGGTATCACTCATTCACTCATTTTAGTTGTTATGCTTATCTAATTCATCAGGAAGTCCTTTGACAGTAGATAACTGAATGTAAACTTTATCTAGGCAGAAACTATATTTTATTTGAATTTTATATTTTTCTCAACTTGGCAAAGTAAATATTAAATAAATATTTGTTGATGTCATCCACCCATGTTCTAGTCACTGTGTTGTTGTTGCTGTTGTTCAAAGACACTTGTCTCATATGTCCTCATGATTCTCCCTGAATCAACTTCCTTGAAATCTACATGGAGAGACACCATCTGCCCCACAGTATCCTCCCGATGAAGAGATGCTGTCTAAGGAGGCTGGTGTTATGTATACGCTCTAGGCCCTCATTATCCTTATACACAGTAGTGTGCTGGTAAATGTTTAACAGTTAGATCTACAGAGAAAGAAAAAATGTAGCAGGACATACTTTTAAGTTTACTCTGCATCATTAACATTTTGTTTTCACTTTCTTAATTCTAGAGTTACACCATCAACAAAATAATAAATTAAGCCCCAATTTATAGCATTTGA
>NW_020946557.1:7333490-7609812 GCF_900497805.2 Vombatus ursinus | reverse complement strand
CAGATAAGGAACTGAGACCCAGAGAGGTTAAGTGACTTGCTAAGGTCACACTAGTACTTAAATAGCAGTCTCTCGAACTGCAGTTAAATATCTCTGCTACTTGCTACCTGTGTGACCTTAGGAAAGTCAGTTAACCTCTTTGGGCCTCAGTTTACTTATCTGTAAAAGTGGGGTTTAACTAGATGACTTCTAAGATCCCTGCTGATTTTATATTCTTAATCTTTCTCCTCTGATACTGCCATCATCCTCCTGCAGGCCTTCTTTACTTCATGCTTGGACTATTACAATAGCCTTCCGGGTGATCTTCATGCCTTAAAGTTTCTCTCTACTCCTCCATCTTTTGCTCAGCTGTCAAATTGATCTTTTTGAAATGCAGGTCTGACCAAGTCACCTTCTCTGCCTCCCCCCATTCAATAAATTCCAGTGGCTCCTTATCACTTTGTAGACCAAATTTTAAATTCTCTGGTATCCAAAGCCTTTCAAAATCTGGATTTGACCTAAGGACCTGCAATATATGTGGTGCTGTACCACATTGCTTCACCAAACACAGACTAGCTTTAAAACTAGCCTGATAGGGCAGGCCCTAAGCCAAATTGTGAAGTGGACCAAGGTTATTATCAGCACTTTCTCCCATTTCCTAAATAGACCTTCCCCCTACACAACATTCCATTCTTGCAAGTCTTTGCTGCCAGTTGATAGACCCTGTTAAGGTGCTGTCTAATAACTAAGGCACTGCCTAAGGTAACGCTCTCCTCTCCTCCCTTGGTTTTTCATTGCTCTCCTGGTTCTCTTATCATTCTTTTTTTGCTGACTTCTCAACTTCATTTTTCTCCTGTATCTTAAATGTGGATGTTCCTCAAGGTTTCTTCCATAGACCCTCCTCCTTTTCTTTTCTCCCCAATCCATCTCTTAATGATTTCATTCATTCTCATGACTTAAGCTATCACTTCGTGACTCCCAAATCTTTATCTCCAGCCCTAGTCTCTAGTCTAGAGTTTTTTTACTCCTGTACTTCCAGTTGAAAGCCTACCCTCAAATGGCTCCCTAGTATTTCAAACTCAGTATATCTAAACTCATTTCTCCCTCTAAAGCTCTTATCTCCTCATGCCACCTTCAACATCTCTCTTTTTTTTTTGTTAAGGTCACCATCATCTGTGCAGGATCCTGGATTCATCACCTTGGACTCTGTTTTTCCCTCTCTCTCAACCCATACTTCCAAAGAACTGTCATAACCTGTATTTTTACCTCTACAATACTTCTCACCTCTGCATTCTGAAATACAGTTTGGGTCCTCTTTTTTTTCTTAAACTACTCTAATTGCCTATTAACTGGTCATCTTGCTTGAAATCTGTCCTCCAAATCATCTTCCATAGGACTGTCCAAGAAATCTTCCAATGTACCCTAGCTAAAAATCATTAGAAGTGCCACTGATTCTGGTAAGCAAAATTTAGGTAAGTATCAAAACATTACACAATGGAATGAAGCATTTCCTCTTGATACCTCTTCATAAGAGATTAGATGACCTGTAAGTTCCAGTTGCTCATTGCAACCTTTTTTTTAATGAGGTTACTTCCTGTTTATTTCTATGCTAAGAGTTTTTATTTTTATTTTTTTGCCTTTGTAATGGATTGGTAGGAAATATACAAAATAGTATTTTGAGGTTCCTATGACCAGGACCTCTGCCCAATTCTTACAATGATCATGAGGAAATCAGTGCCTTGGATTCCAGCCCCCAGTGCATTTGCATTCCTCTCTGAGCTCTATCTTTCTAGAAAAGATGGCCCAGACAAATGATAAAATAAGCCTGGTCAGAAATTATTCTATACAAGAACTAGTTAAAATAAGTGGAATTGTTTGACCTGGAAAAGAAAAGATTTGACAGGGGAGGGGAAAGGATAACATAATAGCTGTCATGACAGGCTTGAAGTTCAAGTTAATAAATAATTCCCCACAGATGCATGTCTTGAAAGGTAGATGTGGGCCTCCTGGTGAGCAATTATTCAATGGTGAAGGGGTTCCCAAGGAGTAGAGATGGTATAACAGTCACTTCAGGTGCTAGGCTAGGACTTCTCAGACCTACTGAAATCTTTAACTTCCTGTGGCCCTGTGGCAATAAGAAGGTGAGTCCCACCTTCCTAAAGCAACAGGAAAGTTGTAGAAAGCTGAGTTCCCTGTCTATTCCCAATGCTGCAAATTGAGAACTGTATCTTATCTCAGTTACACTAGCATTCCTCTTCTCCTGGCAGGTTCGTGACAAGTAAGATTTCCTCACAGAGTTTAGACAGGAGTTTGAGGACCACCAGAAACAAGAGTCTGTCACATAGAAAATGTGGAATTTATTTAACTGCTTTTAGGCAAACACTCCAAGTGCTCCTTTGCCTTGATCAGAAGAACTCCGCCTCAAACAGCTGCCTTCCAATATTTGAAGCTCCTCACACGGAAGAGGGATTAGTGGAAACTACTTATTGAGAATGTCATGGACAGGACTCATAATCTGCCTAAGTGTGCTACTCATAAATCCCATCTAACTCTAATCTATGATTTCAATCTATGCCTGGCCTGGCTTTAAGAACTTGTGCATTTTTGTTGGAGCTGTGACTCAGTACAAACATTTTGAAATTATGCAAATAAGATGACTAAAATGTCCACGCCCTTTAATCTAGGATTTATACTTGACCTCTGCTGTCCCATCAAACTCCAAGTCTATAATCCGAATCTATGCTTGGCCTGACTTAAGAAACTGAGCATTTTTGTTGGAGCTGTGAATCAGTACAAACATTTTGAAATCATGCAAATAAAATGACTAAAATGTTCATACCCTTTAATCCAGAGGTCCTTTACTGGCCATAAACCCCAAGGAAGTCCTTGATAAGAAGAAATTCCCTACATGCATAAAAATATTTATTGCAACATTTTTTGGTAGCAAAGAACTGGAAACAAAGTACATGTCCTTTTATTGGAGTATACGAATGTAATGGAATATTATTATACTGTAAGTAATGACAAACTTGATAAATGTAGAGAATCAGGGCAAGACATATGAACTGACACAGAATGAACCAAGCAGAGGCAAGAAAACAATAGACACAATTAAAGTGTCTTTATCTTGGAGTGGGTTGTGGGAGAAGTCTAGTAAGTGTCATGGGTTCTATGAGTGTTTTCTGTTTCTTCTCTTTGTTCACAAGGACCATTACCTGAGCTTAAATGGAGAAAAAAAGCGGTGGAGCTTTGGACAGAATACCTTCCTTTAGTCTACTTAGCCCTAGAAATGAGGAACCAACCATTAGTATTGGGAATTACCAAGAAATGTTTGCCTTTGATTTAATCTGGTACTTTGTTTTTCTCCATTGTTCTGGAAATTAAATGGTGGGTTCAGCATGAAAAGTTAATGAAAACTCACAGGCTATCTGCTTCAGTCTTAGCTTCTGCAGATGGCACTGTCAGCAACTGTTACCTAAGGAGATGGTCAATGCCACTACTGGAAGTCAAGGCAACTTTGCTGAAAATATCTTAACAACTGCAAATGGATATCTTTCTACTTCACTGGTCATGCAATTGCATCTGAGAATTGGTTTAGTCCTCTCAGATTTTAGCAGTCTACTTGTATTCACTTTCTGGACCTATAGCCATAATGCTTCAATAATTTATTCCTGGAACTCGAGTTTATTAAACCTTCTATCTCCCTTGAAGGGATCTATGCTCTTTGTTAAAAAGGAGAGGGTAGAGAAGTTGACTTCTTTTGAAGAATAAGAGTCTCAGAGTTAGAATGGATCACAGAGGGTCATCTAGTTAAACATATTCCTGAACATGAAACTCTATAATATATTTGATGAATTGTCATTCACCTGTGCCCTCTAGAATGCCTGCTTCATTGGCAACAGACTTGCTTTCATCTTAGATCTTTTCCATTCATGCTCCTTCCATCCTCTGGCTTCCACTGAATCCTGGCTTTCTCCTGGTGACACAACTTCACTGGATGCAATGGCTACACTTTTACTCATTTCCCCCAACTCACTGGTCGAGGTGAGAGAACTGGAATACTGTCTCCTCATTGACACTTGTAGGTTTCTTCCCCATCATCATCTCTTAGTAACTTCTCCTCCTTTAAGGTTCAAGCAATCCATATCTACCACCCATTCAAAATCCTGATAATTGTTGTCTACCAATCTCCAGGACCCCTCTCCCCACCCTTTAAATGAATTCAGTACCTGGATCACAGTCTTTCTCTTCTGTCCAACTCCTGATATCATACTAAGGGACTTTAATATACTAAGCGACTATAAATTTATACTTCCTCAAACATCCTAACCTTCTAGTTCATTAATTTACTCATATCCAATGACCTATTCCTCTATGCCACCTCAACCACATACAAAGGTAGTCATGCCCAGGATCTTGCCATTGCCCACAAATGCCCCACTTCCATGTTCATGAGCTCTGACATTTCTTTATCTGAGCATAATCTATTGGCATTCCACCTCTCCCATTGACTTCCAATATCAAACCCTCCTCTTTGTCCACACTGTGAACTCAAATCTCTCTACTGGTCAGTTCTCTCCTATGCCATTGCCCCTACAATAGCTACACTTCCCCCCTTTCTCTGTCTTGATCCCTTGGTGAACCAGTTCTCTACATGATCCTTTTCTCTTGAGTCCTTTGTTCCTTTATAATATCATCATTTGTGCCCTGCCAAGCCTCAGCCTGGGATCACTCTCACTATCCACTCTTTCACTCCTACACATGTGTTGAAGGTAAAAAAAATTCACACATCTTAACTAGGTCTGCCAGAAATTTATATTAAATAACTTCAACTGTGCCCTGACTGCTACTAAGGCAATCCTTTCATATCCCTAATTAACTTACTACCTGCTCACTGCAGTGGCTTTTCCAAACCTTGTTATCCTTCCTCAAACCTCGCATTACTTCCCCTCCCTCTCAGTTGAGAACTTTGCTTCTTATTTTGCTGGAAAAATTGAAGCCATTCACCTTGAATACTCTCTTCTTCCCTCTTCCCCATCTCCTATCACTGAGATCACTTTTACCACTCTCTCCTCCATCACTCCTGTCTCATATGAAGAGGTGACCCAACTCCTTGCTAAAACCAAATCACACACAAATGATCACATTCCATCTTCTCTTCTACAACAGCTTGCCCCTTCTATCATTCTCACTCTCTCCCTATTCTCTGCCCTTCTTCTGACTGCCCTTCTACTGACTGCCTAAAGACATGCTCATGTTTCTCCCGCCCTCAAAAAGCCCTCACTTGATGTTTTCATTCCCATTATTGTCCCATATCTCTCTTCCCTTTTGTGGCTAAACTCCTTGAGAAGGTCATCTATAAAAGATATCTCCATTTCCTCTTTTCACTTTCTTAACTCTCCTGATCTATATCTTACCACTGGACCCAGATGGCTAGAGTGAGGCTGGTGACTTTGTACAGTCCTGCCTCACTTAAATCCAATTCACCTGCAAGTCAAGACATCACCTTCCTGATGTCATTGGTCCTCTTTGAGAATGAAGGACAAACAACAACTCTCTACATTCTGACTTCTGACATCATTATTCAACTGAAGCTGCTCTCTCCAAAGTTATCAATGATCTCTTAATTGCCAAATCCAATGGCTTTTTCCCGATCTTCATCCTTCTTGACCTCTCTACAGCCTTTGACACCATAGATCACCCTCTTTCTCCTTGATAGTCTCTTTTCTCTCGGTTTTTGGGACACTATTTTCTCCTGGTTCTCCTCCTACATAGCTAATCATTCCTTCTTAGTCTTTGCTGGATCTTCATCTAGGACATTTCTGCTAATTGAGGTATTCCCCCATCCTTCTCCCATCTCCATCTGTCCTGGATCCTCCTGTCTTCTAGCCTATTCCATTTGGTGGTTTCACCAGCTCCCACTAATTCAATTATCATCTCTGTGCTTATGGTTCTCTAATCTCTTTATTTAGTCTTAACATCTCTACTGACCTCCAGTTTCCTATTAGATATAATGGCTATCTCAAACTGGATGTTCTGTAGGCCTTTTAAACTCAATCAATCTAAAATCAAACTCATTATATTCCCCCAATTCTCCCCCAAAGTTCTCCTTCCAAAGTTCCCTGTTTCTTTTTTTTTTTAGATTTTCTTTCTTTCTTTCTTTCTTTTTTTAGGCAATTGGGGTTAAGTGACTTGCCCAGGGTCACACAGCTAGTAAGTGTCAAGTGTTTGGTCTGAGACCAGATTTGAACTCAGGTCCTCCTGATCTCAGGGCCAGTGCTCTATCCACTATGCCACCTAGCTGCCTCCAAAGTTCCCTGTTTCTAAAAGCACCACCATAAGCTCAAAACCTAGTTGTCATCTTCAACTCATCACTCTCTTACCTGCTATGTTCAATCTATTTCCAAGATTGTATCTTTTTAGTATCTCTTGAATACACCCCCTTCTCTCCTCTGATACTACTACCACCCTACTTCAAGCCCTCATCTCCTCATGCCTAGGTGATTTTGATAGCTTGCTGGTTGGTCTTCTTGTCACAAACTTCTCCTCAGTCCAGTCCATCCTCCATTCAGCCACCAACATGATTTTTCTAAAGCACAGGTCTGACTATGTCAATAAACTCAATAAACTCTAGTGACTTCCTATTTTCTACAGGATCAAATATAAAGTCTTCTGCTTTGTATTCAAATGCCTTCGTAACCAAACCTCCCCACCTTCCCACCACCTTTCCAGTCTTCTTACATGTTACACCTTCTTCCTATCTTTCTCATGTAATCTATGATCCAGTGCCACTGGCCTCCTTATTGTTCCTTGAACAAAACACTCTGTCTCTCAACTCTGGGCATTTCCCCTGACTGTCTCTCATGCATGGAATGCTCTCCTTCTTCAACTCCATCTCTTGGCTTCCCTGGCATTCTTCAATGCCCAGGTAAGATCTCCCCTTTTAGAAGAAGCCTTTCTCAATTCCTCTTAATTCTAGTGCCTTCTCTCTGTTGATTTCCTACTCATCTTGTGTATAGTTTGTTCATGCAGAGTTATTTACATGTTGTCTCCCCCATTAGACTATGAGCTCCTTGAGAGCAGATCTGTGTTTTGCCTTTCTTTGTATCCCCAGTGCTTAATACAGTATCTGGCACACTTAATAAATGTTTTTTTTTTAACTGAAAGGTACATGTAAAAATAGATATAGTATGAATATAAAGTGAAAACATATACATGTTTATATATAGTAATTAAAGAAAAGGTAGTTTGGTAAGGAAAGTACCAGGAGTTAGGGGCATCAGGAAAAGCTTCATGTACAAGATAGTGTCTGAACTGCTTCTGAAAAGAATGGACTCTATGAATCAGAGACAAGGAGGGAAGCCATACAAAGCATGAAAGATGGCTATTTGAGCTGTATTACAGAGGGGAGTAACAAACAAAGCTGAAAAAAATAGACTGGGGCCCATTGTGAAGGGCTTTAAATGCTAAAATGAGACATTTATATTCTATACTGAAGGCAAAAAGGAATTACTGGAGCTTACTGAAATGCAAGGTGTGAAATGGACAGATCTACATTTGAGAAAAATGACTTTGGCAGCCATCTGTAGAATGCTAAGAGACTTAAGTCAGAGACACTAATCAGGAGGCTGTTAAAATAAAGCGGTGAGAGGTGATGAATATCTGAACTAAGGTGGTAACTGCATGAATGTAAAGAAGGGGTCAGATGCAAGAGATGTTGTAGAAGCAGAAATGACAAGATTTGATAAATGATTAGGTATATAGAGCGAGTGAAATGAGGCATTGGGGATAATACCAAGCAAGTATGATGGTGCATTCAACAAAAATAAAGACATTTGGAGGAGAGGAGAGTTTAGGAAGAAAATAATGGGTTCCATTTTAAACATGTTGAGTTTAAGATATTTCCAGGACATCCATTATGAAATGTTCAATAGTCAATAAGTGATCTTGGATGAAAGTCAAAGAGAGAGGTGGGCCAGATACATAGATCTGTGAATTATCTGCATAGAGATAGATGATCATTAAACCCATGGGAGCTGATGAGGTTACTTAGAGGGAGAATATAAACGCAGAAATAAAGAAGGCCCAGGACTGAATCTCAGGGAACACCCTCAGTTAAGAGGTGTGAGACAGATCATGAGCCAGCAAAGGAGACTGAGAAGGAGCAGTCTGGTAGGAGTCTAACCCACTGAGGATCTCTTCTCCAGGAGGAGAGGGTGGTCAAATGCAGCATACAGGTAAATAAGGATGAGGCCTGAGAAAAGACTGTCAGATTTGGCAATTAAGAGATCATTGATTACTTTTGAAGAGAGCAGTTTCAGTTGAATGATTAGGTCAGAAGCAAGATTATAAATGGTAGAAAAGTGAGAGAAGAGAAAGTGGAGTCAGTAGATCATTGACTTAGATCAGGAAGATATTTTAGAGGTCATTGAGTCTAATCCCTTTATTTTAGAGATGGGGAAATTAAGATGCAGTGAGGTTGAATGATTTGATAAAGGTCATAGGCAAAGTGAGGATTTGAACTCAGGCCTTCTGATTCCAAATCCTCTGCCCTTTACATGGTACCACACTGCAACAAGTCTTAACAAAGAAAAACTGGCTATATACCAACACAGAAAAATATGCCCTTCACCTACATTAAGTAAATTTCTGGATCGTATATGCTTCCCACTTGGCATGCAAATGTATAGCTAGAAAGTGAGTGTCATTCTGGAGAAGCCTGCTCTAAAAATCAACAGGTTTCCTAATTGTACTATTGCTTTGGTCGTGATGCTTAATGCCTCATGACCTAAACTAAGAGCTCTTAGTCTGGGGTTTGTGAACTTGTTTTAAGAAATATTTTAATAATTATATTTCAAAACAATTGATTTCCATTATAATCCTGTATATTTTATTGTTATGCTTTTAAAAACATTATTCTGAAAAAGGGTCAATAGGCTTTGCCAGACTCACAAAAGGGTCCAAGAAACATAGGCTAAGAATGCCTCACCTATACAAAACAACCTTCAGACTATGTAAGTCTCACCTAGAACCATGGGATTACAGGTCTAGAGGCAATAATTGTCCTCTCAGGTAACAGTATTTTTGTTTACATTTGTCACATGTTTAATAGTTCCCTCTAAAAACTCTATTGGGCATAGCTAATTGCCAGTTCTATTGGGCATATCCATATTTGAAAAAGGTTTCAAACACAGACAAAACTCATTGTTTGAGTAGCAACACAGACTATTGCTGGCACTTAAATTTCTTTTGTTTGTTTGCTTTTTGGAGGCAATCAGGATTAGGTAACTTGCCCAGGGTCACACAGCTAGTAAGTATCTGAGGTTGGATTTGAACTCAGGTCCTCCTGACTCTAGGGCCAGTGCTCTTTCTACTACACAACCTAGCTGCTCCTTGGCCCTTACGTTTCTAAAGAAAATTTGATGGCACAAAGCCAGTAAAATTTCAGACCCCAGCGATGCCATTTAATAGGTATGTGACCATGGAAACATCACTTAACCACTTAACTAACGGGTCTTCAGTTTCCCCATATGTAAAATGAGGGAATTGGATGAAATGACCTGTAAGGTCCCTTCAAGCTATATATATCCTGTGATTCTGTGATCCAGAATGTGATCCATTCTGTTCATGAAGTAGGTCTGGAGCAGAATGAATGACTCTTTTGCCAATAAGCATGCAAATCATTTTACAACAAGCCTGAGCTTTATCCTATATGAATAGATGGAAAATAACAAACTTTGCCCACTGTGCCATAAGGAGCTTTCTTAAAACTGTTATTTGAGAGATAATAGTAGAATGCTTATTAGATGTTTTTGAGTGGGTAGAAGGGGGTGAGTAGGGAAGGTTGGTTTTATATGGAAGTCCAAGTCGAAGAGGAACCTCTTTGTTTAGTATGTGCTTCAGTGGGCACATACTATATATCCTATATATATCCTATATATCCTATATATTTATAGGATCCTATGCCCCAAGATGAAGAGTTGGAAGGGATCTTGGAAACTATCAAGTCCAATTCCTTGATTTACAGATGAGGAAAATTAGGCCCCAAAATATATGACCCAAGGTCATATAGGTAGTAATTATTAAAGGTGAAATTTGAATCCAATTCCTCTGATTGTAGAGCCAGTGCTTGGTCTATTGCATCACTGCTATTTCTTTTCTCATGTGACAGAAAAAAAATCAATCAACAAGCATTTAATAATTACCTAAAGTGGTCCATGCACTATGCAAGGCACTAGAAATACAAATACGAAGAATGAAACAATGCCTACTCTCAAGGGATTGCTCCTTGGAAGGAAAGGTATGGCAAGTCGGAACAGCATACTCAAGCAGAAACATCACCTTGCTGACAAAGGTCCGTACAGTCAAAGCTGTGGTTTTTCTAGTAGCAATGTTTGGTTGTGAGAGTTGGACTATAAGGAAAGCTGAGCATGATGTAATTGAGGCTTTCAAATTGTGGGGCTGGAGAAGATTTTTGAGAGTCCCTGGGAGAGTAAGGAGATCAAATCAGTAAACAGAGAAATTAAGTCAGGCTATTCACTGGAAGGACAAACATTGAAGGTGAAACTTAAATTCTTTGGCCATATAATGAGAAGACAGGACTCATTGAGTAGACCCTGATGTTGGGAAAGATTGAATGCAAAAGGAAAAGAGGATAACAAAGGATGAGATGGATGGATAATGTCATAGAAGCAATACACATGAGCTTGGACAGACTTTAGGAGCTAGTGGAGTATAGAAGGGCCTGGTGTCCTAGGGTCCATGGGATTATGAAGAATCAAACATGACTGAATGAACGAACAACAAAAATTCTCAAGGAATTATACTTGCTTTCCCAAAATTCAGTCAGCTTTTGTTTTTTGATGCACTAAAGTTAATAAAAACTCAGAACATGACCTGAGTAATTTAAAAGTAAATCTTCTAAAACTATAAATGATTAGATATAAGAAGAAAGTTTTGGACTGCTGATTTACATCATTTTCCTAAAACCTACATGGTAATTTTGGAAAATTGCTAGTCAAATTATTTAATGACACCCTGTATATAAATAACTTTATCTGTTCCATGGCATTTATGCTGTTTTCTTCTATCTACTTTTAGTAATTATCTTATGCCACTTACCAAAGAGTAAGACTAATAGTTATAACATGACATCATTACGTACCTAGTAAGCCTGTAATCCCAAATCATCCCTCTCAGAAACATAACTGGTTACATCATTACACCTTAGGCCTTCGCTTGTCAATATAAAAGAGAAAATGGAGGCAATTTGATGGGTATAAAAAAAAAAAGCACATTTTGTTATTACCTGACTAAATGCCTTGTTTTGTACTTGGTTTTTTCAATGGAGACCTGGCCCAAAGGTTCAGTTACACAAGAAATATGTGTGAAAATGTGTTTGTTTGAGTCTTAGGAGGTAAGTCACAATCATAAACTTTCTAAGATAGCCTAGGGTGAGGCTTAACTATCACATCAGAACTTGACCATTTAACAATAAAAATGTATTGTGGAAACAGAGTTAAAGGTCACTAATTAGAGGTCATTAATTAAATCTTCTCATTTTACAAACTGGAAAACTGAAGGCCAAAGAAGTTAAAGGACTTGTCTAAAGTCTCACAAGTAGTAAGTAGCAGAGTAAGGATTCAAATCCAGGTCTTCTGTCTCTAAATCTAGCACTCTGTGTTGTACCATATTACCTGCAATTTCATTTAATCTTCCTCTAGTTCTAGACATGCCCTAGGAAGGTCAGGCATCTCCAATAGTTTGAGGAGTGTTTCTTTGTTATTATTAATGAGCCAAGAAAGTCTCACACACATGTGATTCCTAGCTCTGTAAGTTTACATATGTGAAGGCATATAATCTGGTTTCACTTTTTTTTCCTCATTCAAATGGGATATTTATGAAAAAATGCTTTGAAAGTAGCATAAAATATTAGGTATTATAATATCATCTCACTTATCTGGTTATTAGACTTTGGACAGTTTCAACCATCTGGAAAATTGTAAGGCCTGAAGAAAGTGAAAAAGGCCTCCAGGACAGAGCCACATGTACAGTGAGAATTCATTAAGTGTTTGTTGAATGGAATTGAATCCAAGTGAAGAAAATAGCTGTTATAGCGTTAATGACCTTGACTCCACAGAGGAGTGTGGAGCAGCTACTCCCAAACCCTGAGGCTTGAGCCCATTGATTTATAATTATGTGCAAAATTAAGCTCACTGCCACCTTATTTTCTACCCTCCCTTTCCACCCCAAGGCAGCTTTCATTTCTTCATTTCAGTCACAATGGACAGTGGGTTGGAAACAGTAGGTCTTGAGAGTTTGCTCAAAGCTGACAGGCACAGTGGCTTTGAGTTCAATTCAATTAATTTCAATTTAACAAATATTAATTAAGCATATATATAAAGCACTGGATATAAAGACAACACCCCTCTCCCACACACACACAAAGACCCAAACTCAAAACTTTTTCTGTCTTCAGAGAACTTAAATTCTCCTGGGGTGATGTAACACATGCACAGATTTGTAAAATATAAGGTTATTGAAGGTGGCAAAGAACATTCACAACTGGTGGGATCAAGGAATCTCAGAGGAGGAAGCAACAAAGCCTAAGTCTTGATGTAAAATAAGGATTCTAAGGAGTGATAAAGGCAAGACAGGGGTGTATTCTAGCCATGGGGGACAGCTTGTGCAAATGAATGGAGGTAAAAGATGGGAGTATAAGCAACAGCTAATAGCCCATTTTTCCTGAAACACAGAATACATAAAGGAGAATAATATGAAAGAAGGCTAGGTTAGGTTGGAGTCTAACTATAGAGGACCTTAAATGTCAGTGTGCACAATTTGTATTTTGTTCTAAATGTAGTAGAGAGCTATTGAAATTTCCTTTTCTTTTTTTCTTTTATTGGGCAAGTGATATGTTTAGACTTGTGAATTAGGAATTACTTTGCCAGCTGTGTGATGGATGAATTGGAAAGAGAAGAGATTGGAAGCAGGGACATAAAGTATGAGTCTATTAGTATGGTCTAGACAACAGGTGATAAAGGCCTGAACTTATTCTTCCCTATTCCATTGACCCCTAAAAGTAAGATTTCAGATCCTTGAACTTCAGATAATGTGGTAGTTCTCCTAACACTAGAACAACTCCTGGGAATAACCAACCTTCAACAGTACACTCAGACCAAGGAAACTATATTAGGAATAATTGTCTTCCCCTGATTAGAGCTATGTCTCCAGGATACCTGTGTTATACACTTTCTGACAGAGACTCAAGGTACAGAAAGAGGCATATATTTTTGGACATGGACTCATTTTGATGGACTATAGTTATTTATTATGAAGGTTTTTTTTCTTTCTCTTGGTTTTTAGTTGGAAGGGGTTAGCAATATTGATGAAAAAGAAGGTTGTTTAAACATTTTAAAAAAACATATAGATAAGAACAGAATAAAATCCAGAGGCAAACATAGAAAAAGCAAGACAATAATATTGGACAAATGAGGCCTGATTGTACTATTGTTATAATTAAAAGCATTTTTATGCTGATAAAAACACAATTATTATGCTCTTTTAAACATGCAAATATTAATCTCTAAATTAAGGTAATGCACCCACTCAGATTCTCCTTAAGTTAAACGAACATGTTTCAGTACTTGGATTTATCCACAATTTCACTGGGATGAGTAAAGCATGCCCTCCACTAAATGCAGGTCACAAACCTCTCCTCCGCTTCCTCATGCTGTGCTATTTTTGTCCATGTTTTCCTAATCTTTCATGGAAGAACTATCCAACACTATGGGAGGATTTCAGAGGTGAGGTTCTTTGATTTCTTTAAAAACTAAAGCTGGTTAAATCTATGTTTTAAATAAATCATATATTTCTATTTAGATAGACGTATCTAATGCTGTAGTACTTTGCAGAATTTCATAAATGTAAATGTGTTTTGTGTTTTGCATTTGCAGACTTTGAGGAAACATAAATACATATGAAAGGTATATATGTATGTGTAACAGGTATGATTAAAAAAAAATTCACTCCCCAGAATAGCAATCTTCTCTTCCCCTCCATTAATTCCCCTCTCCTGGGTAGTATGGAAAGCAGCTCCAAGTAATTTTAAAGATCCATTTGTCCCATGATTATGCTTAGAATTGAAGTTAGGGAATTCAAGGATTTTTGCTTAACCTGTTAAATTAGCCCTGTTAACCTCTAGCTCTAAGGCAGGCAGTAGGTGTACCTCAGTGTCCATAGACATCTCAAATCCATATGTCCAAAACAGAAAACACAATCTTTCCTCCCAAATCTACACCTCTGCAGACTTCCCTATTTCTATTACTGGAGCCACCATCCTTCTAGTTTCCAAGGTTTATAACCTTTGCAGTATTCTTGACTTCTTACTCTCCCTCACACCATATATCCAGTCAGTTGTCAAATTTCACCCTTTCTATCTCTATAACATCCCTTGTATCTGACTAGTTCTCACTACTCATAGAACTACCAAATTAGTTCAGGCCCTCATTACCTATTGGCTGAACTATTGTAACTGACTCTTAATTGGCCAAAAGAACTGATAAATAGAAGTATATATAGTATGATTTTATATATGATAGATATATGCAGATATATTTGTGTCTAATGGTAGCTATCTCTGGGGTGGGGGAGGAGGGAAGAAAAAAGAAAAAAAGAAATTTACATAATAACTTTACTATATATTGAAAAAATAGCAAGTTGTACATAATAGATTTGCAGTTTCATGTGCAATTATCCTTTCTTTTTAAAAATTCTACTGTGTTATGGAAATGCTTATTTTATTTCATAAATTAAAAATAAATAAAATTCAACAAAAGAATGGGGTCAAAAGAATTGGTCAAACATGAGCTTTAGGAAAATTAATTTGACAGCTGAATTGAGGGTGGACTAGAGTGGGAAGAGAGATATGACCAAGAAATCATCAGCAGGCTATTGATTGCAATAATCCATGGGGTGAGGTGATGAAGACAACAGAATGGTAGCAGTGTCAGAGGAGAGAAGAGGGTATATTTGAGAGATGTTGAAAAGGTGAGATCAATACACCATGCCAATAGATTAGATATGGTGGGTGAGAGAGAGTAGGGAGTTGAGGATGATACCTAGGTTGAGAGCCTGGGTGACTGGGAAGATGGTAGTATCTTGAACAGTAATAGGGAATTTCAGAATGGAGGAATGTTGGAGGAGAAAGATAATGAGTTAAGTTCTGGACATGTTAAGTTTACAATGTCTATAGGACATCCAGTTCAAGAGGTGTGATAGACAGGTGGAGATGTGAGTTTGGAGGTTAGGAGACAGGTTGGATAAGTAGATCTGAGAATCATCAGCATAGAGATCACAACTGAATTCATGGGAGTTGATGAGATCACCAAGGGAGATAGTATGAAGGGAGAAGAGAAGGCCCAGGATAGAGTCCTGTGAGACACCCACAATTAGCAGGAGTGACCTGGATGAAGATTGAGCAAAGGAGACTGAGAAGGAGCAGTAAGATTGGTAGAACCAGTAGACAATAGTGTCCTAAAAACCTAGAAAGAAGAGAGTATCAAGGAGAAGAGGGTAATCAGTGACCAAGGCTGCAGAGAGGTTAAGACAGATGAAGGTTGGGGAAAAAAGCCATTGGATTTGGCTATTAAGAGATTATTGGTAACTTTGAAGAGAGCAGTTTTGATTGAATAATGAGGTCAGAAGCCAAATTGTAGACAGTTAAGAAGAGAGTAAAAGGAAAGGAAGAGGAGACACTTATTGTAGACAGACTTCTAAAGGACGTTAGCCACAAAAAGGAGAGTTATGGGAAAATAATGGGAATGAAAGAAGCAAATAAGGGTTTTTTGAGACTAGAGGAGACATGGGCATGTTTGCAGGTAGTGAGGAAGCAGTCAGTAGATAGGGAGAGATTGAAGATAAGCAAGAGAATGGGAATAATAAAGACAATGGAATGGAAGAAGATCACTCATGCATTCAGAGAGGTTAGCCTTGGCAGGGAGAAGAGTCATTTCTTCAATGAGACAGGGTAAAGTAGGAAATAGTAGCAGAAGGCACCTGGGTGATGTGAGATCAGGTGGGAGGAAGAGAGAACTCTCAGTAAATGTCCTCAATTTTTTTCAGTGAAATATCAAGCAAAGTTCTCAGCTTGGAGAGGGTGGGAAGGGCTAAGGAGGTGGAAAATCTGTTGTGAGTGAGTTAATTAGGTAGGTATAAAAAGGATTGCCTTGCTGAAGGAAAGACCTAGTTAAGATTATATAACGTGAATTTGTAGTGGACTCAGTCAACACTGTTTCATATTTTTTTTTAATAGCTTCACTCAGCATCACATGTGTAGGAGTGAAAAAAGCAGACAGCAGGAGTAATCCAAGACTGAGGCTTGGCAGAACAAGATTGGCACTAGAATAGGGGTTAGGAATGCGAGAGAAGAAAATATTGTAGAAAGAAACTCATTTAACCAGGGGTCAAGATGGCGGAAAGTGTAGCTAGGGCAAGGATGATAACCTGGAAAAGAACTGAGGAACTGGATATCATGGTGAGGACAGAGAAAAGAGTTTGTGGTTGCAAGGCAGAGAGAGATGTGGAATGACAACAGATTATGATCAGATAAAGGAATTTCAAAATTCATAAACATGTAAATAGTACATTTGTGGTGATTCAGTCATGCCTCTAGCTATTATGGCATTTCTCTCCTTTTTTTGTGGCTAAACTACTTGAAAAGTCTGTTTACAGACTTTTCCTTTCCTCTCAGTCACTTCTTAACTTGTTAATTTTAATTAAACCTACAATGCAACCTACAGTCAGGCTTCTGACCTCATTATTCAACCAAAACATTCTCTCCAAAGTTACTAATAATCTCTAAAATTATTAAGGACCTAAACCTGGTAACAGTTACCAAAAACCTTCTCCCCTTCTAAACTTCCCTATCATTGTCTAGGACTCCACTATCCTACTAGTCATCCAGGCTCTCAATTTAGATGTCATCCTCTTCTCCTCACTCTCTTTCACCCTTATGTCCAAATTATTGCCAGGAACTGTTGATTTTTGCCATTGGAATATCTCTTATGTATGGCCACCTTCTCTTCTCTGACACTGCCACCACACTGGTGCAGGCCCTTATCACTTCACACCTGGACTGTTACAATATCCTACTAGTTGGTTTCCTGGCCACATCTCTCTCCCTCCTCCAGTCCATCCTTCACTCAGCTGTCACATTGATCTTCCCAAAGCACAGGTCTGACCATATCACTTTCCCATGGCTCCCTTCTGCCTCCAGAATCAAATATAAAATCCTCTGTTTGTATTCAAAACCCTTCACCAAATCCTCCCCCTTTCCGGTCTTACATTTGGCCTCCTTCCCTCCATCCCCATCCCCCACATACTCTGTTTTCTAGTGAAACTGACCTCTTTGCTGTTCTTGCACAAGACACTCCATCTCCCTGACTCTAGGCATTTTACTGGCTATCCTCCGTGCCTAGAATTCTTTTTCTCCAAATTTCTGCCTCCTAGCTTTTATTGTTCTTTTTAAGTCCAAGCTAAAAGCCCACCTTTTATAGGAATACTTTTCTGATCTGTCTTAATTCTAATGATTCCCTCAGTTGATTGTGTGTAGCTTATTTGTACATAATTTTTTGCATGTTGTCTTCCTGATTAGACTATGAGCTTCCTGAAAGCAAGTACTGTTTTTTTGCCTTTTATCACATCACCAATGCTGATTTAACTTACCTTAATAGCTTAGCACAGTGCCTGACACATAATAGGTGCTTGATGAATGGTTATTGACTTATCGATGGCAAGATCAAGAGTATGATCGTTTCTGTGTAGCTGTGTGTAGCTACAGGTGGGGCAGAGAATTAAGTTACCGGAATTGAGTAGATTGAGGACCAGAGAAGTTAATCTGTTTGGGAGAGTATCACTACATATGTTAGTGTCCCCTAGTATGAGGAAAGGAATTAGGGTATAGAGAAAAACTATGAGGCAAGTGATAGACTCATTGAGGAAAGAAGGGGAGTATCCTGGAGGTTGATAGATAATAGCTACCAAAATTTTTATTGTGTGGTCCATATGGATTGAGTGAACCTCAAAGGAGGAAAGATTCTTGAGTGATGGTGGAAGAGGAAAAATCTGGAAGTAGTAATGGGAAGGAAAGGAGTATTCCAACTTCCTATCCTCAAACAGTGAATCCATGGAATGAATGAAAATACAACCAGTGCTAGAAATGGTGTCCAGGGAGGTTGTGGCATCAGGATGGAGACAGGTCTCAGGGAAAGCTAGAAGATGGAAGGAGTGGGAAAGAGTTCAATTATCATCCTTATGAAGATCATTCCTACATCTATATATCCAGCCATAATCTCTCTTCTGAGCTCTAGTCTCAGATCCCCAGTACATCTTGAACTGGACATCCCTTAGATATCTCAAATTCAACATGTTCAAATCAGAACTCGTTTTTTCTCTGTTCCTTCTCCCCTCTTCCCTCAATCTCCAACACTCTCCTCTTCCCAACTTTCCTGTTGAGGGCACCACTATCCTCTCAATCATTAGCTTGTGTCTTCCCCTTTGAGATTATTTACTATCTAGTCTGTATATATCTTGCATATACTTGATTAGTTGTCTCCATTAGAATGTGAGCTTTTTGAGCACAGGGGCAATATTTTTACCTTTCCTTCTGTCCTTAGTGCTCAATACAGTGGCTGGCATGATATGAGTACTTAATAAATCCTTGTTGACTGACAACTTTTCCAGTATCTTGGGCAATACAAAGTAGCTAGGTGGTGTAAAGGATAGAGTGGTGGGCCTGGAGTCAGGAATACCTGAGTTCAAATTTAGCCTGAGATACTAGCTGTGTGACCTTGGGCATCTAACAGTTGTTTGCCTCAGTTTCCTCCTCTATAAAATGGGGATGATAATAGCATCTACCTACCAGGGTTGTTGTGAGGATTAAATGAGATAATAATTGTAAAGTCCTTAGAACAGTGCCTGGCGTATGGTAAGCACTATATAAATATTGCTCAGTTTTTCCAGTTGTGTTCAACTCTTTGTGATCCCCCCATGGACTTGCCCATGGGGTTTTTTGGCAAAGATACTGGAGTGGTTGCCATTTCCCTCTCCAATATGTACCAATTTTACAAGTGAGGAAATGAGGCAAATTGGGGTTAAGTGACTTGCCCAGGGTCACATGGCCAGTAAGTAAATATAAACATTAGTAATTATTAACTCCCTAAGACTAGCTTACAGAAGAGTTGATGCATTATATTATTGAAAGGAGTTTACACACCAGAAGGTCCCCATACTATTAAAATCAGAAGTTTGGATACCTTTTCCTCCCACCAAAAAAAAAAAAATTCAAAAAGTATATTATTATTTTTGGAGTCTAATGGATCAAATGTCATCTCAGCCAAATATGTCTTCAAAGACGATTTGATCAAAGCATGTAAAATTATGGTTATAGGACCTCCTAGAGATAATTTTATTATGATAGAGATATCATTTTGCAAATTCCATGCCTTTATGCAAGAAAAACTGGTTAGGTCTGTTTTTCTTGGCTCTTCCAATCCTCCCCCCTGCCTCACCCAAGCTTCACCCAAAGTCATCATAGCCAGTAGAAAACCTGCCATTCTAATTTCTATTTATATTTTATACTTTTATTTGGTAAGAAGCAATTTTAGGAAAAATGCATTTATTTAAAATGTCTGTTGTATGAAAAAAGCAGGTTTTAATGGGTAATTCATTTGTTAAATAAGCTTTCTTTGAAAGCTCTCATGACACTGAGAAAAACAAGTAATATCTTAAGAAAAGTTTAGTCAACTGTCATTTTGAAATTTCTCATTGAACAACAACATCAAAATATTGGTAAAACATCCTGGAAACCTGAGACCAAAAGTTTGGCAGACCAAATGAAGTGGTCTAGTAGAATGGAGAATGAGGTATAATGGATAAAATTATGTACATATACATATACATATGCATACATATATATACACACACATACATATATGCATGCATATATATGTATGTATACATACATACATATACATACACACATATTGAGACAGAGAGAGAGAGAGACAGAGACAGAGACAGAGAGAGGGAGAGAGACAGAAACAGAGACAGAGAGAAGCTTTCCAATCTGATATCTGTTTAAATTGAGAGAAAAGTACAACCTTTCCTTCCCTGGTCCCCACTGCCTAAAGACCAGGTATGTTACATTTCACCTTTCCTCCAGGGTTTGCTGCCTTCAAGGGGTTTAAGAGTATCTAAGTTCTGCAAATGGCTCCTGACTCCTACTCATGCTGTTCCTCCAATTGTAGGGGTGGTTTCTTGTACCCCAGTTCCATTTATCCACTTCAAAGTCAGATTAGCTTTTACAAAGAAATATTTACTTTCAAGACATAATCACAAATACTTGATCATCACCCAATGAGTGGGGGGCATGATCCCACCACCACCTCAGTCTCTGGGGAGGTGGGGGAGGAATTTAGGTTTATAGTTTAACTCTCTTCTTACAGAGCGCAGCTCTAAGTTTCCAGTCCAAAATCCCGCTCAAGTCCCAAGGACTCTGGCTTCTCAGGGTTTCCCTGTTGATCTGGCTGACTGTAGCATCCCACCGGTAATTCAAGGTCACAATGGCCTCAACTCTCAGGTTTGGGGGTGGGGTTCACTGTGACACCCAAAATCGAGGACAAATGGAACAGAAAAAAATACCCCTAGACCCATTCATTTGAGCCAGATAAAAGAGAGAGAAAGCAGGGGAAGGAAGTCCTTCCCCTTGCTGTGGGTGAACTGTGATCTTTACCTTCTGGATGCAGAAGGAATAAAACAGACAGGAAAAGTGAGAGATACTGTTTCAATTTGGCCAGTTTAAAGATGCAGCCTGTTGTGATGATGTAGCCAAAGGAGGCTGCTCCCTCCCCAAGTGGTAGGGGACATAGAGTTTCTCCATGTTAAGCAATGTTATACACTGAAATCATGACAGGAACTACTCACCTTTATCTATAATGACAACTTCTTTGAGGTGAGCACTATTTCGTATTTTTGTTTTGTTTTGTTTTAGTATCCTTAGTGCTTGGCAGAGTGTACTGCATGTACTAGATGCTTGAACAATGTTTGATGAATTTGAATTTCTATCTCCCTTTCTGTCACTCCACTTACCACTTTCCAACAGTCATCAGCTGCTATCAATTCCACTTTCACAATGTCTCTTCAATCTTTTCCGTTCTTTCTATTCCCACAGTAACTATTCAGGTTTAAACTCTGTTTGCTTCTCGTCCAGGCCAGTGCTATGGACTCCTAATCTGTCTCCCTATCTGATATCTTCACAAAAGATCTGTACTACATACTGATGTCAGAGTAGTCTCCAAATCATAGGATTATAGAATTATAGGATTTTGAACTTGGGACCCTAGAGATCATCTAGTTCAAAGGTTCTTAACCTGGGGTCCAAGGATCTCCAAATGAACATGCATAGACTTCAGGGAGTCTGTTTGTGAAGTTGAATGGGAAAAAAATACATCTTTATTTTCACAAAGTTCTAACTGAAATTTAGCATTTTCTTGAATTATTTAACTATATTATTCTGAGAAAGGGTCCATAGGTTTCACCAGACTTCTAAAGGGGTTCATGATAAAGAAAAGTTAGGAAACAATGATCTGTAGTCCAACTTACCCATTTTACAGATGAGGAAATTGAGGCCCAAATTGGAGAAGTGATTTGTTCAATTTCACACAAGCTAGTAGATCAAAGTGGAAAGGGGTTATGATATGCAGACAACTTTTGGAGATAGTGATATCTGCCATCCTCGAGGAAACGGGTGTTAAGAGGGAATAACATGACAACAGAGACCCTCTGACCTTCTCAGAGTCTGTGACAGACTGGGAATTCAGGGGTCCAAGCTGGGCAATTGATAGTATAATGTCCACTCAGAATTTTTTAAATTGATTTTTATTCTGAACTTGACCAATATCAAATAAAGTATTTCCATGTACACTGTAGAACAGAAAAAGAGGATTATATCATCTGCTTAGTATTCACCTGTGTTTTCCCCACTGGGAAGCTGCCAAAGGGACAGGAAGTGATTATAGCTTGTGAAGCCACAGGGGATTTACAGAAAGATAATTGGCAAAAAGATGTGTAATGTCTTCCATTTATTCTCTTCATTGCATTCACATGCCACCACTCTAGTTCTGGCCCTTAGCACTTCAGACTTGTGCTACTGCAATAGCCTTCTAATAGGTCTTCCTGGCTCAATTCTCTTCCTTCTGTGATTTAGCCTACTAATGACCTACCAATATGATCTGCCTAAAGCATACATCTGACCATGTTACTTCCTTACTCAAGAAACTCCCATTGGCTCCCCATTGCCTCTAGGTTAAAAAATAAACTACTTTGGCTTTTAGAGTCCTTTATAACCTGGCCTCAACCTTATGCATCACTCCTCCACCACACTCTACAATCTAGCCAAACTGGTCTTCTTGTTTTTACTCACACACAGCACTGTATTTCCTGTTTTTGTCCCTAGTCCACCCAAGGCAACACTGTCAGTAACAGAAACTATAGCCTCTCCTTTAGGATTGTTCACTTGTGAACTCCGATTTAAATTCTGTTTCCCAGTCCCTAATGCCTGGAGTCCATAAGGGACTCCTCTTACTATGCCTTCAAAGCTGAACAAGACCTTCTTTTCTTCATAAAATCCTTCTACCTTCCTCCCTCTAAAAATTTATCCTGTATTATTTTGTATGTACTTGTTCATGTACAGTTTGTCTCCCCAAATAGAATGAAGTTTCCTTGAGGGCAGAAAATGTTTCATGTTTCTTTATATCTCTAGTACCCATGTTCAGTGCCAGGTACAACATAGGCACTTAATAAATGCTAGTTTATTAATCGACTGGTTGAATAGTGTTCTAATTCGGGAAGTCTTAACCATTCTTATGTCATGGACCCCTTTGGTAGTCTATGGACCTTTTCTTAGAATAATGTTTTTAAAATGCATGCAATAAAACATGAGATTTCAGAGGAAACCCAATTATAATTAAATGCAATTTATCTATCTATTTATCTATCTATCTACCTATCTACATATTTTAAAAGTTCAAGGACCCCAGGTTAAGAACCCCTGTTATAATGAGGCATTTAAACTAAGATAATGGACTGCTTTAGAGCATCTATTCTTCTAGAAGGAGACTAAATGGAGAAGGCAGGAAGAAAGGAAACAAATATTTATTAGGAGTGGACCATATGTCAAGCGGTGTGCTGAGGAACAAAGAAGCTGATTTGAGATGCAGTATCAGCAGTGAGATGAAGTATTAGTTTGTGGGGCTGTGGATGTCAGGGGTACATCTCATGATGATGTTGTAGAGATACCCCTAGTGATCAATGATTTCTGGTGTTTTTTATTTTTATTTATTTTTATTTTTAATTTATGAAATAAAACAAGCATTTCCATAAGGGATTGTCCAGGAAGCTGCTGTCTCTCTAGGAAGGGACTCTCTAGTAGGGACTAGTACTTGTTTTGAGGTAAATGATTCCCATAACTTTTATATAGGAAACCACTGGAGTTTACCGAGTAGAGGTGTGATATTGTCATGCCTACACTTCAGGAAGATTACTGTAACAGCTAAATGGAGGATGCCCTGGAGACCAAGCAGCAGGCTATTGCAATAGTCCAGACATAAAGTAAAGAAGGCCTGCACCAAGTTGGTGGCAGCGTCAGAGGAAGGAAGGGGCCATAAACAAGAGATATTATGAAGGTAAAATCAATAGGCCTTGGCAACAGATTGGATATGGTGGACCAGAATGTGGAGTAGAGGATGACACTTAGGTTGCAAGCCTGGGCGAATGGAATTTATCCAGTGTGTCCTGAACTAAGATTTTTGGAACACCCTGTGCAGTGCTTTAAGATTTGCAAAGCAGTTTATCTTCGTATCCCAGAAAGGTAGGTGCTATTATTATCCTCATTTTATAAATTAGGAAACTGAGGAAGACAAAGTGACTTGCCCAGGGTTATTTATGAGACATTATATGATGATCTATTTTAAACATGACACGAAATGAGATGACGTGGAACTGGAGCAGGTACTGAAAGGAAAACTGAAGGGGAAAGGAGGGGGCATTTAGGTCTGTTTGTTTCTACAGCTTGTAAAGAGGTCCAGGCAGATTTTGCATATAAGATAAGAACAGGAGCAGCTTAAGTTCAAAGCACCACCTGTAGGAAATGCACGAATTATAAACTGATTATCTATTCATGTCCACACACCTGCCTTCCATTTCCACAGCTCATGTAAACCAGGTGCTTCTGTAAAGAAGAAGTAGTACCTGTACCTTTTAAACAGGATCACATAACAGAGCTGAGAGGGACCTTAGAGATCACCTGGTTTACTTGTTCATTTTACAGGTAAGGAAATTGAATCTCAGAGAAGTTAAATGCTGTGCCCGAAGCTACACACATAGCAAGTGGGAAAACTAATACTTAAGCAGTATTTTTTCTATCATATTGTCATCTTCTCCTCTTCCTTCTTTTCTTCCTTCTTTCCCTCTCCCTCCTCCTCCTCCTCCTCCTTCTTTTCCTTCTTTTTCTGCTCCTTCTTCTTCTCCTTCTCTTCATCTTCGTTCTTCTCCCCTTCCTCCTCCTCCTTTTGAGACCAAATCTCCCTTTCTCACTCAGACTGGACATGTAGTAGTCACTCACAGGGCTCTTCCCAATACTGACCAGCATGGAATTTTTAACTTGCTCATTTTTTTCTGAACTGGGCAGCCTGGTAACCCCAAACTCCCAAAGGCTTATCATCTAATGCTAGACTTAGCTGGGACACCTGATCAGATTTAGCCTTATTGTAGCTCAGAACCCCCAGATTCAGGTGATCCACCAGCCTCAGCTTTCTCAGTATTGGGGTCTTTGGCTCTGACTGATCACATCACTTCAGCTCAAAATATTAGTAAAGCTTTAAGTCCTGTATGACTCTTCATGACCCCATTTGGGGTTTTCTTGACAGGGATACTGGAGTGGTTTGGCATGTCCTTCTCCAGCTCATTTTATAAAGGGAGAAACTGAGGCAAACAGGGGTAAGTGATTTGCCCGGGGTCACGCAGTAAGTGACTGAGGTCAGATTTGAACTCGGCTTTTCCTGACTCCAGGCCCAGCATTCTATCCAGTATACCACCTAGCTGCCCCAATTCAAAATGCCTTGTATTATGCTTATAGCAAGATTTTAAATCTTTCTCTCCCTGACCCATGGCAATGCTAAGAAGTGCATGGTTCTCTCTCCCTTCCACGGATGTCCTGAAATCCGCTAGGGATTTGAATAGCCCCATTCAGTTGCTTCTGGAGGAATTCCAGTGAACTGAAGGCCACAAATCTGTGGTGTTCTTCCAAGTCTCTACATCATCAAAAGTTCCTGATGTCAGTGGAAGTTGAAAATATACTTTCAGATTGTGAAGTCACCCTGAGTCAATATGGGAATGGAAGAAAAGCTAGGAGAAGCAGAATTGCAAAAAGGACCATCAAAAGAGAATGCCTCGTAGATAGCCAGCAAAACATCATAGGAATTCACCAAATGGAGCAACCAACCTGGAAGCCTCCTCTTGGAGCCCTGCCCAGGTTAGTATTGTAAAGGACTGAAACTGTAATCCCTGGGATAGGGTTGCTCACTGATGAATATTGTCATTTTATATGAGCTCTATTTTAAATTCTATTTGTTTCTCTGCACCTGTAAATTAAACTGTTCATGATTTGAGCCTTGTGAACTTGTGGGCTTATAAGGAGATGTGATAATTGCACCCTGGAGGGTAGTGGTTGTGGTGTCAGATATTGAAATTTTTATACTGTATTATCTGAATGGGAGTAACATATCAGTCAGTTAAACAGTATTTTTTTAAACTCTTTCTATGTGCCACACCCCATGCTAAATGCTGGGGCTAGAAAGATCAAAAACATGGTGTCTCCCCTCAAGTAGCTCCCATTCTAATGGTGGAAACACTATATAACTAAGTATATACAAGTAGATGGCAGGTAATCTCATAGGGGAAAGCTTTAACAGTTGGGAGGACTCAGAAAGGTCTCCTGCTAAAGGTAGGATTTGAGTTGAATCTTGAAGGAAGTCAGGGAAACTAAGTGGAGGTGGAGACATAGCACATTCCAGGCATGAGGGAAAGTCAGTGCAAAGACATGGAGGAAGAAGATGGAGTGTTGTGTGAAAGGAACCACATATAGGTCAGTGGATTGTAATGGAGTGCACGGAGAGGAATAAAGCATAAGAAAGCTGGAAATGTAGGAAAGGGACAGATTTTGAAAAATTTTAAATGTCAGACAGAAAAGACTTCATATTCCTCTGAGCCACTAGAGTGTGTGTGTGTGTGTGTGTGTGTGTGTGTGTGTGTGAGTGTGTGACATAGTCAGATCTTAACTTTAGAAAAATCACTTTCACAGCTGAGGTAAGGATAGACTGTGTAATGTAATCAATGCCTTGAGTGCTTTACTTTGCTTTGCTTTATAATTATTTGTAAGCTGTAATTATCTTGATAGAATAAGAAGTAACTATGTGATTTCTAAGAAGACTATAGACCTGGGGAAAAAACATGTGTAACCAAAACTATGATATAGTCCCAGGGAAATTCCTGTGTTAGTTGCCCTTAGCCTAAGGAGTGTAACTATAATCATTATAAAGTGTGTGACCATACCAATCATCTTTATATTAAAATGTCATAAGCTGCCCTGAGCTTATGATGTAAAAGGGCCCTGTTTGAGCCTAGAGCCAGTTTCAGTAAAAGGGAACTGACTTACACCATTAACAAGACCATTTACACCATACATGAATCAAGAAACCAATAAATAAATGTGAATTTTGTGTCTCAGGGTCTCAGACTGTACCAGACAGAATATAGACCCCACTTTTGTTTCTCTTAATAAAGGTCATTTTCTTTACCCAGAAAGGTCTCTCAGTTTCTTTTTTTTTTTTTACAACTGGGGTGAGAAGAGGTAGCTTGGGGTGGCCACAGAGACCAATTTGAAAACAATAGTCCAGGTAAGGGGTAAGGAGGGACTGAACTAAGATGGTGCCTGTGTAAGTGGAAAGAATAGGGCATTTGAAAGATATGTTGCAAAGGTATAAACAAGATTTGTCAATGGATTGGATATGTGAGGTGAATGAGAGTGAGAAGCTAATAAAAAGGCACTGAGGTTGCCAGACTGGATAGACAAGTGATAAGTCTTCAAAAGGGTAGCCAGGAAATGTACCCAGGCCTTTTGTGTCAGGAGGCGGCCTCTAACTGGATTACTGACTTATCTATGTAAATCATCTTTCTTCACAGTGGAATGTAAGCTCCTTGGGGAGCTTACTGTCTTGTTTTTGTCTTTATATTTCTATTTAATAACAGCACCCTGTATACATAGTAGATGCCAAATGTTGTTGCATTAGATGGAATTTGCTTAAAAACCTTCAATAACTCCCTATAATTCAAAGCCATCAATGATATGACCCCAGCTTACTTTTGAAGCCTTTACTTCTCACATAATTTATGCTCCAGTCCAACTGTGGTACTTCAGCATTCAACAAACATTTATGAAGTACCTACCATGTGCCAAATATTATTCTATGTTCTGGGAGAATATATACAGGGTGTCTGAAGAGTCTTTGTGCAGTTTTAAGCTATTAAAGCTGTATAAATCCAATAAAAGATATAGTCATCGCCTTTATGGGTATTATGGTCAAATAGGATATAGTATATAGGCAAATAACTATAAAGCAAAATACTACATTAAGTGCATAGGAAAGGTGCAATGTGCAATCTCAAAGTGAAAGGGGAAATTCTTCACTGATTGGGAAAATAAGAGAAGGCCTTATGAAAGAGAGAGAATTTGATGTGGATTTCAGGGCATAGAAAGATTTCAAAAGGTTTATTTTCCAAATGCTTATTGAATTGAATTAAAAATGTGGACATGGGGGTGGTGGAGGGCATTCTAGGCATGGGACTGACTGCTTCAGCAAAAGAAGTGGGAAAGGATGAAAGGTACATGGGGAACAGATAGCAAGTAGTCCAGTTTGTTAGGAATATGTCATGCAGGGAAGGAAGTTAGGGAGCTTTCAAATTGTGAAGGACTTTAAATGCTAAATTGAGTGGTGTGAACTTTTTTTTCAGTAGGCAACAGAGAAATATTGAAAAGTTTAGAGCAGAGAAGCAATATGACTGTGTCTATATGAAAGTTAAGACTACCATGACAGTCATGTGAAGGATGGATTAGAGGGGATAGAGGGTGGAGAGGGGAAGAGCCTCTATATCATAAGAGTGGTGGTAATAAGAATAAAAAAAAAGAAATATATTCAAGAGGTATTGTAAATGGAGAATTGATAGGACTTGGCAACATATTGGATGTGGGAGGGTAGGAAGAAGAAAGAATCCAAGATAACACTATTTATTTTTCAAACATGGGAGAACAAAGTGAATAGATTGGATAATACAGAATCTCTGCTCTTATCAAGCATAAATCTTTTGTTGGTTGTTGTTGTTTAGTATTTTTTCAGTAAAGTTGGACTCTTTGTGACCCCATTTGCCCATTTGGGTTTTCTTGACAAAGATACTGGATTGGTTTGCCATTTCCTTCTCCAGCTCATTTTACAAAGGAAGAAACTGAGGCAAAAAGAGTTAGGTAACTTGCCTAGGGTCACACAGCTAATAAGTGTCTGAGGCTAGATTTGAAAACTCAAGATGAGTCTTCTTGATTCTATCCACTGTGCCACCTAGCTGCCCCTAAGAGGATATAACACATATACAAACAACTCTGCTACTTAATACCTGTATGACCTTAGCCAAATCATTTCTCTATACCTCAGTTTCCTAATTCACAAAAGGAAAGTTTTAGATTAGATGATTTCTAAACTCCTTTCTAGCTCAAATTCACTGAAGTCAAAGAAGAATAAGTATAGAAGGAAAAACAGGGATTTTAGGTGTTGGTAAGACATCTAGGTAGAGATACATTATAGGCAGCTTGCAATTGGCTTCAAGAGCATGGGAGAGAGAGAAGGGTTAGAATTACAGATATGGGGGTCATCTTCATTGAGATGATCATTGAAGCTATGAAAATGAATTGCCAAGGAAGAGTGTAGAGAGGAGAAACAGGAGTGAGAACTGGATTTGGGAAACAATTACATTAAGGGGTTGGGAAGAGGAAAAAGAAGTAATAAAAATTTGAAATGCATTGAGAAAACTATTTAAGTGTGTTGTGTTTTCTTGGGCCTTTCCATGTAGGCTGGGCTAGTTTTGCTTAATGCCCTATGCCAGGAATTTTAGCCTAGTTCCTTTCCTTGAAAGGTACAGAATCTTATCTTGAGACTTGATTAGCTAAGGGAATTTGCTTAGGTTATTGATGAGGATTCCTGATTATATTATAGAAACCAAAAAATACCCAGAAGGAAGGTGTGGTCAACACCAATCTAACTATCATATCAACAATTTCTAATGCTTTTAAGAGGCTGAAGAGAACAAGGGCTTAAGAGATCACTGGATGAAGGAAGTCAATGGTGAACTTCAAGAGAACGATTTCAGTATAGTGAGGATGGAATCTAGATTTTTAAGGAAGTGAGTCAAAAAAAGTAGAAGGATGCAAATAGATGACCTTTTTTTTTTTTTTAATAGGATCTCATTCTATCCACAAAACAACCCTGAGAAGTAGGGGCTATTTTTATCTCAATTTTAAACATGAGGAAACTGAGACAAATGGGGGTTAAGTGACTTGTCCAGAATCACATAGCCAGAGAATATCTGAGGCACAGGATTTGTCCAGCACTCTATCACCTCTATCAACTGTGCCACCTTTAAAGAAGCTTAACAAAGATAGATGGGACATTAATTTGAAGTGATACAAGCACTAAGGGTAGGCTTTTTTTTTAGGACTGGGGAAAACTGAGCAAATGAGAAGGAACCAAAGGAGAAGAAATTGAAGATGTAAAAGAGAGAGAAGAAGGATGTTTTATAGAATGAGATTATGGAGGAGGCTGGGAGAAACTCTATAATGATATAAGTGGAGTGATTAGCCTTAGGAAAGAAAAAGGCTGCTTTTTCCTCTGAGACAGCAGCAAAGGAGGAGAAAATGGATGCTAAGGTTTGGGGAAGGAGGAAAGTTGGGGTACCTCTACTTGAAAGATCTTGCTCTCCTCAATTAAGTACAAGGATAGGTTGTCTGTTATACAGTAAGTGAGTGTCTATGGGAGGAAAGGCTTGAAGGATTCACATATTCTCTGGTGATTCTGCTGATCATGTGGCTGTAATGGGAAGATAACATCCTGTGAAAGTGGGGCTGCCAGCAGATTATTTTTTCCTATCAACAGATCTCAGAGAAATAACACCTGTCACCTCAAGGCAAAAAGTACGTGAACTGGAAGATGGACCTCATCCATTGGTTGTTACTGCTTTTGCCTATGTAGCCCCTTCAGAACAAATTATCCAAGGTAATGGAATTAAGTCTAGACTGCAACTCTAGTATGTTTTCCTTGCAGGACCACAGGGAAGGATATCATTCTTTGAAGTTGTCAGTGATCCATTCTCTCATCTTCCTTTGTTCTGTGAATACCAGTATGAATACTTGTCCAGTGTCAGGAGTTTTAATCAGTGTATCGAAACAGGGTGGTCTTGTCATCTGTATTCTCTGGTAGAGAAAGTCCATTGTGGGGCCTATTAGTCTTATGTGTTTTTTTTCAGTGTTTTATTAATTTTTTCCCATTGTCACCATTTGTCAGTCTCTTACCTCTCCCTTAGTTATTCTCTTTTGCAGTTAAGAATTACAGTTAAGCAAAATAAACTAATGCATTGACCATATCTGGCAACACACAACTCATTCTGCATCTTCTCTCCACCACCTCTCCACCAAGAGGAGAAAGACACATTTCAGCATCTCCATATTTTAGGATCAAGATTGGTCATTGCATTGATCTGAGTTTGGGTATCTTTTACTGTTCCCCCACCCATCATATTGATGTAATTATTGTGTGTATTGTTCTCTTGGATCTAGCTATCTTGCTCTGCATTGGTTTCAACAAGTCTTCCTAGGTTTCTTTGAATTTATCATATTCACTTCTTATGGTATCGTTACATTCCATTACATTCATATGCCACAATTTGTTCAGTTATTCCCTAATTGGTGGGCAACTACTTTATTTCCAGTTCATTGTTACAAAAAAAAGTTGCTATGAATATTTTGATATATATGAGACCTTTTTTTTCTTGGGTCCTGTGGTGCCCTTTGTAGCTAAACTGTTTGAAAACCTTGTTATTAACCTTGTTATTCTACAATAAAAACCTACACTTTCTTTCCTCTCACTCTCTTCTTTTTTTTAAATATAAGAACAAGATTTTTTAATAGACATACCCATATCAAGTACACATAATCTCCAAGCTGGAAAAGGAATTTATAAGGTCAGTTTTATCCAGTGAAATAGATCACAATCCATCTGTGTCTATACATCCTGTGTGACTTTTGCCTATCTCTCCAAAAAGAAAAAAAAAAGAAAGAAAAAAAGAAAAATCCCTGCCCCAGGGGGTCATTCAACATGCTTGTTATCTTCCTTGGTATGATGAGGTCAACAGCTCTCACTCTTTTCTTAACCCTTTACAATCTGGCTTCTGACCACATCATTCCACTGAAGCTGCTCTCTCCAAAGTTACTAATGATATCTTAGTTGCCAAATTCAATGGCCTTTTCTCAATCCTTATTCTCCTTGACTTCTCTCCAACCTTTGGCACTGTTGATCAATCTCGTCACTCTTTCCTCCTTGGTCTTCTCTTTTCTCTAGCTATTTGGGAAGCCACTCCTTCCTGGTTTTCCTCCTACCTATCTGACCACTCCTTCTCTGTCCCCTTTGCTGGATCCTCCTCCAGATCATGTCCTCTAACTGTAGGTAGCCCTCAGGCTTCTGTCCCTGGCCCTCTTCTCTTCTTCCTCTATACTACTTCGCTTGGTGATCTCAACCGCTCCCACGGATTTAATTACCATCTCTGATGCTGATAATTCTACCTATCCTGCCCCAATCCCTTAAAGTCTCCCCCTCCTACCTTCCCTATTACTGCAGAGGGTAGCCCTATCCTTCCAGTCCCTCAGGCTCACAATTTAGGAGTCATCCTAGATTCCTCACTATCTCTTACTCTCCCCTGCCCCTGCCCCCTGTGTCTGGGCCCATATCCAATCTGTTGCCAAGGCTTGTCAATTTCACCTTGACCTTTGAAATATTTCTTAATATGTCCCCTTGTCTCCTCTGACATTGCCACCACTCTAGTGCTGGCCCTCATTATCTCACATTTGTATTATTGCAATAGTCTGCTGTTGGGTCTGCCTTCCTCAAGTCTTTCCTCACTCCAAACCATTCTTCATTCAGCAACTAAAGTGATTTTCCTTAGGCACAAGTCTGATCATTTCACTCCCCCACCCCTCATAAACTCCATTGGATATTTACTGTCTCCAGGAGCAAAGAATGATCTGTTTGGCATTCAAAGCCTTTTATAACTTAGCCCCCTCCTCCCTTTCCAGTCTTCTTACACCTTACTCCCCAACATATATTTTTTGATCCAGGGACACTGATCTCCTGGTTCTATAAATCCATCTCTCTGCTCTGGGCATTCTCTTTGGCTGTGCCCTGTGCTCCTCCACTCCAACTACTGACCTACCTGGCTTCCTTTAATGGATCACAATCCATCTTTGTCTATATATCCTGTGACTTTTGCCTATCTCTCCCCCCAAAAAAAGAAAGAAAAAAAAGAAAAATCACACTTTCTACATGAAATCTTTCCTAACCCCTCTTAATTCCAGTGTCTTCCCTCTGTTAATTATCTCCTATTTATCCTACATTTAGCTTGCTTTCTGTATATTTGCTTAGATGTCTCCACCACTAGACTGTAAACTCCTTGAAGGCAGGAGTCTTTTGCTTCTTTTTGTATCTCTAGTACTTAGCACAGTGGGGCGGGCACATAGTAGGCACTTAATGAATGTTGACTGATTTGATTAATTGATTGAATTTAGCCACTTTTCTAGCATAGCTCCAAAATGTTTTCTAGCATGGTTGAACCAATTAACAGCACCAATAGTATATTAGTGTGCTAATTTCCTATATCCCCTCTACCACTGATTATTTTTGCATTTTATCATCTTTACCATTTTGTGGGTATGAGGCAAAACCTCAGAACTGTTTAAATTGCATTACTCTAATTAGTGATTTGGAACATTTTTTCATATGCTTACAGATCATTTGTATTTCAGCCTGGGAAAGCTATTCAAATTCTTCTACCATATACACTGGGGAATGGTTCTTGATCTAATATATTTGTATCCATTCCTTATATAACCTGGTTATTTGATCTATAAAAGATTTTTTTTAGGAAGACTCCCCCCACCATTGATAGTTTCTTGTCCAGTTACATTGATTTTGTATGTGTAAAAATTATTTATTTTATGTTATCAAAATGACTTGTTGGGGCGACTAGATGGTGCAGTGGATAGAACACCGGCCCTGGAGTTGGGAGGACTTGAGTTCAAATCTGGCCTCAGACACTTGACACTTCCTAGCTGTGTGACCCTGGGCAAGTCACTTAACCCCATTGCCTAACCCCCCAAAAATGGCTTATTTTTTCTTTTGTGATCTCTATCCTTTGTTTGGTTATGAGCTTTTCTATAGACCATAGATCTAAAACATACTGTACCTCTTTTTTCTTGCCTTTAGTTTTTTTTTAAAATGTCACCTTTTACTTTATATTCACAATTCACATCCATTTGGAACATATTGGGCTGAATCTGATGTCTGCCAAACTGTTTTCAAGTTGTCCCAGCAAATCTTGTTAAATAGAGTTTTTTAGCAAGTGGTGTATATTCTTGGGTTTATGGAACACTAAGTTACTGTGTTCTGTGGCTTTTGCAGCTTGATTATCTTGTTTTAATTTGTCTATTTTATTTTAATATATTATATTGTTATATCATATAAGTTTTATTTTCCGAAATCTAATCTCCCTATGTCACCCAATCTGAAAGTGCAGTAGTCACTCGTGGTGTTGCCCTCACCCCTGATTGGCAGGGTTGATCTATTCTGTTCCTGACCTGGATTGGCTCACTCCTTCTTAGGCAGCCTGGTGGAGAAACTCACCATATTGGTGCTACACTTAGTAAGGACACATGATTGACTTGGCCCAGTTGCAGCTCAGAACTCCTGAATTTGAGTGACCCACTAATCTCTGCTTCCCCAGTGATAAGGATCACATGCAGGCACCACAGAAAGCCCAGCTTTCTTATTTGTTTTTAATCAGTGCCAAATAATATTTGAACTTTTTTTTTTTTTTGGCGAGGCAATTGGGGTTAAGTGACTTGCCCAGAGTCACACAGCTAAGTGAGTGTTATGTGTCTGAGGTCGGATTTGAACTCAGGTCCTCCTGACTCAAGCACCGGTGCTCTATCCACTGTACCACCTAGCTGCCCCTACTTGATGAATTTTTGATGATTTATAATATACTTTGAAATCTGGTCGTGTCAAATGTACATAGTCCATGGCCTATTGGTGTTAATGCAGCTGCAAGTAGATCAGTGAGCCCTGGCAAGGCTTGACTCACAGGCTCTTTCTTGAGATAGATGATAGGATATCCCATCTTTACTTGGGAATATGTATTAGTAGAAAATGTAGCACCAGCTGAACATTCGTTGTTGTTCAGTTGTTTCAGTTGTAGTCTGACTCTTTGTGACCTCTTTTGGGGTTTTCTTGGCAAAAGTACTGGAGTGGTTTGCTATTTCCTTTTCCAGCTCATTTTACAGATGAGGAAACTGAGGCAAACAGGGCTTGCCTTTTCCTGGGAAACACTTGCCCACGGTGATGTAGCTAGTAAGTTTCTGAGGCCAGATTTGAACAAAGGGAGATAAGTCTTCCTGACTACAGGCCTGGCATGCTTATCACTGCCACCTGACTGCCCCTGAACGTACCAGATACCAAATCCCCTTTCCATGTTGACTCAGATAAGTCTCAAACATGATTGTTCGTCCAGGTTGACTGAGTCAGCAGTTTGACACCGCGAAAATGCTCTCTAGTCTATAGAGATAGTTCCCCTTTGGGACTTTCTTATGCTCTTCTCCACATTTGTTCAGTCTCTCATCTGGGCAGACTCTTTGTGTCCCAGGACTGTCAGAAGGAAATAAAAGAGGACCCTCTAAGCAGCTGGTTTCCTTGTTCTCCTCTTCACTTCCAAAATTCAGTCTCTACTGAGAATAGGCCCAGTGCTCAAGGATGTAATTCATTTTCTGAGAGGAAAATATATAGTTCTGACATTTTGTGGAAGAGAACAATTGTGTCAGCCAATTAAGAGCAAATGAATCTAGACCGATAAGGAGATATTTTATATCTTAAGATAACATATTATTCAGCCAAAGCTGTATTCCAATCTTTCCCACAAAAGCTATTTTCACATTGCTGGAGGCATACTTCAGTGTGATATGAGAAAACACCAATAAACGATTACTGAGATCATATGCGAAATGTTAACTGCTAGTCTCATCATGAGTCTTAATAGATGTTTGCTAACATCATGAAACTATCACAAAATCCTCCATAATTGTGACTGTTTGGTGGTTTCTGGTTAGGTGGGATGTTTTACCTCAGGACCAAAGTGTCTGGGTAGAGCAGGTGGGTGGATGGGAGGCCTGAACTCTCTCTTGAACTGTCTACATTTTTGACAAATATCAAACTGAATAATCCATTAGCCAGCTTCTGCATGAAATTTACTTACAATGATGATTGGAACAGACAAGACAGCCGTTTATTGCTGGTATCATCTTGCCTAATCTAAAAGAGAGAGGAACTGTGGATATCATATCTTTCTTGGCTCATTTTAGTCTGCCTTTTTTTTCCTCATCAAATTGTTTTCAGATCTTTTCTTAGCTTTAATAGCTCAGTTTCTAATGCTTCATTGCTGGTAAGACAGCAAAGCAGAGCTGGAAAACCAGCTGGGAACCAACAGAGAATCTGTGGAGTTTTTCTCCCAGACGATGTCAATGCTCTCTTTTTATTAAACAACCGAAAGTAGTATACAATGAATGGATTTCCCTGATGTTCCTAGGCCTAGTGTGCCATATGAAAAGATTCCTTGTGCCCTTCAGAAATAGTATCACCAACTATTTTGCCCCTTAGGCATGACAAATTGTGATCTGAGAAAGATGCAAGAACTGTGTGTTCAGTGGGAGCGGGGATAAGAGGAAGCTCCCCCAGGTTGCCTCTGTCATATGGAACCTATTAAATTAATCAATTATTTTAATTAATTACTCTCAATAATTTGTTCTATTCCATCTTATCTCCTTCAAAAGATTTCCCCTTCTATCATTCTACCTCACCCCATTTTCTCACCTATCTTCAATCTCTCCCTTTCTACTGCCTACAAATATGCCCATCTTCAAAAAACAAAACAAAACAAAACAAAAATCTCCCTGTCTTGATCCAGCCATCTCTGCTAACTATCATCCCATATCTCTCCACTCTTTCATGGCTCAACTCCTTGGGAAGGTCCTCTGTGATAGGTACCTCCACTTCCTTTTCTCTTATTCTCTTCTTAACTCTCTACTAGCTTCTGACCTCGTCATTCTACCAAAACTGGTTCCAAGATCACTAATGATGGATTAATTGCTAATTCAATGCCTTTTATCACTCTTCTTCCTTCTTTATCTCTCTGCAGCCTTTGACACTCTCAATCACCCTCTTTTCCTTGCTCCTCTTTTCTCTCTAGGTTTCTGGGGTATTCTTCTTTCTTTGGTTCTACTCCTACCTGTCTGAATGCTTCTCAATGTTTTGCTTGATTTTGATTCGTGTCATTGTGACTGCCGTCCCACAGGGTCCTGTTCTGGACTTTCTCTTTCCTCCCTCAATACTATTTCTCTTGGTGATCTCATCAGCTCCCATGGATTCAGTTGTGATCTCTATGGTGATAATTGTCAGATTTACTTATCAATTCCTAGTCTTCAACCTCCAAAAACTCACATCTCCAACTTCTTATTGGACATCTTCAACTAGATGTCATGTAGACATTTTAAACTCAACATGTCCAAAACTGAACTCGTGATCTTCCCCTCCTCCCCAAGTCTCCCCTCTTCCTATCTTCCCGTTACTGTTGAGGGTGCTGCTGTTATCCAGTCACCCAGGCTTTCGACTTAGGTGCCATCCTTGATTCCTCATTCTATTCAGTCTGTTGCCTAGTTGATTTCTACCTTGATAACATCTCTCGCTCATACTCCCTTCTCTCAACTGACATTTCCATGACTCTGATTCAGGGTGCAGGCCTTCATCACCTCATACCTAGACTATTGAAATAACTTTTTTGTTCTTACTGCCACAAGTCTCTGCTCACTGCAGTCCATCTTCAACTCAGCTACCTAAATAATCCTCCCTAAAACACAAGCCTGACCATGTGTCCCCCCTCCCCCAATAAACTCAAGTGGCTCCTTATCAATTCCAGGATCAAATATAAAGTCATTTCGTTGATGTTTAAAGTCTTTTATAACCTACTCCTTCCCCACCTTTCTAGTTTTCTTCCACCTTAACCTGCCTTCTTCCCTCCTCCACCTCTGCCTACTCTGCAATCCAGTGACACTGGCTTTCTTGTTGTTCCTTTCACAAGACACTCCATCTCCCCACTCTGGGCATTTTCACTGACTGTCCCCAAACCTGGAATGCTCTCCCTTCTCACTTCCTGGCTTCCCTGATTTCCTTCAAGTTTCAGCTAAAATCCAACCTTTACATGAAGTCTTTTCCCATCCTCTTTAATGTTAGTGCCTTCCTTCTGTTAATTATCTCTGATTTAGCCTGCATGTAGCTTGTTTGTACATAGTTGTTTGGATTCTTATATTGGATGAGAGGTTAGAAAAGAATCTTCATGAGATCTCTTCCAACTCAATCAAGATCTTATGAATGTGTTAGGTAGGATAGAGGCTAGGTCTATGGATCACTGATAAAGCAATGAAATGTTTTGACCAGATCACAAAGTCCATAGGTGTCAGAGATAAGACATGAAGGCAGATCTTCCCGTCTCTGAGGCAAGTTCTCTATCCATCACACCATCCTGCCTCTTAGGCCATCAGAAGCCATTTAAAAAAAATCTTTAGAGAAGGTAGAAATACAATATAATTTAACTCTTTGATCACAATCAATTTCCTTGTCTGGAGCAATGTGTGGGAATTTGCCAAAGTAAAGTAAAATCTGTTTGCCTCACAGGGAGATGAGGAACTCTATCTGTTTCCTCATATAATTGCATAGTGTAACAGAAAGATTCTGTTTTCTTAATTTGTTTTTCATTTTTAACTCCCTCTGGATTTGTGGTGTGTCACAGTGCCACCGTATGGACATTAGACAGAAGTGTACAGAGAAGAATGTCTCACACCAGGGTACTGAGTATGGTAATTAGCACCATCCCTGGAAAAAAAATGTCAGCATAACATAGCTTTTTAAAATATAGCTTTTACAATTAGCACATTTTCTTTTTGTATATGTGGAAAAAGAACTCCTACAGAGTGATCATTATGAATTTGTTTTAAAAATTCATAGCCTTTTAAATAGAAATGTACAGTGTAAATGATAATTAACAGGTTCACATTTCATTTTATTCCATATATGATATATAATTCATCTCAGGAGCTGGAGTTTTTTAGAATTTTTATACAAACTAACTCCCAGCTTGATATGCATGTTTACCCTCATTTCTGGGAGTTGAATATTTTAATTTTCTTATTCAAATTACCTTTACATGTGGCATGATGGATTAAGAGTCAGAGCACCTGTATTTGAATCCTGGCTTTGCTGTTTATTTCCTGTGTGATCTTGGGCAGTTCATGGAATCTCTCTAGATCTCAATTTCCTCATCTATAAAGGGAGGTGGTTAGATTAGATAATTTCTAAGAAGCTTCCAACTCTAAATTTTATGCTTCTTTATGTGATATAGTCAGCATTTTAAACTTACACATGAATTACTCTGCCACCTTTTGTGCCCTGATTGGTGGGAGCACAGGACAGGAATATGCCCATTTAGACACTTCATCTCCCCACTCTGTGTGTTCGGTTCATTCACAGATGAAGGAAGATTCCTCAGGAAAATAGAAAACTGGACATGGGATCACAGCAGCTGAAGAAAACCTGTCAGACTTGTTCGGAAAGTGAGGCCACCTTTGTTTGCATTTGTTATATACACCCATTTTGAGAAATTTTATTTGGAAACTTACTACATTATTCAATATAACACATACCAACAATACCACAGTGGTATTCTGCCTTACATCTTTAGGTTAGAAACACCTTTCAAATAGGGGCTATATATTTTATGAAGCACATCCCTACCAACTACTCCATTAATGCAGATCTCAATGACTCAAAGTTTTTGCAGATGGTTTAATGAGTTACTGGGGCCAAAAACATCTATTCTCTCATAGCAAATCTTCAGTTGGTGAGCTTATCTGAATTTGACAAGTCTGGTTCTCAGATGAAGGACCCACAGTCTGTCTCTAGATACATGCTGGGCACTTTTCCAGCTTAGTCTGTTCTACCAGAATTTGCATTCTATGAGCATAGACTTCAAGGACCCTGAGTCACTTCCATAGCATGGAAGTGACTCATGAGGTATTGAAGTTGGATTTTAGTAAAAATGGCTCCCAATATAATTATGACAACATTATTTAATAATATCATAGCACTTAACTGAGCAGAACCAGGAGAACATTGTACACAGTAAAAGCAACATTGTGCGATGATCAACTTTGATAGACCTAAGTGATCAAAGATAATTCCAAAAGACTTGTGATGGAAAATGCTTTCAACATCTAGAGAAAGATTTATGGAGTCTGAATGCAGATCAAAGCATACTATTCTCTCTCTCTTTTTTCCTTTTCATGGTTTTCTCCTTTGGTTCTGATTCTTCTTTCACAACACAGCTAGGAAATATGTTTAGTATGATTGTACATGTATAGCCTATATTGGATTACTTGCTGCCTTGGAAAGAGCGGAGGGAAGGGAGAGAAGGAGAAAAAAAATTTGGAACTCAAAATCTTATAAAAGTGAATGTTTTAGACTATTTTTACGTAAGAAAAAAGAAAATACTATTAAGTGGAAAAAATAATATCATGACACTTGGTTGTTATAAAGCACCTTTATTAGTTATCTTATTTGATTCTCAAAAGAGCCCCCTTTACAATTATTAATATCTGCATTTTATAGATGAGAGAGAGACTTAGATTAGGATCAAAGAGTAGAACAGAAGGGCAATATACTTCAACCACTTCATTTTATGAATGAGGAAACTAAGACAGAGAGGATAAGTGACTTACCTAAGGTCAAATAACTAGAAAGTGGAAGATCTGGGATTCGAACTCAGGTCTTCTGACTCCAGATTCAGCAGTATTTTTCTACTATACTATATGGCATCCTATTTAAATGACTTATTCAAGATCATGCAGTTGTTGGAGTCAAGTCTTAAACCTCTAGCTCTTTCAGGTCCAAGTCTGGTGTTCTTTCAAAATACTCTCGTAGACACTGAGTAAGGTTTTAGAAATGATTGATTTTGACTTTATTACTTCTGTTCTCTTCTAATAGCACTAATTTGAGACCGATCTAAAAGCAGAAGGGTTGACACATTTGTTGTCATGACAGTCATCGCTGATTTGTGCTTCAGTCATGGTATTCATAATCCTAGAGCTTAGGAGATAGATATTTGTTGGTGTCTCCTCTGAGCCTAGCACCAGGCACAAGATGGAGGACAATTCTCTCTAAGCACATAACTAGCCATGCAGTAAAATATACACTGCTATTTGAACAGGAATAGGAAATAGAGATCCAATGTCTTAAAGCAAACTAAGAAAAATAGCCTCTACAGTTCTCACATAAATATAACACATATCCACAATACCACAGTGGTATTTTGCCTTGCATCTTTAGGTTAGAGACACCTTTCAAATAGGGGTTATGTATTTTATGAAGCACATCCCTACTAAATGTTTGTTGTTACCCTAACTTAAAAACAGTAACAACAACAACGATAACAAAGTCTCGTGTGTGGGACACATTGAAAAAACCAGCAGATAATTGGAAGACACAAAATGGGATCGTTTATGACTCATAATAGTCAACTATGAAAAGCTCAAACTGACTAGGTAAAACTAGAAACCAAACTAAAGTTAACACATAAAATGCAACACATTGTCATGCATTGAATTCTAACTGCTGATTTGTGTATGTCACTACCAAAAGGAATAAAAGCAATCAGTGGATCCTGAAGGGTAGAGAGGTAGCTGGGGAGACATTTTGCAACAAGGTCAAAGAAAAGGCAATACTTACCTGAATTTCTTGAGACATGTTTCTTATATTGTGCTTAGTTTTAGCTTCCTGGTTGGAATTTGGAGTACTTCATTAAATATTTAACTTTTTATCAGTTTTCCAGTGTGCATCTATTGTTTGTTGATATGAATACCATTCTATACTGGTTGAAAAAAGTTTTATATAATCTATAAAGTGCCAGCACAATTGAAATATCTGCTTAATAAAAGTAAAATATCAATGATGATAGTAATTTACTTAGAGTAGAACCATTGACTTAAACTTTAAACAATTAAAATTTAACCTCATTGAATTCAGGGATTGCTTTTTTTCTGCTTTTAATCCTACATGATTGTGATATCCCAATTTTATCCTGATGGTGAGAAGCAGAATTATATTTTCCTTTTTAAAACTACACTTTAGCTACACTTTAAAGTCAAATATAGTAAATCCAAAAGGTTAATGACAGCCATGATGACCTGCTTACAATAATCCAATAAAAAAGAGCAATAGTTTCAAGGAAACGCAATTTATTTACACTACATTGTTAATATTGTTTCAATACTTCAAGAATTTGTTATTTTGTGGCGTGGGTGCTCCCTCCACTGCTGCAGATTGCAACCCTTCTGTAACTTCATAGGTGGTCTTTGAGAGTTACTATAGGCAAAGAATTCATCAGACTGTGGCTAGCCTGAATTTCGTTGCGCTGGTCTTCCAACAGGACCACAGTCCATTATTGAGCCCATATTTGAAACCTTTCCAACGTGGCAGTTTGTGTTCCAGGAGCACATCCTTTGAGACTCAAGGTCAATTCTATCAGAGTAGGATTTTGTTTAGCATAGGAAAGGAATGAAGAAAAAGAAATTCTCTAATATGTATTTTTAAAATAAGAAAGTTAAGCACTAGGTATAGATGAACACAAGTCCTAGTATTATGTCTTCAAAAATGCAGTTAAACCCCCTTTCTCTTTAATGATTTATCTTTTCTAATGGGATCCAAGATTTAATTTAATTCCCCTCAAACCAATTTATTTTACTCTCATATTGTGTTTGACTCTGCATGCATGCCTGCTTTCTTGATGTTATCTGCTGCCTTGAACAGAGCTTTGTTTGGCCTGACAGGGATCTCTCATACTGGTGCTGGGATGCCTGTGGTTAGAAGTGACCTGCTTTTCTAAGTACCTAGTCTTTGCAGCAGCAGGGTAAATTCTCTCTTGGTCCATTTTGGAGTGATTTTGATCATTAAAATTTTCTTTCTTTTTATTGGAGACAAATAGGACTTTTCTGCCTTCCCTTGCCCTCACAAACAATGTCTTTAATGACTTCCAAATGTGGCTTTCCCAGGTTTCTATCTTTCATAGGAAAAGAATTAGAAGGAAATATAGAATATCTTGCAATATTTACAGATGATAATCAAGGGATTTGATTAGTTAGGATACTTCATTTATGTCTCACATGATTTTCTGTCAATATTCTTTGTGATTTGTGCAAGGAAAATTGAGTTGTTACTGTTTAATATTAATTTGTTGAGCAATTTAATACTTTGTGTTGGTGTGGAGGAAGGGAAAGGAAAAAGCATTTATTAAGTGCCTAGGGCTATGTGCTAGGCATTGTACTAAGGGCTTTACCAATATTATCTCATTTGATCCTCACAATAACCCTGTGAGGTAGATGCTATTGTTATCCCCATTGGTTAAATTTATAGGATGCCTCTTCTCCTAAACAGGGGTTCTTAACTCGGCTTTGAGTTGTGGATTCCTTTGGCAGTGTGGTAAAGCCTATGGAATCCTTCTCAGAATAACATTTTTAAGGAGCAGCTAGGTGGTGCAGTGGATAGAGCACCGGCCCTGGATTCAAGAGGACCTAAGTTCAAATCTGGCCTCAGACAGATAACACTTACTAGCTGTGTGACCCTGGGCAAGTCACTTAACCCCATTGCCTAACAATAATAACAAAAAAAGAATAACATTTTTAGATTCACAATATAAATATATATAGGATTATAAAGGAAATATATTATAATAAAATAGTTATCAGCATATTTAAAAAATACTCATGGATCCCAGGTTAAGAACTACTGGATTAAAGTGTTCCACAGTGAGGCAGCTCATCTTCACCATAATCATGTAGGCATGGTGGTATGTTTTGCTCAGACACTATCAATATATAACAATTCCTTAATTTCATCAACATGGACGGTCCTACTACTGCAAATCATAAACCTTTTAGTTTAATGGATAGAGTATGAGAGATATTGAAAAATTATCACTCGGTGGTGGTGATAAATGTCTCTGAACTTTGTTAAATCTGGTCCTTGAACAACAGAAATACCACTGGGCCAATATTAGAAGCCTTTCTGGCTTGGTAGAACCTTTCAGAGACAATGATCTGCTGGCAAAATCTTTGAGAACTCAGAACCACATCTATGTGTCACCATTATGAGGCATCAGGAACAGGACTTCGTTCCACAAACATATATTGAACACTTACTGTGTTAAAGACACTATGATACAAGATTGAATTACAAAGCCAAAAAAAAAAGCCTTCAAGGCATTCATCAGGCATACAACATGTCGAAACATCATATTTACTGGTAAGTCTGTACAAAATATATACAAAGTAATTTCCCAATTACCTTTCACATGGATTATTAACTGGACTGATTAGTCTTTCTGCCATATTATATACAAAGGGAATGGAGGAGGGGATCAGGAGGCTTCATGCAACATCTGAACTGAGTTCTGAAGGAAGCCAGAGATAGTGTATTCCAGGCATTGGGGACAGCTAGTGCAACATATCTGATAGCCCAAAACATGCATAGCAAGAGAAAATAATAGCAACTATTACCAAGCAATGTTCTTTCATAGTTTATAAAGCTGTGTGCACATAAACGTTATACAAGCAGACAATGCTACAAACTATGAAGATGATATACAAATAAGGTATATTATTATAGAGCAAAATTATAACAAAGTTAATTTGAAATATATTTGTTTGAAAACTAAATTCATTCCTTCTCTTAATTTCCCTATTTTATTTATGCCTGGCCCTTTACCATACCTTCCCGCTACCCTCCTTTTGAGACCAGAGTCATCTTTGACCTCTCCTTTTTCTTTGCCTTCCTACTTCCCATCAGTCCTGTCTGTTCCCCAATCTTCTCTTATTTCTAATTCCCCTGTGATTATCCTAATTTAGTTACCAATTACTTTTCACTTAGATTATTGCTTGGACTAACTATTTTCCTTGCCATATTAGTTTTTCTCCCTCCAATCCATCCTTTCTGCCACATAAATCAACTTGGTCTGACAGCCCTGATCATAGCACTTTAATAGCTTCCTTTGTGTATCTTAGGAAATTCAAATCCTTTTCCTTGTAGTTCCAGACACCCTAACCCCGAATTTGTCTCTAGTTTACCTTTTTTGGACCTATGTTAATCTTCTCAGATTACATTCTAGTCAAACTGAAACACTTGATATTCTCCAAACCAACTGTATGCTTTCCTACCTCATTGACTTTGTTCTTGCTGTTTCCTTTACTTGGAATGGCCTCCATTCTTGCTTCTGACTATTAGATTTAACCCATTTTATAAAAGTCAGCTCAAATGCTCCAAATTTCACAAAATTGTTCCTGGATAAATAGAACTCTCTCACTTAAGCTCCACATAGAACTTTGCACCACTCTTATGTGCTCATCATATTCTTCATTATTTTATAGTTATTTGTATACACATTATCTTGTGCTCCCATAGTACCTAGCAGAATGCTTTATAACATTACATAATAATAGTAATTAAGTAAATATTCTAAATAAATGACTTTTAATTAGTATAACTTTTATATGGATAGAATAACCTCTTGTTTTTCTACACATATTGTTAGTTTTAAAATCATCATTTTCATGATGTCATATTCTTTCTTAGCTGCAACTTCTTTCTTCCATCGTCTTTCCTTCCTCCTCCATTATTCTTCCTTCCTCCATTCTCCCTCCTCTCTCTTTCTCCTGCATCATCACTACCCAGAGTTATGCAGTCTTCCAGCCTATTCAGACACATCAAAGGTCTTGGATCTTGTTGTTCAGTGGTTTTTCAGTTGTGTCTGACTCTTCATGACCCCATTTGGGGTTTTCTTTTTTTTTTTTAGGCAATGGGGTTAAGTGACTTGCCCAAGGTCACACGGCCAGTGTCAAGTGTCTAAGCCTGGATTTGAACTCAGGTCTTCCTGACTCCAGGGCTGATGCTCTATCCACTGTGCCACCCAGCTGCCCCTCATTTGGAGTTTTCTAGGCAAAGATACTGTTGAGGTTTTGCCATTTCCCTCTCCAGCTCATTTTATAGATGAGGAAAATGAGGCAAATAGGGTTAAGTGACAGGGTCAAATAGCCAGTAAATGTCTGAGGCCAGATTTGAACTCACTAAGAAGAGTCTTCTTGATTCCGGACCCTGCATTCTATCCACTGGACCACCTAGCTATTTGAGGGTCCCTTGTTCCTGACCCCATTCTCAGGCGTTGTGGTATAGTGAGAAGAGGGCTGAACCTAGAAACAGGAGACAGTTAGAATCTTGCCTCTGACGCTTCATAGATTTGTAACCTAGTTCAAGATAATTAAACTCTTGGGGACTTAGTTTGTGCCTAGGGTTGTGATGATGGGGCAACAAAACGTATACGAAGTACTTTGCCAATAAAGCACTAAATTTATGTCAGCTATTATTCTGTCCATGTCCCAGGACTAAGTTCTCTGTATTTCACCTCACTCATTTTCTTTCTCTCCCCCCTTAAAGTCTTATTCTCTTGGTCCTTACTTGGTCCTCACTAATCTTAGCTTCTCCACTTGAGGGAGTCTTAAACCAGTATCTCCCTGCCCCATTCCAGGTGCCCTTGATGGCAATCTGGTCTATGAAGCTGTGGATTGGGAGTGTATGACAGCAAGATTACCATATTGGGGTGCTGGTGGAAAGGGAGAACCACCTAGGGTTGGTGGCATAGGGGAATAGTCAGGACACAGGGATATGGACTCCATTAACAAATGAGAGAATCCTTGTAAAGCACTTAGCACAGTGCCTGGCACATAGTAGGCACTATATAAATGATAGCTATTATTAGCTATTATTATAGGAGAATCTTGTGAAGGCTGGCTGGGGAAGAGAAAGTCAAGGACACTAGCCTAGGTACCCTCTTATCTCTTCTAACTAAGCTCTCCCAAGACCCCTAAAACAACAAAATTAAACATTTTCACAGCTAGTTTCTTTTGTTCCACCCTGCCTCCAAACCAAAATACAACAAAACAAAATGTTTGTCACCTATTGGCTATTGTCTGACATCCCTTTTTAGAAGATAAAGCTTTTTATATTGCATTTTGGAGAGAAAAAGAGTTAAAAATTCAAATACCTGAGATAAGTAATAGGTTTTTCTGAATGAGTTTCAACAAAATGTAAAAGATGCCAGAGTCTTTTCTTTTTAGATCAACTTTGCAGAGGTTCTTAACATTTTTTTGTGGCATGGACTGACCCCCTTGGCAATCTGGTGTTTTTAAATACATAAAATGTTTTTAAATACATAAAATGCATGGGATTATGAAGGAAAAAATTTTATTGAAATAAAGATACAATTTTTCCCCATCCAAGGTCATTGATCCACGGACCTCAGGCTAAGAACCCCTGTGATAGAAGCAGTTATAAATCATACCCAAAGAGGAGAGAGAAGAGGGGGATGCTGCTGAAAAATAAACAAGAGCAAGAATGGGAATTAAGAGGTGCCAAAGACATTTTCTCAAACTAGCCTTCTGGAATCTTCATACCTCCAGACTAAGAAGTAGCATGAAAAAAAAAAAAAAACTCTTTGGCAGTAAAGAAGAAAGTTTCAAGCACTTAAAAACAAACAACAAAATCTCTTCTGTGAAGAGTCAAAGACCCTAGAACTCTCCTCAATTTCCTCTGATTAGTCAATACACCATAGGAGGGAAGCAACAAGGATTAGCCATGATGGTGGCAGCAATTAGAGCAGTGACATGGGCAGCAAATACATTGACAGATAAAAAGTTGAGGGCTAGTGTCCAAGGAATAAAACACCTCTGTAGCAGGGGAGGGGAGAAGGGCATGCCTCATAGCACAGTAAAGTACTGTGTATGGCCTATAAAATAATGTATATATAAGCTATACCACAGAGCTTGAGATATCATAAAAGTTAGTGGTATGCTGGTAAATGTTTAACAGCCCTGCTTTCCTTCCTCCAAAAAAAAAAAAAAAAGGTTCACAGGATACACATTTTTTCCATCACTTTAGATAATCAACAAAAATTTAAATCTCTGACTTGTAGTATTTGCTTATTTCCAAGGTATAAATGCTCACACTGAAAATTTAATAGTTCTGAGGTGGTAAGATCTGACTCTATCACATCCCTGATAGCAGCTATCCTGCAACATAATGCAGGTATGCTTATCCATATTTGTGGGAAGCTGACTGCATTATTCCAAGGCCATATGATCAGGGATTAATGACACATAGCAAATTCAGGCAAAAGGCAGAGTTTTGCCAATAGGTGGGGGCTCAGAGCTATTCTACTTAGGGAAATCCATAGTAACTACAGTGCTTAGAATGCTGAGATTCTCAGAGGACCATAAAGAACCAGAACTTCTCTAGCCCTCCTCCTCAGTGAGGTGGAGATCATGTAACTACTAGAGTGAACAGGTCTAGAGCCTAATTATTTTTGTTGAATAGGGAAAGAGGATTGTGGGTAGCAAAACTATGTTGGTGAAGTATGTATTATATAAAACTTTCAATCTTGTTAAAATGTTAGAGATACAATTTTAATGCCAACCTTGTCAGTAGTTCTGTCTTTTTTTAAAAATAATTCTGTTAAAAGATTCATTAAGGATAGCATGGAGAAAATATGACTTTGTATTATGTGTTAGAAGCGTCAAGAACTCACAAGCTCCAGAGCAAACCTTTCATGGAAAACCCAAATACAAATTCTTGAAATGATAAGGGATTCTCCATACCTCATGAATAAACTTATTGCAAATGAAATTGAAAGGTAGGTACAACTTTCCTGGGGTCCACTGCATTTGTGATTAGGAAATCATAGATACTCTTTTGAGTAGTTTTGATAAGTTAAAAGAGCACTGGCAGTAAGTGATGATTTTCTGAAGAGTGGGGAAACCATTTGGGAGAAGGCTCCTTTAACCTTTAACTCAGTGTTGCATAGGTGGAAAAATCCCTGGAGTGTAGGGATCCAAAAATCTAGTCTCAACTCCATCGCTAATTTAGTGTGACCTTGACAAAGTCAACCTCTTTGGGCCTCAGTTTTCACAAAAGTAAAATAAAGGAATTGTACTAAATAGTATTGATGGTAATTTCCTGCTTTAAAATCATCTGAAATAAAATCTAGTCATCTAAAAGTTTAAACCGCAGCTGTTTAACAAAGAATTATCCAGAATAAAGGATTCATTACAGGTCTCTGATAGCTGAGGCCTTACTTTGCTTTCCAGACTTCACAGACTTCACTGCCCTCACTGCCCTGAGTCTTAGCTTATCTTCATCTTAGTGGTGGACCATTGGAAACCTATAATCAGAATCACTTGACATCTTGTCTCGCTCCCCATTCATGTCCCTTCATGCCCTGTGATGGCAAGCTTTAAAGTTCTCTAGCCCAATAGACAGTGAAGAGAGCTAAGTATTTGAATTCTCTATTTTAGGACATGGATAAAGAAATTCTGCTTGGTTCCTAGAGAAACTTCATCTCTTCTCATCATTCTCTATTCTCCTTTTTCTCAACCAGGTGCTACTCATTCTACTGTGTTTACTTTTCTTTGTGCCTATCTCTCAGAATATTTGTCTATATATTTCAAGTTGATTTGTCCTGTCATTTTAAAATGTGAACTAAGTCTTTTGTTTCTTCCTGTGGCTGTAGTCCTTGAAGCATGGGACTTGATTTTATTAAATGCTTTCACTCTTTCAAGAATTTTTTTTAATTACTTGCCAAGAATTGAATCATTATTGTCTTTACCAACCTCAAAGGATAATGAATCTGAAAGATCCATTGGAGGGTGAAAGTGTGTGTATTCTGTATTTTTATTTTTCTCAACCAGTTATTATTCATGCTACTATATTTACTTTTCACATCCAGTGCCTTTACAAAGTATAAAATAACCTGTGATGACAGAGTACCATTATTTTATTGGCTTCGCTTGAAAAGAAACTAAACTATGAAAAGGCTGTTGTGTCATTATGCATTCACATGGTTGCCCTCCTTTGGAATGCAACAAGAGACCCAGGAAATTCGAATCATAGATGGAATGATTATTAAAAAAAATCCAAGGATATTCTAATATATCAAACAATGAAGTAGATGAGCTATTTTGGTTGAAATAGTGAAACCCAAAATGTGACCATGGCAGAATCACTAAAACTAGCAGAATTCCTAGCTGGAAATTTGTTCTTGGTGAAATCATGAAGAATATTTGCTGGCCGATCCTTAACCTGGTCTGCTTTGCAATTCTTGTACACCTGTGGATTTTGAGAGTACGTTGCTCTGTCTTAAACAGCTGTCTAAAATTATAGATAAGCAACCTTGTAAGTTATTATTGTTGTTGTTGTTGTTATTGTTGCTAGGAAATATTGATCTTATAGATTCCAGAACTTATACTACATATACTATGTTTTATATATATATATATACACATACATACACAGACACTATATATACATATATATGTCATATGTGTATTTATATATGTAACACAGTGTTACTTATGACTAAGACATTTGTCTTTTGTATGGTGTTTTGTCTTGAGAACTTGACTGAGGACAAAACTGAGAAGAGAAAGGGTGGTTCCTTTTCCCAGGTAAATCAAATAGTGTTCATAATTGTCATTGATCCTACATCTTATCTTTTCATAGGTTTTCTTTGGGTATTGGAATAGAATTGATTTTACTTAATTTTTTTCTGGTGAATTTAAAGAAAGTAAATTCAATAAGTGACTGGCACATGAAGATCAGTTACCTTGTAAACTTACTAACTGCAAATTCATTTACATTTAGTTAGAAAATGAAGTTGAGATTGTGCCTTCATGTGTTTTTTATAAAGAGTATCATTTTTGTTGTGAAGGAAAGATTAATAAATGTACTTAATATGTGTCTGTTGATTGATTGTTATTACTTGGTTGTGCTAAGACAGTCACTGAGACTTGAAAATCAAATCATTTGTACCTATTAGATCCAAACATACATTCTGTGGTGTATTTAAAACAATCTCTGAAAGAGTTTCTTAGCTTAAAATACTATTTGGCCATACCATGGACTTAATGTCAGTATCAGACCTAATAAACTATGCTACTTTGCTACATACATGAAAGTATGGGGCAGCTAAGTGGTGCAGTGGATAGAGCACCAGACCTTGCGTCAGGAAAACATGTGTTCAAATCCAGCCTTGGGCACTTACTAGTTGTGTGACCCTGAGCAAATCATTTAAACCCATTTGCCTCAGTTTCCTCATCTGTAAAATGAGCTGGAGAAGGAAATAGCAAACCATTCATTATTTTTGCCAAGAAAACCCCAAATGGGGTCATGAAGAGTTGGACACAACTGAAACGACTGAACAACATGACAGTATAGCTGCTTTGGCACTGATTGCAGGAGACAAAGTAGAGTCTACAAATGTGATGAAAGGTAATATAGTGAAGAGGGTCCTGAATCTGAAATGAGGGAGACCTGAGTTCAAATCCCACCTCAATCACTAGGCCACCCTGTACATCATTTAATTACTCTGTGCCTCAGGTTTCTCATTTGTAAAATGAAGGAATTGGCCTTGATGGCATCTAGACTTCCAGCTGTAAGACTAGGCTAGTACAATTATAATAAATAACAGCTGAATCTTCCACACAGGAGCAGAGAAAAAGCCCAACAAAGGAAGTGTAATAAACAAGATGGCACTTGGACCTCTGGTACTGAACTGGGTGAAGTGTGGTGTGTGTGTGTGTGTGTGTGTGTGAGAATTAAATTGCTCAAGTTCAATATACCTCCAGAATTTTTTTTCTGACATCCTTTGTATGCATTAGCATTTGCTGTGAGGAACATTAAGCTTTTTCAAGGAGGTTCTCAGCTACAGTGATATGTTGGGACACCCATTTTCTGAAAGATATTCACAGTCGGATTTTCCACCAGGTGCTCAAGAATCACTTGCCTTGACAAAGAACACTAAGTTCTTTACAATGACAGAGGACAGATTTTATAAAATTAGCCTAAAAAACATAGTACATCTGAGTTGGGAGGGTTCTTAGAGATTACATAGTACAACCCTTTCATTTTACAGAAGAGGAAATTGAGGCCCAGAAAATTTCCTAAAGTAGCAGGGCAGGCACCAGAACCCAGATGTCCTGATTCCTATGATCTTTCCATGGTATCTTATAAGGCTCATCAGAAAATTTTGTTCTCAACCTGGTTCTTCCACTTTTAGCTCTGTGACTTTGACTCAGTTTCCTCAATTGTAAAAATAGATATAATAAAAACAGATCCATAGATTTAGAGTTGTCAAGGACCTTAACAGTCAGTGACCTGCCCAAGGTCAAACAGGTAGTAAGTCAAAGAACTTCAAGCCCAGACCATCTAAGTCGGCCACGACTCATGATTCTTTCCACTGTAAGGATTTTGTTTTTCTTTACTTGTATCTCAATGGAAGGATGGTGGGAGAAAAAAAAAATAAATGCTTGTTAATTGAAAAAAAATTAAAGAATCAAATAAGCTATGTTATATAGAGATACTTGGTGAGCCATAAAGCAATATGTAAATATAAGGACTATTCTGAAATACTACCTTTAAATGTCCATTACTATAGTAAACAAACTAAAGATAGAGCCCTTTTGCCTAGAAACTTCAGTTAAATAGGTATTGAGGACCTACTATGTGTTTCAAATTGTATTAGGAACTGTGAGGGATACAAAAATACATGACTGGATCTCTGTACTCCAGAAGTTTGCCATTTTGTTGAGGGAAAAAAAAAGATGTAAACACATAAAGCTAATTGAGGACTTTATAAAGGTATAGCTATACCTTTATAAAGGTATAAGGAGATGGATGGCATAAATTTCTCTTTTTCTTTAACATTTTCTGAGAGTTGTAAGAATGTTGGCTACAGCATTGCCATTCATGTTCATGGAAAGGGAAGAATACTGTTCTGCTTTGTTAATTATTGTAGGCTTTCTAAAAGAAGTCAAGCTTGAATTGAATGAAAAGAGGGGAATTAGGTGACTGAGTGGAAAGAAAGAGAAAATACCTGCCCCATTAAAATGTGAGTTCCTTCAGGACAGGGACAGTTTGTTGGTTTGTTTTTTGTTTTTTTGCTTTTCTACACATTTGCCGCACAGCACAGTTCTGTGCATATAGGAAACAATAAATGCTTGTTCCCACTGAGTGACCCATTTACCTTTCTTTATGATAAAAGGGACATGTGAGTTAGAAGGACCTGAGAGGAGAATGACTTGATTTCAACAGAGAGAACTGGAGGAATTAGTTTGTGAAAAACTAGTACAGGTTCTCAAAGTCCAACATGACTAATAACTTGAATGGAGTTGATTGAAAATTAATCAAGATTCTGAGGAGGAAGAAAATTCTTAAAAAGATCTCTCTGTGGTACATGAAATTCACAAAACTGTCTCACATGAGATATTATTTTGCTCACTCCATTCAGGCTGCCATAATTTGTGGCTACTAAGAAATGTCTGGGTATCATTCTTTGAAATGAATGCAGTTCAGGTTGGTGTCATGGAAAGGAGGGTAGACTTGAGAGTCAGGAGATACTTAAGTTAAAATACTGACTGATACTGACAAGCTGTGTGACTTGGGAAAATCACCTTTTAAGCCTCAATTTCCTCAAATGTAAACTGGGGTTAATAACATTATGTGTACCACCTGCCTTACAGGGTTATTGTGAATAAATCACCCTCTGTGTTAGTCTTAAAGTGCTATATAAAATGAGTTGTTATTACAAATTAATTTTCTGAATTTGCTCTTTGTTGTTTAGAAGAAGCAAAGGACTTCCAGGAGCCAAGATGGCAGAGTAAACAGTAAATCACCATAACTCTTCCATATTCACCTCCAAGCAACCATAAAATAGTGCCCTCAAGCAAATCCTGGAACAGCAGTACCAGAAAAAAGATGGGGTGAAACAATTTTTGAGCTTAAGAAACTTGGAAGATCAGCAGGAAAGGTATGTCTCACTCAGCAGTAGATCCTGAGCCCCAAAGTGGTGGAACAGGCAAACACCAACATCCGGACCTCCCACCTGCCTCAGCATAGCCAGGAGAATGGGCAAACTCCAGTTCTGAGAGCCATCACGTGCTTCAGCGTAGCCCCAGGTAAAGAAGCAACCTCCACTAGCCAGACCTCTCTGTGCATCAGTGAAGCCCGGGGCAAACAGGTAAATGCTATAATCCTAGGATGCCCAAGCAAACAGGAAGATACCAAGCCAGGGCCTCTGCCATGGGCTTCTACATAGCCCTGGGCAAACAGGCAGCTGCCAGCAGCCAGACGGCCACCAATAGCTCAGAAACACCACACTGGCCTCAGCATATGCTGGACACCACTACTAGGATCCTGGCTCAGCAGTAGGTAAGCTGCCAGACCCCTATGGCCTCCAGTAATGTCAGCCAGCCCCCACCCCACCCCCTCAGCACAGTACCAGACAGGGGGGTCTTGAGTGGACCTCAGGGCAACATCAGTGCAATACCAGGTAAATAGCCAGTGTCTGTAGCCCCTGGCACAAGAAGTCTGAGCCAGTGCCCCTTCCACTCCAGGAGCAGAGCTCAAATTTAAAAGTAAGGAAAAAAGGCCAAAAAAGATGAGCAAAAAACAATAAAAAAAGGAATCTGACCCATAGGAAAAAAAATGGAGTGACAAAGGTTATTAACAATACACGTATTTTTTTCTTGAAATTGGGTCTATCTAAAAAATTTGAACTATTCCTCTCACAAGGGCTAACTGTTCTGTGCATTTTCACTGACTATACCCCATGCCTGGAATACTCACCCTCCTCACCTCAGCTTCTTGGCTTACAAACAACAACAATCTTGTCTTTCCAGTGCCTTCTCTCTTTCAATTATTTCATATTTTTCCTGTGTATAGCTTGTTCATATATACATATACGTATATATGTATATGTATATGTATGCTTATTGTATCCTCCATTAAATTGTGAGCTCCTCAAGGGCTTTTATCTTTAGTGTCATCTTGCATCCCCAGTGCTTACTCCCCCCTCTCCAAATTTTCCTATCACTGCACTTTTTGATCCAGTGACACTAGCCTCCTTTCTGTCCACAAACAAGATATCTCTCATCTCCAAGCATTTTCTTTGTCTAGAATTCTCTCCCTCTCTTAGTCCTGGACTCTTGACTTCCAGGCTCCCTTCAAGTCCCAACTAAAATCCCATCTTCCATAGGAAGTCTTTCCCAATCCCTCTCAATTCTAATGCCCTCTCTCTTTTAATTTTTCCTGTCTATCCTGTGTATAGCTTGTTTGTACATATTCTTGTTTCTTTTTTGCCTCCTCCATTAGATTGTGTACTCCTTGAGGGCAATGACTGTCTTTTGCCTCTTTTTATATCTCCAGCACTTAGCATAACGTCTGGCACATAGAAGGCAATTAAAAGATGTTTACTGACTGATCGACTTCTCAATTGAGTGAACATCATCTTAAAAATATCTTTCTGAATATGTGGGAAATCTGAGGAATAGTGAAAATATATTTTAGTCAGATCACAGTATTGAATTTGCATCTGTGCCTTTATCATTGTAATTTATAAGAAACAAAATATGCTTCAGCTATGTGCCTGAATGCTACCTCATCTCTGTCTTGGGATGGTTTTCTGCTGACCAATGGCAAAGGGTTTCTTTAATCCAATGCTGAGAATTTTCTGGGTGTTTCCTTGAATAGTGCTCAATCATACACCAGGTTCAATGTGAAGAATTCTCAGATATTACCCCCTCAGATATAATTTTTACTGACTTTTTGCTCACGATTAGTGGCTATACAGTTATATACCTCTTAGATACCCAAAAATGTATTATTTCTGTCAGGCTAAGTGAGAAAGTATAGGATCTAACCTTACAGTGGGCATTACTTTACATTACATTGTGTGGTACAAATGCTATTTGTTCAATTAATAGGATTACAAATATAGAGCTGGTCCAGCCGACTCATTTTGCAGATGAGGATACTGAGGCTCTGAGTGGTTCAGTGCTTTGCGCAAGGTCACATAGGCCATAAATACAAGGGGTGGGATTTAAATCCAAGTCCTCTGACCCCAGAATCGGTATTATTTCCACTGCTTCTATTTAATTGGACATTTATTAATATGGGAAAGGAACTATGCTTGGCATGGAAATACAAGGGCAAAAGTGAAACAAGTCCCTCCCCTTAGGAGCTTTCATTCTATTGGATCAGGGGTACAAAATGTATGCAAATAAGTAAATATAAAGGATATTTAAATTTATACATGAAAGTAGGTTTAGGGATAGACCTGTGATTTCATTGCTGTGGAAGGCTCACATTGGAGATTTTCTTTCACCAATATATATTGTTACAGCCTTAGAGAGTTGTCTAAAGCACTGTGGATTTAGCTTGTGCTAAAATCCCACACAATAAATACGTGTGAGGGATGTAACTTGAACCGAGGTTTTCCTGGCTTGAGATCAGGTCTTTATCCATGATGCCACACTGCTTCTCTTTTATAGAGTAATACAAAGTAATTTCAAGAAGGAGTAAATGCTTTAAAAATATGGAATGTTATATGAATTTGAATAAGTGAGGCAATAGATATTCCAAGAAGCTTTTATTTTAAAAAGCGTGGTAAATATTTTAAAAATAAAGTTATCTATATTTACACACTCTTTGTTTCTAGGACAGCCAGTCTGACATTGTCACACCATAAAATATGTGTGATCTGGTGAGTAATAGCTTCTATTATCAAATATATTATGATGTCCCATATTGGCAGTAAGGGTAAGATCATAAATTAGGGTCGGAAGGGATACTAGGGACCATATAGTTCAATCTGTTCATTTTACAGATGGAAAGTAAGGCCTAAGAAGTGACGTGATTGGTTCAAGACTATACATCTCATAAAATTATAAATTTTTGAAATGTTAGGAGTGGGAAGGACCTCAAACATCATGCAATTTCAGTAAAATTCACCCTATTATAAAGCTGAGTAAATTGAGGCCTAGGGTGGTTAAGTGACTTACCCAATGGCACTCAACTAATAAATACTAGAGCCAGGATTCAAACTGGTCTCCTGACTCCAAATTCAATTGTCTTTCCACATTGTACAATGGTGATACTTCATTATAAATGACAAAAGAGACATCTGCTATCTTCTTGGGGTATGTGTCCAAGATAAAACAGAGAACTTCCTAAGACTTGTCAAACTGCATGGCTAAAATCCTCTTATAATTCACATGGGCACAAATCATATGGCTAGAAAGAACCAAGAAAACATTGTGAAAGCTTAAAAAGGCTTAGACAAAAAATAGAAAAATGTGAGGAACATAAATGGTATTTTTATTATTGCTCCCCACCAGAGGCAAGGGATTCAGAAAAGAAAGAAGTGAATAATTGGAATGAGAAGATAGATTTGGATTTCTGGACTATGACTTAAAATACAGGAATGTGTGTGTGTATGTATATGTATATATATATATATGTATATGTATATATATATGTATATGTATGTATATGTGTGTATATATATATACACATATACATACATACACATATACATATATATATATATACATACACACACACACAGTTTTCCAGAGATAGTGTGTGTATATATTTACTATTTTCCAGAAATAGTAGCTATAATTTAGTAAGAATACCAGTTAAAACACTCAGAAGTTCAAAGGAGACAGATCAAAGAAAGAAGCAAGTAATAAAACTCGTGACTTCAAATGTCAATGCACAAATTGGGAAAGTATGAATAACAAGCCAGGTGAATTGAAAAGCCAGGCCCAAGAAATAGATGTGACTTCTTATGGTATCCTTGTTTCTTGGTGGGATGAGACCAATGACTAAAATACAGCTCTAGAAGGGCATTACTTAAACAAAGGAGAGGAGATAGATATAAGGGGCTCATAGAGTAGTAGCGTATATTCAGATTTACTCACATTGGGGCAGGTAGGCGGCTCAGTGGATAGAGCACTGGTCCTCTGTCTGTCTGATTCTTTGTTGACCCTGTTTGGGTTTTTCTTGGCAAAGATACTGAAGTGGTTGCCATTTCCTCCTCTATGTCATTTTACAGATGAGGAAACTGAGGCAAACAGAATTAAGTGACCCACCCAGGGTCACACAGCTAATAAGTGTCTGAGGATGGATTTGAACTCAGGTCTTCTTGACTCCAGGCCTGGCACTGGATTCACTGCAACACCTAGCTGCTCTATCTTCATATATTTCAACTGAAACAATATATTCACAACAGATTGGATGTAGGAGCAGATATGAGAATCCAGCTGTCTTCTATTAAGCCAGACATTAAAGACACTTGCAAAAATATGCCACTCTTCTCACTATTTTCATTTTTTGTTTTGGAAAATATGTTTTTTTCATAAAATATATATTATGTTAACATGTATTGGGTTTATTATTGTTATTTTAAAATGAATTAATAAGTATTTTAAAATTTTGTTAGTTTTAATTTCTAATCCAGTTTATATATATAAAACTCACATAAATAAAAGATCTTTAGGGTCCTCAATAATTTTTAAGTGTATACAGAGGTCCTGAGACCAAAAAGTTTGAGAACTGCTGGGCTAGATGATCTCAGCTTTAAAGTTGTAAGATTCTTTTACTTTTCTACACATTTGAAGGCTTAAACTTAGATGGTATCTTTATAGAAAATGGTTTACTGAATTAATGAATCAATTAACTCATTAAACATTTAAGTGTCAACTATGAGTCAAGCATTGGAGATGCAAAGATAAAAAATGCAAGCATATCAATAAAATGCATTTATAATAAACATACACATTTTAATTAAATAGTGCTCCCAAAATGCTTGAAAATAGTTTAAATATTTTAAATATCTCTTGGCAGTTTTTTTTTCATTATTCAAGCTTGTAAGCTCCTTCAGGGTAGCATCTATGTTTTATTTATCATTGTATTAGCAAAAATCCCTATAAGGGGCAGCTAGATAGTGCAGTGGATAAAGTACTGGGCATGGAGTCAGGAAGATCTGAGTTCAAATCTGGCCATAGACACTTACTAGCTGTGTGACCCTGGGCAAGTCATTTAACCCCTACTTGCCTCAGTTCCTCATCTGTAAAATGGGGAAACCCTGGAGAAGGAAATGGCAAACCACTCCAGTATCTTTGCCAAGAAGATGCCCCTGGACTTTGTGTGACTATAGAGTCAGACACGACTGAACAACAGCAACACAGAGACATAGGAGACACAAAATAACTATTTGTCAAATGAATAAATGAATGGACAGATATAAGACTTTTGTGCCACCTGTGAAGAGAGGGTTTGCTAAATAAACTCCAAAATCTTTGCTTATTGCTATAAATTGAGCTTTCATTAAATGATGCTGTGAGAATCAGCTGAAAGAACAAGTCATTCAGAAACATAGCTCAGAATATTTCATCAAGGACCATAGCTCTTGTTGACCTTGAACACAGAGTCATCATCATTCAATCCTATCTGTGTCTTCCATGTCCAGGACCTCAGGCAAGTTGCAGGATAGACTGGCATGTAAGACTTCATTGCCAACACAAAGAACCCAGAGGAACATATAGAAAAAGCATGCCCAGGAATTCACTTCTCCATACATTGATTAAGTACTTACCATGAGTAAGGCACTGCTTTAGGGCATTATCAGCTTTAGACATGAGGAATTTGACGTGTTGGAGGGGCATTCGGGTAGAGATGTTTGTGGACCTGTAGCTTGGGGAGAAAAGTTAGGGGTTGGGGAATGTCAATTTAAGAATCAGCTGCATAGAACTCATAATTGGAGAAATGGAGTCAGATAAGATCACCCAAGGAGAGTGAAGATTAATGGACGGGGGACAGAAACTTGAGAGACGCTCACAGTTGAGTGGGAGAAAAAATGTACCTTGTGTATACATGCTGTACCCTAAAACATGAAGAATGGTGTCCTCAGTCCTTACTATTTCTCAGAGTATAAAGAGATGTCACTTTTAGAATTCTGATGAACAAGAGAAAGCACAGCAAAATGTGTAAGTATTGATAATACTCTTGCTTTGTACTCTTAAGACTTTCCATAAGAGGAATGTGACAGAAGAGTATTCCCCTGGAATCTCTCCTCCCTCTCCCTGGTAGAATCTTTGGCTTCCTTCAAGGCTCAGTTCAGGAGCCACCTCCTACAGGAAGCCTGTGTTGGTCCCCTTAGCTGCTAGTGCTCCCTCCCTACTCAAATATTTACTTATGCAATACAATACAGTGCAACAAGAATTAATTTATTTATTAGTATTGATTAATTCATTATTTATTAAATAAGCATTTATTAAATGCTTACTTTGCCCCAGGTGTGTACTAAGAGTTGGGAATACAAATACAAGCAGAAACACAAGCCCTTTTCCCAAGGAGCTTATATAATAATGGGAGAAGAGGACATATAAAAGGGAACTGAAAAGAGAGGGAGAGGTAGGTATGCAAGTAGAGAAGGTCCTGTAAAGATGAATCAGTACTGTATGTAGCCTGGAGAGAAATGAGCACCAGGCTGGCTTGAACTTCCTCCTTAAAAGGGTGGTTCTGGGAGGAATCAGCCAATCAGAGGGAGAGGCAGCTGGGGCAGGAGGGTACATCCAGTGTGAGAAGTAGTACAGAGGCGTAGTAAACTTCCCAGGGAAAGAGATTTCTTATAGCATCGAGACAAAGACCTGTGCTGATGAATCAGCAATGCAGCCTGGAGAGAATGAAGACCTTATTTAGGCACTTACCAGTGGATAGAGGAAGACCTGAGTTCAAATCTGGCCTCAGACACTTGCTCGCTGTGTGACACAGGGCAAGTCACTTAGCCTCTATTTGCCCCAGTTTCCTCATCTGTAAAATGAGCTAGAGAAGAGAATGGCAAGCCACTCCAGTATCTTTGGCAAGAAAACCCTATAATGGGGTCGTGAAGAGTCGCACACAACTGATAGACTGAACAATAATAACAATGTGTAAGGCACTGTACTAGGTACTCAAAGACAAAAATGTCCCTTTTTTAAAGATCCTAAATTGTACTAAAGGAATACAATGTCTCAATGGATATGTGTATGTGTGTATGTATAATATACATATATATGCATACATCTGCTTATATATTTGCATATATAATTATTACATGATAATTATCACACATATCACAGATGATAATTATCACATATATCATGTGTGATAATTCGAGGAGGCAGCATAATTACTAAGGGACAATTTATCTGTGTAATTAATGTATTCCCCCAATAAAATATATGCATATATACGTGTGTATACACATACACACATACATACACACAGATATATACACACACATGTGTCTTAAGGGCAGGGGTGGGTTTTCTATTTTGTCTATGTATCCCTGAGCATAGTAACTACTTAACACGTAGACCTTAACATATTCTTTTAAAATTGAATTTCCCCCATTACCTTTTGTTGTTGTTGATACATAGTGTTAAGTTTAAGTTGTTTTTCAATTAGTCTGTTGGGTAGGAGAAGTAGAATACATAGGCCTGAGAGTTTGGTGGACTATGTAAGGAATATAAAAAGAATTATAAATTTTCCTGGAAAATCAGGAAGAGTTGATGCCAACCATGGCTCCAGATAAGCTCCTAATTATATGGGCTGCTGTGTTCAACATCTGCTGTTCCTTGTAAAAAGTCCAAAAGATATGCCTCTGTATAATAACAACAACAACAACACATTTCTGCGTTGTTTAATCAATGACAACTCACGTTTCTCTTACATGTTCAGATTTTAAAAATACTTTCCTTAAAATACCTCTGTGAAGTAGGGCATGTAATACTGAACAGTCCAAACTGGATTTCTCAGTGGTACAAGGATACCTTACTTTATACAACTAATGCATTTTTAAAAATGTATCAATAAATAAAATTTTCTGTATTTCAATTCACCTTTCCTTTCAAGAAATATTAATTTCAACAATGTGTTATTTAAGTTGGCTGTGGCTTCTAATACTGGAACTTTAAGATTTTCCCTGTACGCTTCTTTGTCAACTATTTTAAAAGTGAATTGTTAAATAAACACTGTTTTAAAGGAACTCAGTGAATCCTAACATGAAACGAAGAAACCTTCCTTAATTCAAGCAACAAAAGCATAATTTGTTTTTAAGTTATATTTTCCTCTATTTTTGTCAATTTTTACAGATAGTTTTTGTTTGGTTTTAAGGTAACGAGGTGGTGCAGAGAATAGACCACTGGGCCTGAAGTCAGGACTACTTGCATTCAAATCTAGCCTCACACACTTATTAGTTATGTAATCCTGGGTAAGTTTCCTATGTGCCTCTGTTTCCTCACCTTTAAAATAGAGATAATAATAGCACTCGCCTCTCAGGATTATTGTGAGAATTAAATGTAAAGTGCTTAGCATAGTGCCAGGCACGTTGTCGTTTAGTTGTTTCCAATTCTTCATGACCCCATTTGGGTTTTTTTTGGCAATGATTCTGGAGTGGTTTGCCATTTTCTTCTCCAGCTCATTTTATAGATGAGGAAATAGATGCAAATAGGGTTAAGTGACATGCCCAGGGTCACATAGCTAGTAAGTATTTGAGGTCAAATTTGAACTCAGGTCTTCTTGACTCATGGCCTAATGCTCCATCCACTGCCTGGTACAAAGTAGGTGCTTAATGAGCGCTTGTTTTTTTTTCCTTACTGCCTTTTGATATCTCCTACAATCAGTGTATCTCTGCTACTATCCCTTGCAGAGAGTAAATTCTTTTAACAATTTTTTTTTAAAAAAAGAGTGGAAAAAATATTCAGCAAATTTACTGAAAAAGTTTGATACTATATTTTGTGTTTCACACCCATAGTAGTCAGTTTCTTTAAAGAAGAAGAGTCCTGAATTGGATTTTAAAAATAAAATGATACACATATATGCTGACTAAAAAAATAAATCCCTCATTCTTTACTTCTGTCAATTCAAGGCAATATTTATTAAGTATCTTTGATTTGTAAGACACTGATAACACAAAGATAAATATGGCATAGCCCTATAGGCCTTGTTCTCAAAGAGCTTTGTATGTAAATGAGAGAGAGAGAGAGAGAGAGAGGAAAGATTCTTGCAATATGCCATGAAAAACTGGAGAAAAGATAGACCACTTTCAGTTGGGCAGGGGATGGTGTCAGAGAAGGAAGTCTTCCTGGAGAAAGTGGCACTTGAGTTGTATAATGAAAGAAAGGTGGGACTTCAACAATTAAGAAGAGAGTGGGAAGTAAGGAGTCCATTTCAGTCATTAGGCTTGAGACAAGACACTTGAAGAGGAGAGGATAAGAACTGGGAATGGAGACTGGTCCAATTTGGCTTTAAGCATAAAAAAGAGATTAGTATGAGACTGCTAGAAGGGAACTTTGGAGCCAGGTTATAAAGAAAGGGCTTTGCATGACAGGATCAAGATTCTAGGATACAACCCTGAGCACTGGTTTCTAGTACTTTGACTCATTAGACCCCACCAGTGTGTTTCCAATTGATATTCAGACAGAATTTATTAGCTTTTAGAAAAAGAATTTACTGAGAAGGTATAGTAAGAACAGTTGGTATAAGAAGTTCACCACAAAAGAGCAGCACGCTCTCCTCTTTCATGTACAAGACCCGTGGAGTAATGGGCTGAAATGGAATGTATAATGATAGTAAGGCTCATTTAGCTAGTTCACTTGACAAAGTAATACCTCCAGACCACTAGGCATTGTTCTGCCTTTACGGAGTCCTCATGAAATTCATTGTGTGGCATGGTGCTGGTGATAGACGTGTCTCAGGGTGAGGCATCTCTACTGGACTGCTCAATTTGCTGCTAGGCTGGGCTAATCTGCTGATGAGCCAGGACATTCTGTCTGCTCTGCTGCTGGGCCAAGTCACTCCTCTGCAGGACTGGGCTAGCTTTCCATTACTGCTGGTATTCTCTTTCCAGAAGGGGAAGGGAAGCTGTCAGTTGTTACCCTGAAATCTCTCCAGACCATGAAATATAAGTATTTACAAGCTGCTGAAAGGGCAGCTAGGTGTCGAAATGGATAAAGGGCTGGGCTTGCAGTCAAGAATGCTCATCTTCCTGAGTTCAAATCTGGCCTCAGACATTTACCAGCGGTGTGACCTTGGGCAAGTCACTCAACGTTGTTTGCCTCAGTTTCCTCATCTATAAAATGAGCTGGAGAAGGAAATGGCAAACCACTCCAGCATCTTTGCCAGGAAAACCCCAAATGGGGTCACGAAGAATCAGACACTACTGAAACAACTAAACAACAGCAGCTACAGCAACTACTATCTGAGAATGTCTATTTGAAGGTTGTTGCTCTCCTGACTTCTGTGGCCATTGCTATCAGATCCACTCTGATAGCAGACTCTGCTGCAGACTTTGCTTACAGGTGGTCCCTTTGATGGGACCTCATGATGGGAAAGGTAATGAAAAAAAGGACAAAATCTTTCCTTACCCCTAAGCATTTCTCATTTAGGGTCTTGGCTGGACTTCCTTTATCAGTAGACTGATCTGGCTCTGAAATAGTTTTTTGTTCTATGCTTACACTCAGAGGTATGACTTACCTTCTCAATGAGTCCCAAGAAGTCTCTTGTGTCATCTACCTTTCATTCCCAAATTGATTAAAGGGTCCCATAATCTTTGCAAATTGACAAAAACCTTGCTTCGCATTATGACATGAGGTTATACAAAATTCTTTAATACCTAGTATACTTTATGTATTGACTGGTTCAAGTTAAAGTATCTGTGCCAGCCTCAGGTGGAATGGCTTGACTCATTAATTGGAGTAGGGAGTAGAGACTTTCCCTTACCCTTCTTTCTTTTTTTCTAAGTGTTGGAAACATTTTCCTAACTTTAAGGCTTAAATAAGATAGATCTCAATGTATTCATATTTTGATAAATGTAAGGAGGAGTCAAAAATGCGTTCACTGCCTGGCATGGGGGTTGCTATATGGATAGTGCGTGCTTTAATTTCTCTATTATTTCCTGGATTAATTATTTATTTAGCCTCCTACTTTTGTGCCTACGTGATTTATAGAACCAAATGGAGTGGAAAACCAACCAAGCAGAGTAAAAGTTGTGGTATTGTGTACTTTACTAACCAGAAAACAACAGAATCATCATTTTTACTGTTTCCCCAATACAAGTTTTTAGTTTAGGACTTGGCATTGATGTTGAAGCTAACCAGAACAGAACTGGTATGGTGGGGGGGAGTGGTACAGGGGTGTTGCTAGGAGATTTCTTTTATAAATGGATTGAACACTTAGCTCATGGCAAGCTTTAACTCCCCAGCACTTTCTCCTACCCTTTCCCCAACAAGCTGTATGACCAGTCTCTTACTCCTGTTAGTGAGCTGCCTTGTCATGAGGTAAGTTATTCAAGATCTAAATAATTAAGCGCAGAGCCCACTTTTTTTTTTCAGGGTTGAGGTTTTGAACTATTTGTCCATGGTGGAGGAGGCTGTTATTTTTAGTCCTGCTTCATAAGCAATCAGAACAAAGCATCTTTTAGATTACTTTTGCCAATTCCAATATTCTAAATGTATCTGTATTTTTCTTTCATTGCTCTTCAGAATGATATCTATATCACTATGAGGTAAGTTCAGAATCACTTATAAAATAACTATAACTATTTCTGGAGTCTTAATATATAGGTTTTAAAATGCTAACAAAAATACTCTCTTCAACAGTGTCTGGGCAAAAACTACAGCCTCCATGCAGACCATTGCGGTTAGTCCTTTTTCTGAACTTGATATTCTATTTCCCAAATGTATTCTTTTGAATAGGCTATTATTCCCTGTGCCTGAAATGCATTCCCTCTTCATACTTCATCACCAACTCTTAGAACCTTTGCCTTCTTTCAAGAAATCCTTAACTTTCTTTACAGCTCATTTCATATGTCATTTCTGGCAGGAAATATTTCCTGACGTCCTTGAATTGTTGGGTGTTATCTTCCTTCTTCAATTGCCATCTATTTGCTTTTTGACTTAGATATAGATCCCCTTCCTGTTAGAATATGACTTTTTGAGGGCAGGAACTTCTTTAGCTTTGTCTTTGTATCTCCAGGGCCTAGGACAATGTTTTGCATATAGTAGTTGATTAATAAAGGCTTGATGAATTAGGTTGAATGTGGGCTACCTCATATGTGTGTGGGGGTGTGTGTGTGTGAGTGTGAGAATAGCCATTTAAATCAGTACTTGACATGTATCCTTTGCCCAATAATTGGGATACCCCAATTATTTGTTCATATCCCATAACTGGGATATATTTGCCCAGTAATTGGGATGTACCTACACACAGACCTCGCTTGTCCAATTTAGTTTGCAGTCACTGCCCGGTATAGTCTCCATTGGAGTCTGAAACTCCCTTATCTCTGATGAATGTATACATTTTTGCATACCCAAACAATTATATCAGAACTTCCCCAAGCATACTATTTGTCTGCTGAACTGGCTTGGATATTTACCTAAAAACCTGGCAGGCACCTCAAATTCAAAATAATTCATTTTCCATTTAAAGGAAAATAATCCTACTTCTGCCACTTGCTACTTATGTAACTTTAGGCAAGTCATGCAAACATTGTGAACCTTAGTTTCCTTATCTCTAAAATGAAGGAGTTAGACTAGAAGGTTTCTGTTTTTTAAATAAAATTTCAAGAACTTTTGTCGTTATATCACCTAAATTTTCTCTGTATCCCTCTCCTCCCCTCCCAAAGAGCCATCCCATATAATGAAGAATATTTTTTAAGGAAAAAAGAAGTGAAAATGAAAGAAAATCAGCAAAACTAATAAATAAATAAAATCTGACTATATATATACATATGTATATATATATATACATAGTTTCCTCACCTGTGGATTCTTCCCTCCCCATTTCTTTAAGAAGTAGAAATTGGGAAGTATCCTCTCATATTTCTTCTTTGGGAACATGTTTATCTTTGTAATTTTGCAGCATTCTTTTTTAAATAATTGTTTCGTGTTTACTTTTTTCCTTTTATAGTATTATAGTTATTATATACACACATATATACATATATACACATATCATTTTTTGGCTCTGTTTAATTCATTTTGTATCAGCTCATGTTTGTCTTTTTATGCTTCTCCATATTCATTGTATTTGTTGATTCTTATAGCACACATTCAGTAATATTCATGTGCCATAATTTGTTTAGCCATTCCCCAAATCAATTGTCAGTTGCTTTGTTTCCAATTCTTTACTACCACACACACACACACACACACACACACACACACACACACATATGCTGGTATAAATATTTTGTTCTTCATAGGGACTTTCTTCTTCTCAGTGACCTCCTTGGGTATATGTCTAGTAGTGGAATCTTCAGGTCAAAGGGTATGGGCATTTTAGTTGCTTTATTTGCATAATTACTAGATGACTACTAAAGTTTCTTTCAGCTTTAAATCTAGGATCTTAATTTAATTGCAGCTTTCTACTTCAGTTAACAAAATCTTCCTGTGGCAATTTTGGAAATGCAGTCCTATAAATTTTTAAAAATCTTCTGTAACATAAACTAAGACCACAAAGGAAAGAAACTTCAGCTGCATATTATAAGGGCCAGCCCTAAGTAAAATTATGGTCACCAACATTTGTCATCAGAGTTGGGTGCCTTCACACATCTTCTTTTGGCTCTCCTTAATCACTTTCATTCTAGCACTTCAATTGTTCAGCATCCTTCTGGCTGATAGAACTCTCCCACTGTTATTCCCTCTCTTGGCATAATTTCTTGCCTGATTTCATCTTTTCTTTATCTTTTCTTCCTCATCTAAACTTACTTATTATTCTTTCAGAGATCTAGCCTCTCTGTTGGTAATAGTTGGTGACTGTGAAAAAACCCATTCAATGTCTCTAGTTTAAAACCACAGATTATCATTAAATGTGCTTCACATTCAACTTCTCTCCAATATTTATTTGTTTGCATTTAGACTTAAGGATTTCACTTGAAATGATAGACCCAAAGAGGAGTGAGAAGAGGTCTTGGGGAATTCTAATTCATAACTTTTTTTTTTCCAGCTGGATTGACACTGAAATAACTTGAGACAAATAGAAATCTACTCTATTTCTGAAAACCTCTAAGGAAAAAAGTCCACGACTGGTACAGTGGAAAGAGTACTTGATTTGTAGTCAGAAAACCTACTAAATCTCATTTCCTTGACCGTTGTGAAGTCACTTAATTTCTTTATACTTCAGTTTCCTCTTGTGTAAAATAAGAAGGTTGAGATGAGAGGTGTCAAACATGCAGCCCACAACACTGCTGAATGTGGCCAGAACTAGATGAAAATGTAATTGGGAAATATTTAGCAAAATTAAAAAAAAACAATGCAACATGGATAATATTGGTATGTGTATTTCCAAGTTGTTACACAGCCTGCAGGGATCCTTATGAATGGTTTAGTGGCTCCTGTTTCTATTTGAGTTTGACACCACTGGACAAAATGACCTCTAAAGTCGCTGCATTTTGGATCCCATCTGTACCTCCCCATCCCAAAGTTGAACAATGCTCCAGGCCTGAAATCTCATCTCCATTCCTCTCTCTTCCCCTTCCCTCATTTCTCCTCCTCTTCTCTTTTGAATTACAATCCATCTACTGCTGAATGAAAGATTTGCTGGCTCTTTGTGAACACATGGCCATTCCCTGCAGTTAATGAATGCAGAAAATGGGTTTTTCTGAAACCTGCCAGGGCTGGGTAAATTCGACCAAACCTATAGGTTAAATAGCCCTAGATGGCAGAGCTCAGATATTTAAATTAATCTGTAACTGTCTAAAAGAGTGCTTATCAAAGATCTGCTTCCCGTTTTGTGCCAAGAACAAACATCAGTATTTGTCACCCATAGCCTCTCCTAAGTAGGACGTCTAGAGCACAAATGGCGTTATCATTGTTACCGTAAAGAAGTGCTCATTTGTCTAACTAGAGTAATTACCAAAGAGGACAGCTGAATGAGGACACAAAGAGTTGTTATTTTTTTTAGATTCAGGATATGTCTTTTCTCCAAGGGGACCAGGTGGCTTATAATTATGGCTTTTGATTGGCTAGTGCCAATGCACCTGCTTCAGGAAGTGTATGCTGTAGACCTATAGAGGATTACCAAGAAAAATTTCCCCTTACAATAGTGAGTTGTTTGCTAGGGAAATTAAAATTAATCATTACCAGATTGGATTGTTATCTACTGAAAGAGAAGTTAACCCTTGCAAGTTAATATTCATTGTTTCTTCTATTATAATATCTGCTTCTATTTTTTAAAAGACTGAATTTGTAAAAACTTGTAGTCATCCCAATTTTCTAGAAGTTATATGTATAAATGAAATTCACAGATAACTCAAAGCAAAATTTTAGTCACGTTTTGGCTCCTCCCTTGCCAGACCTTTAACAAAAATTGGCAAACAAGTAACTCTTGGAAACTCTTATGTTTGTATCCATATGTAGTATATGCAAAGTGCCTTGTAAATCTTGAAGCACATGCATGTAGGCTATTACTACTATTGTTATTTTGTTCTTTTCTTCCAGATCTGTGATTTCATTGGCAAAGGCAATGCCTTGGGAGGAAATCTCCCTCTCTTAGTGCATACCTGCAATCGTTTGTATTTATATTCATAAAAGAGCTGCCTTGGGCCCTGAAAAGTTAAGTGATTTGCTGATGGCCATATAGTAGGGGTCAGAGATAGGACTTTGACCTAGGCCTTCTTGGCTCCCAGACCACCTCTCTTTCTCAGATGCTTTATCACTCATTGTTATAATCATTACTATTACCTCTTCTCTATGCCCTTGGAACTCTCTTGTGGTTGTGTTCGTGATTGTTTCGAATTGCACTTTAGACAAGAAAATATGAATAAAATATGCACCATTTAGGGATTGGACCTTTCTCTCTGATTTCATGTTTTTAGAATATTTGGCTCAGTTGGGAGCTTATAATAAGAACTCATTGTTTCAAACGAATGCATCGTTACGCCGCATGTCATTTTCAGAGGGAATCATGGGACTCCCTCTCAGTATAGAAGGGGCTTGTGAAGAGAAAGTACAAGGTAAGGAAATACATGACACTAGATTGATGATTGACATTGCCATTTTAAGGCCTTTTTGTGGCTAAGTATTGGAGTTTGGGGTTATGTAATAACCTGGACTTCTTTTGAAAACCTAACTACTGTATATGGGGAGGTTCAGCATATATGTAAAGAGAAAATCTTAAGGGCTGTATAGTTAACATGTGCTGTCAGCGTACTTCTAAGTGGGAGGAAACCATGAAGGACCCAGAGGCCACAACCAAGAGTAAGGGTGAGAGATGTAATGGTTGCTATGGAAAGTCATGCTACATATAGTTAAAAGTATAAAAATATATTTAAATACCTAAGATGACACTCATCATGAGAGACACAACCATGGGGCCTGCTTCTGAAATCTTCATACAACTGGAGTTAACTGAGTAGATGACAAAAATGGTAGAGAAGGGACCTTAAAGGCCATCTAGTCCAGTCCATGCCTGAACAAGGGTCCCTTCACCCACACACTGAGCACGTGGCCATTCAGCATTTTCTTATGAGGCTTATTTATCAGCCACAGGTCAGAGATGCAGGGTGGAAGTAGCTTTTACTTTTGAAAACTAAGCCAGATTTTCTGCAAGTAGATTTTTGTTTGCTTGTTTTTATTTCCTGGACCTGTGATTTCATCATTTAGGGAATTCCTAGGAGAGGAATTGTTTCCATTGTTGCAGACTGGCACCTGGTCTGCAGCTTACAATCTCAACACTGAGAGGCTGATTTGTTCAGGGTCACACAACACAGTCAGCATGCCTCCAAAGTGGAACTTGAACCCAGGTCTATCCTCAGTCTGAGGCCAGTTTGCTCTCCATTACCCCGACGCTGCCTTTCATTAAATAAGGTTTTATAATCATGTCCCCTGTGTGCCCCCGTCCATCTGAGGCTTTTTACTTTCACTGTATCTTAGGACTTGATCCATCACATAAAATGCCACTGTGCCAAGGAAAGTAGCACCTTCTGGCATTAGAATATGTGCATTTATACAAACTGATATAGCAAGTGTCCCTCACAGCCCTCTTCCCCCCTTTGCATAGTAGGTGGTTTCCTATCTTGTCTAACTTTAGGTCCAGAATAATATTTTGTCGGCTTCATTTCTTTAAGTGAACAATATGCATTGAAAACCATGCAATGGATTGATTTTGGGGAATATCATTGACTCTGTGAGTTTATGTATAGAAGTGGTTTATTTTATATATGTGGTGCTCATACATTATGTAGAGAACTCACTATGTATACAATACTGAATTTGTTTCAGGAAAAATTACAAAAAAAATGCTTGCTGAGTTTGAGGATTTTACAGTGTTTTTCTTGAAATATTACAGTGACAAAAATCAACCTCCCAACCCCCCCACAAAAAAAACCAAACCTAAAACAATCTACCAACAACAGTAAGATTCAACAGGGAAGGCAACTATGTTGAACCTTTCCCTAGGGCCTAAGCCAATCTCCCTTAGGCAACATGGTATTTGAGAGGTTCGTGAACCAGGAGTAATTAGACCAGTCCAGAAATCTCTAGTGGTCTGGAGTTTCCTTTGGGTGCTTGGCCTTAACATTTCTACTTCTACCTACATTTCTGAGTACTAAATTCAAAGTATAACAGTTTTTCAATGAGAACATTTTTTTTCCATCAAGAGATGAAACTCTGGAGAAATCAAGATTCTGGGAGAATGAAAATGAAGTAAAAAGCGGTAACAACAGTTTACTTTCCTCCTATTGTTATATACGGGTGAGGAATACACAAGTAAACGATGTCTTTTTTGTAAAATGGGTTGGCAGTTTCTTTCCCATCCAAGAATGTGCAATTTAACACGGCTGTCCACAAAGCTAAAATACTTCATTAACAAGATGAGCAGTGTCAAGAAAAAATTTAGTGTGAACTTCCAAAACTGTCTAAGTCACACAGCCAGGTGAGTACTGATTTCTCTGTTACTACCATCCTCATTGTTTTACATACGCACGTATGCGTAGCCTTATTCATTCATTTTAAAAATTAGTTTTATTGACACTTTTTTATATCATATCATTTCCAGATTTACCACCCTACCTCTTCTCCCTTTTCCTCTTCCTCCCACCCCCAAATCAACAACAACCCAACACGTTATTTATCAAGTGATTACCACTCACCAGCAGCTCACCCTTAAGTTAATTACATGCTTATGGAACCATGGTCTTTTTTGTAATGTCATCTGTAGTCTTCTAAAATTAAAAGCTAATTTATAATGAGAAGATGTTTAGCTCAATTGTTTATGGAGTGGTGCTGATAATACTAAGATTGTATGGAACACAGGAGGGAAATTCTAAGCTATTTTCAAAAAAATCTATCAGTCAATTGACCTTTGAACTGGTTATTTGGTATCGTAAAGACAAACAGGCTAGTTAAATAACTAAAATCACTAATTTTTCAAGCCTGTTGCTATGGTAATATGGCCAGACTCTGTTGAGAGGACTAAATGTTAAAATAAAGAAATAAACCAACAGATTTTCTCTTTTCTGCCTTTTGGGTCAAGGTGGCGTGCACAACTTTAGTTGTTGTTTCCTCCTAGGCCTTGTAAACCCACCCACAGCACCCTTTGCATCTTTAATTGGGACTCATACTGCTATACTTGGATGGAAACTAGCCAATGTCTCTGCAGTGAAATATATTATCCAACAGTAAACTCTCATTTCCATGGAAGCTGGAGTTACACTGAGGTATGAGAAATGATCACTGTCTACGGCAATATGACAACCTGGACTATCAGCAATGCCTAATTACTGTATCTAATTAGAAATTCTAGGCAACATACTCTGTTTGATGGTACAGCTAAATCCTTTGTTCTAAGAGGCAAATATAATACGTAACATTTCTTATTCCTTCACTGCATCTTCACTTCAACCTCAGTTTAAAAACCTAGGATTCAATTACCCATGATCTTGCCATTTAAACAGTATAACTCCCAACAAAATTGAAGAGAAGGGAGAAATTTCTTTCAGGCGTGTTTGGCCTCCACTAGTATTTTCCATAGTAATCGTCTCTCCTGCTTTATCTGCAGCTGTCTTGTTTTCAGGATATTGTGTCAAAGTTCAGGGGAATGTTTTCCTAAGACCAAATGGTGTTTACATAGAAAAAGTATAGTGTAGGTAATTATTTGAATAATTCAAATCCCCACACTCTGCTGTCAAGAAAAAGGACAAGGTTTAGGTAGTCTAATGCAACTCAGCTCAATCCATCAAATATTTATTGAGAATCTACCATGTACGTGACACTGTGCTAATTACTGAGTCTACAAAGATGAAAACAAAATAGTCTTTGCCCTTGGGAAGATTATATTCTGCAGGAATCATACCAATTAATTTCCACAGGGATCGACTTCATTACTCCACTTCATGTGGCTTGGTCATTCATTTCTTCAACATTTACTGAATACCTGTTATGTACAAGGTGCTAGAAAGAAAAATAAGATAATGCCTATAGTTTTAGCCTATGTCCATGTTGACATTTATGCAGAACTCACTTCCCTCTTTAAAATCATATCTGCTTTCTATAGACACAGAAAGAACAAAGGAATGATTTCTGATATACCAATCATCATTCTTTTGACCCTTGGCTGTATCCATGCCCCCATGTATGTTTCAGTCCCTGAACACTTACACCGAGTATATATTCCAAGTAATTGGATCATCATAGCTCAGTTGCAGTTATATTCTCCTTCCAGCTATGTCCTCAGCATTCATTCTTATGGAGGTAATAAAGCATGTAGTTAATTAGCTATGACTTAAAGAAGATCATTCAAAATCTCAGATTTAGTTCATTTTGATTAAAAAATCTAAAAAGAAATTAGTCATTTGGGGTCAAACTGTTGACAAATTTGTATGGGGACCACATTGGAGCCTGTAAAAATCTTATTAGAATTTTATGTTTTTGCTCACAGGGTGGGAGGTGACATGGGAAAGGGTGCTGGATGGGGAGTTGGAAAACTTAGGGTTTAGTTTGGGCTCTGTAACTAATTCTTGTGTGAACCTGGCCAGAACACATTTCATTTCTCTGGGTCTTAGTTTGCTCAGCTATAAAATGAAGAAGACTAGACAATCTCTACTGACCTTTCCAACTCTGAAACCCTATTATTTCCTTGTTAAGACTTTGTCCCCGTTATTACTCTTTGTTGTGTTGGTTTGGTTACTGCCACCTTAGAATAGTGATTGTTAAGAATTCACATCTTATCTGGGAGGCAAAAAGAGCTTCTTTGTCATCCCTGGTTTCTCAAACCATCCTTAAGCTTGCTGCTTCTTTAGAACTGGTTTGAAAGAAGAGGTCAGGAGCTTTCTAATGAGAAAGAGCATCCTTAGTCATTTACTGCTAATGTAGAGCATGGTATAGTGGAAAGTCCCCTGTATTTGGCACCAGAATTCAAGTCCTAGCCCAATCATTTACTATCCTTGTGACCTTGAACTAGACATTTAACCTCTAGGTTACTCAGTTTCCTTATCTCTAAAATGAAGGGGTTGGTTAAAGATGACCTTTAATATCCCTTGTAGCTGGAAATCTATGATCCCATTTTCTTCTGAGGTGTGTGTGAGTGCATTCCTTTGAACTTTCCCATAGAGTAATTGTTCTAAGTATAACTGAGGTAGTTATAGTGGTACATTGGTTAAGAGGTCTGGATTTGGAGTTCTGGCCTCAGATTTACTAGCTATGTAACTGTAGGTAAGTTGCTAAACTTCTGTCTGCCTCAGTTTCCTCATATGTAAAATGGAAATAATAAGGGCACCTACCTGTTAAGGTTGTTATAAGGATAACATGGGATAATATTTATAAAAAATTTTGCAAACCTCAAAGTGCTATATGAATTATAGCTAATAATAATAATAACAACTCCTTGTGGTTTGTGTATTTCCAGTGAAAAAGGGTTTCAGATGTGGAAATGACACAAACCAAATGTCATTGAGCAAATTTCTGATGAACTCTGTCTTGTTCCTCAAAATCTAAAAGTGGAGTGAGCCTAGGGGATCTTTCCAAGTTCATTAATAGTAAATTTAGATCTATAAGGGACCTTAGAGACCATTTAGTTCGAGCCCCTTATTTACTGATGGCAAAACTGATCCAGAGTGATTTACTCAAAGACACACAGTCCGGAAGCAGCAATCAGAATCTGGACTTTGGTCCTTCACTGTGGCTATGCTAGACATAATGTGACTGACCTTTCCTGGGGGCAGTTCAATCGTGAGGATGATGTAGGCTGGGGGCCATTTCTAGTCATCCTGATCTATATGTCGCCACTGGACCCAGATGGCTCTGGAGGAGAAAGTGAGGCTGGTGACCTTGCACAGCTCTCCCTCACTCAAATCAAAGTCAATTGCAAGTCATGTCATCAACTCCCTGATGTCATGGTCCTCTTCGAGAACAAAGGACAAACATAACAACAATGCTATGGGCTAGACTCAGGATGTTCTCAGACTAAACTGCCAAGGGTCTTGAGTAAAAATAATGAAGAAGGCTGTGCAGTGTGATTGTGTAGAAAGAATAATTAAATTAGAGTCAGAGGACCTTGGTTTGAATACCAGCTCTTCTACTGATTGTGTGTGTTAACATAGGCAAGTTGCTTGAACTATATATCCCAGGTTCCTCATCTGTAAAATGAAGAGTGTGACTTCTAAGGTCCTTTCCAGCTCTAAGTTTTATGAATCATGTTGTCTTTTGCACTCTTCCACATGCCTGAAGGATGATGTAATAGAAACAGCCCTGGCTTTGCATATAGGATGGAAGGAGGGAAAGAGGGAATAAGCATTTATATAGCACTTACCATGTGCCAGGCATTCTCTTAGTGCTTTTTAAAAATATCTCATCTGATCCTCACAGCATTTGGAACAATTGTATTTGAGTTTCCAGCTTACCTATTAAGGGACATGTAGGAACCTGAGCAAGATACTTTACGCCTTTAAGGTTCAGTTTTCTCTCCTTTAAAATGAGAATAATAATTTGTGTTCCCTTACGGGGTTGTTGAGTAAGGATTTTGCAAACAATAAAGTACTATATCAATTCAATTCATTAACATGGTCTGTTAAGTGCCACTACTAGGCCAGGTACTTGGGAAAATACAAACTTTGGAGAAGCTATAGTCTCTGTTTTCATGGAATTTACATTCCAGTAGGGGAGATAACCAAACAATAGATAACTATAAATCGTAGTAGATAGAGAAAGGGCTAGAACCACTGATTTCGTTGATGTAGGGAGTTTCTGGACAAGAAAACTCTTATAGATGCAGGTTAGCAACTTCCCACAATTTAGAGTCTTGGAGAGGTGCCTTTGAACACTGAGAGGTTAAGCTGGGGTCACAGAGCGATTTTTTTTGTCAGAGACTGGACTCAAATCTGAATCTTCTTGGTTTTGAGGTGGATTCTCTATCTATTACACCACACCACCTCTCTATTATAAGCAGAGTATTTCATTATTGTGGGCAGCTAGATGGCACAGTGGATAGAGTGTGAGGGCCTGAAGTCAGGAAGACTCTTCTTCCTGAGTTCAAATCCAGCCTCATCTATTTCCTAGCTGTGTGACTCTGGGCAAGTCACTTAATCCTGTTTGCCTCAGTTTGCTCATCTTTAAAGTGAGCTAGAGAAGGAAATGTCAAACAACCCCAGTATCTTTGTGAAGAAAACCCTGAAAGGGGTCATGAGGAGTCAGACATGGCTGAAAAAATGACTAAAACAAAATTTCATTATTATTAAATGACATTATTAATACAATGTAGAATGCGTAGACATATTAGAGTTGTCAAACAAAGTGCGATTAATCTGGCTTGAACGAAAGTGTGAGTATTTGGTAGGCAAAGAGGTGCCGCAAAGTATGAGAAATAACATGAACAAATGCAGGCATCAGGGAGAGTGAAGGGCTTGCTAGGGGAAAGGACAGAGTAGTCTGGTTTGAAGTATAGAATACAAGGAGGAAAATACCATGAGATCAAACTGAAATGTAGCTGTACTAGGTTACAAAAGGTCTTGAATCTCAGGTAAAAGAAACTGAACTTTACTTATGAGACACTAGGGAGATATTGAATAATTTTGAGCAGAAGAATGGCATGACCAGATCTATGCATAAGCAAGATTAGTCTGGCAACCGCATGAAAGGTAGATGAGGAGACAGAGAGTGGAAAATGAAGGCAGGTGAGGAGGAATTGCAATCAGCCAGATAGATGATAATGGTTGCAATCATTGTTAGTATGATGGAAGAGCAAAAGATAATGTGGAAGTGTAATTAACAAGACTTGGAAGCTCTAGGAGAGGTGAAGGAGAAGGAAGAAGGAAGAGTGAAAAATAACACGAAGGGTTTAGACATGTGATACTGGGTTGATGATGGTATCACACTAACAGAAATGCTAGGTCAGAAAAAGGATTATTTTGGGGAAAAGATAAGAAGTTTGGCACTGGAGGTGATAAATTTGGTACCTCCAACTTGATATACTATGTTATTTAAACCTCAACTTATCTAAAACAGAACATACTATCTTTCTTCCCTAAACCCACTCCTCTTTGTAATTTTCCTGTTCCTGACAAGGACACCACCATCCTTCCTATCATTGAATCATCCTCCAGTCTTCATTCTCCCTCATCCCCCATATCCCATCATTGCCAAGCTGTGTTTATCCTACTTCTGAAGCATCTATCACATCCTTTCCCTTATCTTTACTCACACAGCCACAAGGTAAACTACTGAAGTAGAGCAAATGTTATCTCCCCTCATCAAACTTCCTCCTCAGAAGTCTATTATGCTTCCTCCTGACTGCCTGGGACCTTCCACTGTGATTCTTCACAGCTGCCTTCCTTTGCTGGACAGGCTTTTCCCCTTCTCCTCCCCCATGATAACAGTAGGGGTTTGTATCCATCTGTACAGTGATAAAATGCTTTGATCTTCATTCTCTCATGTGGTAATAACAATGACTGACATTTATTTAGAACTTTAAAATTTTCAAAGTGCTTTACATACATACCCTCATGTGTGCTTCACAACAACCCTGTGAGATAGATACTATAGATGTCATGATCTCCATTATACCGAACAGGAAACTGAGACTCAGAAAGGTTACTTGATTTACTTACAGTCACATAACTAGTAGATATCAAAGGCAGGATTTGAACTCATGTCTTTTGCTGCTCTGTTGCTGAGGATTTTACTTGCATATTTTTTTTATAGTTTCTCCATGATAGAATATAAGTTCCTTGAGTGCAAGGTCTGTTTCATTTCTGTTTTTTACATGTAGGTTTTAACAAATACTTATTGAATTGATGAATGAATGACTGAATAAATTGAAAGTGGGAAATTATGGGGATTGTTAACACATATACTTGATCCATACATATATTCATCCATGAATATACCAAAACCCCTGAATCAAAGAGATGAACTAATGATAATAATAATAATAATAATAATAATATAATGCTAACATTTACATAGTGCTTCAATATCTGCGGAAGGTTTTAGAAGTGTTGCTTCTTACTTTATTCTCACAATAATATTGTGAGATAGGTGCTATTATCCCCATTTTACAGATGAAAAAACTGAGAGAGGCAGAAGTTAAGTGTTTTGCCCAGGGTCATGCAGTTGTTAGGTGTCCAAGTTTTGGATTTGAACTCAGGTTTTTCTGATTCCAAGACAAGCACTCTAATGATTGTGCCACCTATGGACCCCTGCTATATAGACAGTCATATAATTCTAGACAGATGAGTACATTAAATCTACATTGATTCAAATCTAGTCCAAGATTGAGAAATCTTACATTGTTGGCCAGAGTATCTATACCATCGTTATATAAGGCTTCTCATTTTGGGTCAAATCCAATGACTGCCATTTAAAACAGCCAAGAATCCTCTCAGTCATCTGCTGAGAATGTAGTGTTACTGAAATATCTGAACGGGCACAGACAAAGTGTTGTAGACTCTTTCGATTGGAATGTCCAGACCTAGAAGGATGGGCAGTACCACTAACAGTAAAGTTGGAAGTGTATAAGCTTAGAGGTATCTTAATAGTTTACATTTATATTTTTCTAGTCCTCCTTGTTGTTCCATGAATAAGATACTCCATCGCTCAGCTTGGAGCACATTATATGGTCATTCTCCGTGTCTCAGATGCTCTACCTTTTCATCTCTGCTGCCTGGCTTCCCGGGCTTCCTTTAAGTCCCAATTAAAATCCCACCTTCTACAGGAAACTCTTCCCATTCCCTCTTATTTCTAGTACCTCCCCTCTGCTATTTTCGGTTTATCCTGATCATAGTGTGTCTGTACATATTTGTTTGCTTATCTCTCCCATGAGGTTGTGAGCTCCTTGAAGGTAGGCATTTTTTTTTTTTTGCCTTTCTTTGTATCCTCAGTGCTTAGCCCAGTGCTGGGCATATAGTAGGCACTTAATAAATGCTTATCGACTGACAGAAATGTGGGAGGTGCAAGTATTGTTATACTCATTTTACAAATGAGGAAACTGAAGGTCAGAGAAGTTGTGATTTGCTGAAGTTTGCACAGATAGCAAATGTTAGGGCCAAGATTGATTTTGGAGATAGGAGATTTGTGTTCCAATCCTCTTTTCTATACCTTAAGTATAGGAATAACTTTAATGGTCTCATCAACCAGTAAAGCATCTCAGTCCCTGATTGGTAGAATCCCTGATTCTGTTAGGCTACAATCTCAATGACTGCAAGTGAGCACTTTTTCTTTTTATGTACTTTGTAGAGGTCCTAGCACTGACTTGTCAACAGTTTATCTTCATAATAGCAGGAGAGTCCTATGCTGCTCCTAAACTTCATGAAGGTATGGTCCTAACCCAAACTCTGATAGTGGATAGGGAGCATTGGAGTCAGGAGGACCAGGTCTCAAATTCTACGTCATATACTCTTTGCATTGCCCTGGCCGGGTAATTTAATCTCTCTAGCCTTGGTTTCCTCATCTGTAATATGTAGGGGTTGGACTCAGGGACCTCTAAGATCCCTTCAAACTCTAAATCTATGATCTCATGATTTTATGATCCTAGAAGGGAAAGCTTCCATTCCTGGCCTGGTGATAAATTGTAAGTCTCTTGTCTAATGTCCAACCTGGCTGCTTTCAGAAAAGCTTATACTCGAAGGCTGACCACTAAGGTGATGAATTTTTTTTTGTACTGTAGCTACTCATGAAGACCATCTGCTGAGGCTTGGAGTAGGCTGCAATCTGTACTAGTGGAGGGATTATCTGCAGAAATAAAATTATAGATCCTTCAAATAATGAAGTATTAGGAGGAAGAATGCTCTGTGGCTACCATAGAGTTGAGCGTATAGTACATGCTCAGAAAGTATTGATTGAACTTAAATTGATAGAGTAATAGTCATGTAACTGTTCTGCTTCTCTAGATAAGTGTCTGTGAGTAAATTGCTGCTACCTCTATGCATGACATTCTTGTCTCTATTATTTCTCCTAAGAAATTGTAGCTGATCCCTATGATGTTAGTTCTTTTATTATCTGTTCAACTTTTTCACCATGGGTAGATTATTTGAAGAATCTTATTTACTGTCTCCGGTCACTATATTAACAGAATAGGCAATTTCTATATCTTATTTAACTTGAACATAATGAGAACCTAACAGTGCTATTTCCATGGTAGAGGGTCAAGACAATCCTCTCACCCCCCCCATAGAAGTTTGTAGTATGTTTATTATATTTCAGCCCTGAATATTTTCCTTCTCTATTCCTTCTTCCTAGTCAGATAGAAGGGGCTTAAGCAATTTTGGGAATGGGAGATTTGGGGTTGTAAAAATAAGGACAATTTTAGAGGGGATGACAATTTCATTTTTAATTTGACTTTCTTTTTCTAAGGTGAACATTTGAAATTAAAAAGTTTCTATCTATTCCCTTCCCTCATTACTAAAACTATGTAAAGCAAAACCTCATCAAACTCCCTGAGGGAATGTCAGGCTGAATGAGTTAAACGTTTGAACTATATAATATTTGTAAAGCTATTCGTTTTGAAGTGCATAAAATCAAACTAGGATAACAACATCCATTAATTTATCTGGACATTCCCACTGCTGAATGAAACGGTCCTTGGCTGAATTTTCATGATGAGTTAAAATGAGTTAGCTATTAATATATATATATATATGTATATATACATATATGTGTATATATGTGTGTATACTTTATATATGTGTGTATATATGTAGATAGATAAATAGTTAGATAGGCTAGAAAATACTGTCACTGCTTTACAACACAACCCACAGTGAAAATCAGCCTTCAAAAGAGGCTGCTTAGTGGAGGGGAAAGATCAGTGCTTTGGAGGCAGAAGACCTGAGTATTTATATAGCAGCCTTTTATAAAACAACATGCCTGATTTTCACTGTGACTTATGGAAGCAGTGACAGTATTTTCTAGCCAATCATACAATATCATCTATATATCTATATCCATATCCATATCTTTATCTTCCTCTACCTCTATATCCATATCTACAACTACATCTGTATCTATATCCGTATCTACCTCTATATTTGTATCTGTATCTGTATCTATATCTAAATGAACATATATCTACTTCTATATCTATATCTGTATCTATATAGATATAGATATCTATATCTGCAACTATATCTCCAACTGCAACCATGTCTATATCTACCTTTATAGTTACCTCTGTATCTATATCTATCTATATCTACATTCATAGCTATCTCTAGATCTGGATCCATATCAACACTTCCATATTCATATCTGTATCTGTATCTATATCTATATTTATATCTAAATCTACCTCTATGTCTATACCTATATGCATATATGTACATATTGGCTACTCTACTAATTGCTAACATTTAAACTTAGCATGGAAACAGTTTGCCCAAGGATCTTTTTTCAAACAAATATTTTTACTTTTACTCCTGTTTCTTCTGCAGTAGAATAGGGATGTACAAGTGACTGCCCTACTCCCTAACTCACAGGGTCATAGGGTTATAGATTTGGAGCAGTAAGGGATTTCAGAAGCCATCAGGTCCAGGCTTCACACTTTACAGATAAGGAAACTGAGTCCTAGGGTTGCCCAAGGTTACCGAGGAAGTGGGCTTCAGACTCCAAAACCAACGCTTTTTTTCCATGAGAGAAATTATTTGTATGAAAACATTGTATGACATGCAAGGTGTTAAACATACTTCAGAAATGGTGCTTCAAAAAGGGTTCATGTTATTTAAAAACAACTTTCTGTCATAAGTATTTTGAATACTGACCCCTTCCTCCTGAAAATCCTCACACTATTAATTTTCACTTTAAATGAGGAAAGATTTGCTTAGCATAAGTATTACACTAACATTTAAGAGCTCTTTAGGGCTTGCAAAGTACTTTATTGATATCTCATTTGATCTTTATTAACAACTCTGGGAAATGGGGGCTATTAACCCCATTTTACAGTTGAGAAAACAGAGGCAGATAAAGGTTAACTGACTTGTCCAAGGTCACAGGTGAGTGCCTGAGGCAGAATTTGAACTCAGGTCTTCCTGACTAGCTCTACTGCCTTGTCCACTGCCACTAACCCAGCCCAGCCGCTGCATCCATTATTACAGATTCAAAATAAATAGAATATGACTTAAAAAAACTATATGTACCATTTAGGCTGCATTTTGTAGCATTGGGTTGTTTAGTGAAGTGTTTTCTGGTTTTTTTTTCCATTAAAAAGGAGGCACAAGAAATTACTTAGAAAACATTATTATCTTGTAGTTTAATTATAAAATTTAGTGAAGGACTTCAATTAACCCACTGACTTGCTAAATGATGCTGGAATACTTACTTGCTCTCTTTGGGTCTTTCTTCACAGGACTGGAATGTATGCTGTATCTCCTAGCTAATTTGTGATTGTTTTTAAAAAAGAAAAAAAATGGGATTATTAGCCTGGAAAATAAGGAATTTAAAATTTGAAATGTGAAGTAAAAAAATAAAAATGCAGGCATTTTTGTAGTTTCCAAAGATTAATTTTTGTTTTTGTTTCAGGATTATGTTTTTTCTAGGTTTTTATCATTTGTCTTCACAGGGCTATGGATAGGGAGGTAGTGATGCTCACGGTGAATTAGATGGAAGAAAAGATATAGCTTGGGAGAAAATTGTATTACCTACATTAAAAGTCATATTATGTTTAGCCATATAGTTTTGAAACAATATGCTTTTTATTACCCATCTAACCATTTAACAAACATTAATTGATTATCTACTTTGAGCAAAGTCCTATAGGGTATACAGAAAGAATAAAGCAAACATCTGCCCTCATGAAGCTTTTAGTCTAGTGAGATAGATAAAACATATAAACATCTAATTGTAATACAATATAAATATTTAATTGTAATACAAGACAGAACATGAAAATGCCGTTAAGAAGAGATACAAAGTACTACTAAAATTTGGAAAAGGAATCCAATCCAATCTCATAGGTATTTATTAAACACCTATTACATGCAAGGCACAGTGCTAAAGAAGAGAAGGAAAGGGAAAGGGGGGAGGAGTAAGGGGGAAGAGGGAAGGGGGAAGGGACAGACCTTAAAGAGCTTGTAATTTCATTTGTTTCTGCTTTGTTAAATGTTAAGGATTTTGTGTAAGATTTTAATCTTTATTTTATTCTTTGTTGATGGTTATATTTATAATTTAATTATTTTAGTTAAAATAAAGTATTTTAACTTGACACCTGTATGTGATGTTCAGGAACCTGAAAATGGATCAGAACTTTGAACCTGAAAATGGATCAGAACTTTCTTTACCAAGAGTCAATATCAGTAATTTCTTTTCCAGAGTAATGGTATAAACCTATAGATAAGGTTCTGTTCCCTCCCAAAGAAGCCAGATTGTACTCACCAGTCCCTGTAGCAGGTGCTGGTGGCTTCCAGTGAACAATAGCTTGGTATGAACCAAATAGCGCTGTGAGTTGCTAGGGAAAACCTGGCAAGGGATAAAACTGGGTAGATGGATTGTAAAAGACCAAGATGCCAAATCTAAATTCCTTCATGTGATTCTAGTCACATCTGACAATGAACTCATTGAAAGACTAAGAGTCTTTTTAGAATACTGTCCTGCCATCTGTGACAATGAATTCACTGTTTTCTTAATCTAAACTTTCCATGTCAGCAAAGGAAACCTGAGGTACCAGGCAATAGAACGCTGAGCCGTCCAGAATCTTTTGACATAAAAGCCTCTTTGGTGTGATTGGAGTGAATGACTCACTTGGACTGGAAGTTGACCACAAAGTCCTTTAGTTTGGGGCTTTTCCCAATCTGTAGTGCTTCAGGGTCCTGAACAGGGGACCTAGGGATATTTGTTCTATAAATGCTATTGTACAGGAAGTGAAAGATGTGCCTGAAGGGGAAAAGGACCCTGTCTTAGGTGTTTAGTCTACAGAGATTAATCAGGAACTTGTCCTTCTGTTGCTTTATCTTGTCATCATTCAACATTGTTTATTAAATTGCTCACTTAATCTTAGCATCCTTACAGTCATTTGAGTTGGGGGAGAAACAAACTCCTGATAAATTCAGTGGCAGTCCTGTATGTTATTCCTGATGTCACAGCATTTAAAGCACTGTTACTTAACTCTCTCATTTAGGTCCTTTGGCCTGGCAGAGTTGTACTTATGATGTGAAAATCTCCGCCCAAGATGCTATTGAGATGGCTCATATCTTCCCCAACCTCGGTGGGACTTAGCTGAAAGTACCTGAGGTGTAGAGCTTCACCTAACATGAAGTGACTATGAGGATAAAGTATCCCATGGGGAAAGGACCGTGATCAGAAGCTTCAATATATGCTACCCTAAAACCAGGGGAGACATTCCTGACTGAGTAATTCTGGCATTCAATGTGGGGATTTGTTTTGCTGGATTGGGCATATTTGTTAAGAGAGCTTTCTTTCTTTCTTTCTTTCTTTCTCTCTTTCTTTCTTTCTTTTTTCCTTCCTTTCTTTCTTTTCTACTTTTGGCAGGTAGGACAGAGTAAATGCTTATAAAAATAAACAACTACATTTTTAAAAGGAAAAAAATAAAGTTGCTAAGGCCTAAAGGTGGGTGAGAAGGAATAAAAACTCTGCCTGATAATCCAGTGAATAAACCCAAAGGAACTAATGTTATGTTGTCACACAAGTTACTGATAAATTGTCACAATTTCGCTAACTAGTCTAAGGGACATAATGTATTACTCTGACATTATCATCTAACAAATAGAGCATAGCCAGTCAGTCAACAAACATTTAATAAGCACCACCTACAATATGCCAGGCATTGAGCTGAGCACTAAGGATACAAAGAAAAGCAAAAAACATTCTCTGCCCCTAAGGAGCTCACAGTGTAATGGGGGAGACAATGCACAAGCAACTATGTACAAAGTATACACGTGCAGGATAAATTAGATATATAATCTCAGGGGAAAGGGACTAGCATTTAGGGGAATTTGGAAAGGCTACTTGCAGAAAATAGGATTTTAGCTGAGACTTAAAGGAAGCCAGGAGGCAGAGATGAGAAGGGAGAGAATTCCAGACATAGTGGATAGCCCATGGGTGGAGAACCTGCGCCTTTGAGGGCACATGTTGCCTCTAGGTCCTCAAGGGTGGCCCTTTGACTGAATCCAAACTTCACAGAACAAATTTGTTTACCCAATGAATGTATAAACAGCAATGCAAGGGTTTAAATTGTACCTTGAATTGACTTTGGAGCACACACACACACACACACACACACACAACACACACAAAAACAAACAAACACAGTTCAACGTCTTGAGTGACTGCTAAATTCTTTATGAGACATACCACCTGCATTAAACTTATTTTTAAAACACCACAACAGAACAAATTTGTTCTGCGAAGTTTGGATTCAGTCAAAGGGCCACACTTGAGGACCTAGAAGGCAAAATATGACCTCGAGGCCACAGGTTCCCCACCCCTGATGAAAATGCACTGAAAAGACAAAGTGCCCTTGTATGAGAAATAGCAGAGTCCAGTGGCACTGGATCACAGAGTACATGGTGACATTGTGGAGGAAAAGGTATAAGGAGATTGGAAAGGTAGGACAGGGCCAGGTTTTGAAGGGTTTTGAACGCTCAATGTAGGGTTTTCTATTTGATCGTGGAGGTGATCAGGAGATACCAGAGTTTACTGAATAGGGGGTGACATGGTCAGTCCTGTGCTTTGCATACCCCCCTTCTAATTCCATATATCTGACTCACTAAATGACATTTTTGAGGAGGAAATTCAAATGAATGAATGAATGAATGAATACACACATAATAGTACATAAATATAACACATAATAATTTATCATTTCCGTTTCATATAATTTCCTCTCACCTTGGATTTTAAGCAGTAGAAGTATATAAATGATGAAAGGCTTGATAAGAGAAGTTGAAGAGGTGTTTATTTAAGTTCTCTTTGCTAAAAGCCAGTGCTTATATGACTTCAGTTATTCACAGGAATCTAAACAAGTTCTTGTTGTTATAGAGAGTCGAAAGTGACAGATTATGCCAAGAGCCATAATGCTACCACTAGAGCAATATCACCACATGTATTACTCTCCCTTTTTTCTCTTCTTCCATCCTTCTTTGTTAATAGGTAGGAGAAAAATGGGTAGGGGACTTCATGTTTACATACATGTATGCATAAATATATATTTATACATACATACACATATATACATATGAATATATGTAACAGAATATGGATTATTTAGCTAAAATGCATTTTCTAAAATATACATTCACACAGAAATATACTTAAGAATATGTAATTGTAAGTATATTACATATAACAAGTATATTGTCATTGGGTTGTTTTTTAGTTGTGTTTGATTCTTCAAGACCCCATTTGGGGTTTTCTTGGCAGAGATACTGGAGTGGTTTGATATTTCCTTCTCTATCTCATTTTACAGATGAAGAGACTGAGGCAAACAGGGTTCAGGGTCCCACAGTTAAGAAGTATCTGAGGCCAGATTTGAAGTCAGGGAGATGAATGCCTCATTCCAGGCCCAGTACTCTATCTACTGTACCACCTAGCTGACCCACTTAACTTCATGTATATTTGGGGGGATGAAGGGGATCAGGAAATTCCTGGTGTGGAAATGTGAGAATTCCTTCTACCAATGCAGCCTGGCAACTCTTCTGTAGTTTATGATCTTAGAGAGTTCCTAGGGCCCTGAGAATTTAATTGAATTGCCTATGTCACACAGTATGTTCCAGAGGCAGGAATTGAACACAGATCTTCCTAACTTCAAGACAAGTCCTTTATCCACTACACCATTCGTACATTCATTCTTTTCCTTCCTTCCTTCCTTCCTTGCTTTCTTCCTTCCTTCTTTCCTTCCTTCCTTCCATTCTTCCCTCTATCCTTCCTTTTTTCCTTTTATCCTTTCCTCTCCTTTGCTCCCTCACTCTTTTCTATGATTTCATTGACAAAGAGAACTTCTGATGAACAAACATGATATGCTCTACTAAATAAAATCGGCCCCTGATCTGCTACAGTTTAGAGATTGTACAGGGTACTCATTAGGCTTCTATTAGTTTACAGAGGAGGTAACAGGGTGCCAGAGGGGTTAAGTGATTTCCCCAAATCCACATAAACATTATGTGTCAGAGGCAGGACTCAATATGGTACAAAATCCCATTAATACTGTTGATTGAACTTTCTGTAATTTTTTCTAAATTTCAGTCTTTCCTTACTTTAAAAAAAAGTTTGGTATTAGTTGAGAGAAAGAATTGGTATAATTGGTAGAATCCCTGTGAATAGGATATACATTCTGAGATACTTCTTTCAAACATTTTTTTTTTAACCAGCCAAAGAGCCACCATTTATCAAGTTGGTGAAAGAGAATGGACTTTGGGGTCAGCAATTAAATAGCTTTGGGCCAGAAGGGTTATTGTCTTCAAATATATGGAATGTGTCAGGTAAACACTCCATCCCCTGTTCTGGGAAATGTTTCTATTATGTTCCCTAATCTATCAATAAATCAAAAGGATAGGACATTTTGTTATTTGATTAATAAAGAAGAAAAAATTTTGTGGTTAAACTGTATGTATGTCAATGAGTGACATTGTTAAATAGACGTTAATGTTCAAACAGGGAAACCATTTATTATTCCACAATGTTCTGAGTTTAGATTTTGATACATTAATTTTTAAAGCTTTGATTTGATTTTTTTTTATGAATTTATTCTTGGCTTTATAGCCTTTCTGACTCCTCAATGGGAGTACTCTGCCTATGCAGTTGATTTTATGTAAATCTTTACTGTGAGATTTAAGCAAGATCTGAAAATGAAGTGTGAAAATTATGCAATAAGGATGTCAATCAGTTGCTCATAGCTAGTGTTAGGGGTAAGATTTGAATCCAAGTCTTCCTGATTCCTAGTAGAGCATTCCACGCTCTACCCAGCCATTCTAAAGGCCAAACTTTTTGAGTTATTCTGAAAATGTTAAAAATTAAGAAAATAAGTCAAAACTCTGATGTTTTGACTTATTTCCATAGGGTATTAGTATGTACTTTAAGTTTTTGTTAAGCTGGGCGTGATGATACATGCTACTGCTACTGTAGAAAGCTGAAGGTGGTGGATCCCTTGAGTTTAGGAGTTCTGAGTATCAGCAAAGTCAGAACAAATCGAATGTGTACACTTAGTCCCTACTTATATGATGAGGCCCCAGGAGCAGAGGGCCATCAAACTACCTAAGGAGGAATGAACCAGCTTAGTTAGAAAAATGGAGCAGGTTAATGCTTCCATGCTTACAGGTCATGAGATCAGGCCTTTGAGTGGACATTGCACTTCTAGCCTGAGAAAGATAAGGAGACCCAATCTCACAACAACAACAATAACAACAATAACAAAACTTCCACAATGCACTATTCCCCAGACCATCTTAAGATTTAAATGGAATAATTTCTGTTTGTTCCAATTAGGTTGGCATACATAAGAAATAATTGCTCTTTACCATTCATCTTGCTTTTGAGACACAAACTGGGTATAACAATAGCCTCTACCAAAGCAACACTAAAGGGGATGTTTACATGTGGTTAAAGAGAAGAATGGGTGTCTCCCAGGATTATTGCTTCTCCAGAATTGCAGGAACAGGGTCACTGGGCTTTTGAATACTTGGTTCGCTATCTCTACTGGGCTAGACAAATATGGTAAGTTAACAGAATGCTAATGAACTAGAATAATATTGACAAAGAATATCATACCTATAAACACATGCTATCTTTCTTTACTCTGTAACAAAAAAAGAACTAGATATAGTTTCTGAAAGTTTGTTTTTAAAAAGTCTGCTGACTGTCAATCATTAGTGTTTTCCATTAAGAATTTATTTTTATAATTTAGGAGGAATGAATATTATGAATGATTTAGATACTGGAATATTAAATTACAGATGCTGAAGATTGAAAGTAAGATAGACCAAGAAAAGTCTCAGAGAGTTCAGTGATATTAATATGCAAACTCCTTTGATAGTTTTGAATGAATTTTAATAACACACTGCTGTGCCACTGGAAGAAACCTAAATTATTGGGGAAAACACAGGTCTAAATAGAGTAGCAATGCATTTGGAGGCAGAAAACTAGGGTTTAAATCCCAGTTCTGCCAACTAATACCTGAGTGACCTTGGACAAATTACTTCTCCTCTCTCAAACTCAGTTTCCTCACCTATAAAATAAGGAGTTTGGCATTTCTTCTAGCTCCAAATCCTATGAACAGAAGGCAGACCTTTCTGGGATATTCAAACTAGAGTCCTTCCTAACACAAAAGTGGAAGCTCTCACTAATTAATTAATTCCCTTATTCATTCTTTCATCTAGCTTTAGGGCCATCTCCTTCATTCTCTGTGAGTGGTGACTGTGACTATAAATAGGATTTAAATTTCTAGGGATAGAAAGATTGTTGTTAGTAGATTTTCTTCCTGCCTCTTCATTTGAACAAAACATTTACTTCTAAGCCCATTTCCCCATCTCTTAAATAGGCTGCCCTGAGGAGCTATGAACACTCATTAAGTTATATAGTTTTTGAAAATGCACTCTCAGCCTTGGGGTCTCTGGGATTACTGTTTAAAATGTTACACAATTAAAACTACTTCAAAAGAGCAAAAGATACCCCATTCCAGCAACACAGGAGGCTATAGGCTTAGGGAAGGGAACCTGAAAAGGTGACTCATATTACATCCTCAATTCACCAAATTCAGACTTCAATAGATGGTGGGAAAATTCTACACAGAATCAATGACTAGGTATTTATTAAGCACTTACTGTGTACTACACAGAGTCAGCTAAGTGGTTCAGTGGATAGAGTGCTGGATCTGGAGTCAGGAAGACCTGAGCTCAAATCAGCCTCAGTGACTTGCTAACTGTGTGACCCTGGGCACAAGTCATTTAACCTGTTTCCCTTAATCCACTGGAGAAGGAAATGACAGACCACTCCAGGATTTTGCCAAACAAACCAACAAAAAACCAATGGACAGTATTGGCGTGCTATAGTCCATGGGGTCATGAAGAGTCAGACACAACTGAACAACCAAAAAATTACAATGTACCACACACTGTGCCAGTCAAATGCCTGGCATAAGAGCTTCTCATCTAAAAATCTTTTGAATGAAATCTATAGCAGAATCCCAGTTGATTTTCATTGTCACTTTATAAAAGGAAAGACAACTTCCTAAGATGTGCTACATGCATTAAGGGTAGACCTTAAAGGTTTTAAGTCCTGTTAGTTAGCCATGCGACCATGGGAAAATCATTTATCCTATCAGTGCCCCAGGGAATTCTCTGCTGCTCTAAATTACAGAAGAATCATTTGTTTGCATTGATGAAAGGAGTTCCCGTAAGAGAGAAATCACAGGTCACTATAATAACTTGAGCTTATTAACTAGATTATTTGGTACTTTGGATTATATAACTTCTATACTACCTCACTTGGTGATCTCCTCAGCTCCCATGGATTTAATTACATTTCTATGCTAATGATTCTCAAATCTACCTATCTTTCCCTAACCTCTCTGCTGATCTCCAATTCGGTATCTCCAGCCGCCTTTCACACATGTCAAACTGGATTTCTAGTAGACATCTTAACCTCAACATGTCCCCAAACCAAACTCATCATCTTTCCCCCTTAACCCTTCCTCCACCTCCTACCTTCCCAATTGCTGTAGAAAGAAACACCATCCTTCCAGGCCCTCTGGTTCACAACCGAGGTGTCATTCTTCATTTCTCACTATCTTTCACCTCTTTAGATCCAATCTGCTGCTAAGCGCTGTCAATTTCACTTTTGCAACAACTCTCGAATACACTCCCTTCTGTCCTCTGAAACTGCCACCATGCTGGGCAGGCTCTGTCTCTGCCTTCCTCAAGTCTTTCTCTACTCCAATCCATCCTCCATTCAGCCTCTAAATTAATTTCCCTAAAATCCAGGACTGATCGTATCATCTTCCTACTTAATAAACTCCAGTTGACTTTTATACCCATCACTCCACCACAACTGTTCTCTCTGAGGTAACCAATGGATGGAATGAAAAAACATTAAGATACTTACTACGTGCTAGGCCCTGTGCTAATTGCTGGGGATCCAATGGAAGCATGCAAGGTGGTCCATTCCCTCAAGGAACTTATATTTTATCAAGGGAATACGACGCATATTGGGGAATGGTGGCCAGGGAGGAATGTTTTGGCATTGTTAATATGATTACAATTCTCAGAGCTAGATTAGGAAAGCCACATGGAAGCAGAGGAGGCATGGCACAAAGTTGTTCAGGAAATATCTTGGTGGGTCTTGATACCCATGATGAATATTCACCAGTTAGAATCCCTGGGTCCTAATGCAGGAGTTTAAAGTGCCAGTTTAAAGCGCACAGGAGCATGCAAAGATGAAGATGAGTGGCAGCACTGATTACCTTGGAGAGCAAGTTGACCAAGCTGGCTGCTTCTGAAGTTCTCAGATCTAGTGCCCTTTGTTAATGCTCCTCTGCTTTGACATGTCTGCAGCATCTGACACTGCTAACCAACTCCTCTTTGGTGTTCTCCTTGATTTCCATGATACTGCGCTGATCTCCTTCTACCTCTTTGGCTGATCTTTTTTGCTTTTCTCTCCCTCGATGGCTCTTCCTCATTCTACTTCACAAGTTTGGGTGTCCTTAAGTCTCCACTTTGGGCCTTCTTATCTTTTTTGACTTGGCAATCTCATCTACTTCCATGGCTTTAATTATCTGCCCTATTTGGATCATTCCCAGATCGATTTCAGTAGTCCTATTTATCCTCTGAACTCCAGTCCTACGTTTTCAAGTAGTTGCTCAAATTCAATAGGCCTAAAATTGAACTCATTGTTCTGCTTCCCCCATCCCCAAATATGTCCTTCCTCCTAACTTCCCTATTTAAGTTAATTCAATGGTATCACTCCTCTCCCAATTGCCAGGTCTGAAACCTTTGAGTTATCCATGACCTTTTTCTCTCTCTTAACTCTCTGCATCTATTCAGATACAAAGTCCTATCACTTCTATTTGCAAAATATCTCTCATATCTTTTTTCCACTTTTTCATTCCCACTGCTATAGCCCTAATTGAGAGTCTCATTACCTCACACTTAGATTGTTGTAATAATCTATATTATTTTGTCATGCTCTTCTAATCCTTTACACTGCTAATAAACTACATCTGACTTACTTTCCTGCTCAGTACCCTCAATGATTCCCTTTTGTTTACCAACTAAGACACAAACTCTTAGCCTGGTGTTCAAGAGCCTTCTCATTCCGCAATCCACAATCTCTAACCTATCTTTCTATCCTTATTTTACACTTCTGCCATGCACACACTCTACATCCCATTTCCAATCTTTTCCTGCCCTATCATTACTTAGTTCATACAGGTACCCAATCACTCATACTTAGAATGGATTCCCCTCATATCTCTACCTGGCAAAGTCCTCTCTCTCTCTCTCTCAAGTTTGGTTCCACTTTATGAAAATACATCACTATGACAGTCTCCATTCAAGACATAAACTACTTGCTAGATTAAATAGTTTTTAGGTATTTCATTTCAACAAAAAGAAAAATAGGTAAACTTAACGTAAAGAGTTAAAACAAGGTTATGCATGCCATTCACATTTCATGTTCTTGAAGATTTAGAAAACTTATTCCAGTTCTTACAGAGTTTTTACAAAGTCCTTTTATTTCAAGGTTTAGTTCAGCTGCCACCTCTTTCATGAAACAAAGCCTTCCCTGGGTCCTACCAACTAGCTTGAAGATTTCAAGTTATTCTGACCTCTCACGCATTTAACCACATCCTAATTTGTTTTTGTTAGTCGTGCAGATATCTCTCTCTTTTAGGCTGTAAGTTCATTGAGGGCAGAAATCACTGCTGTTTTTCATCTTTTTATCCCTTAGATCCTGCATACAGAAGACATACTAATTGTTAGTCAAGGTTGACTATGAGATGCTGTATTTGGTTTCCTACAGTTATTTTTGTGGCTTTAATTCTGTTCATTCTTTTCTGATCATGTGCAAACTCCTCCTAGAAGCCCTTCTCATTGTTCCTGTTAACTTTTTACCTTTTTTTTCCTTCACTTTTTTTTTCCTCCCTCATTTTTCCTCTCCCCCTCTCCCATACCAGTATGGTAAACGTGGTCTTGGGGCACATATATGGGGTTGAAATCATGGGTATGATAAAGGGGACAAGTTCAAGATTTTTGAGGGAGGATCCTTCCAGGACTTGTTCTCTCTTTTCTTTCTAAATTTTATCTCTGCTTTGTATGTTAATCATTACAAAGATGGATACATTTTCTTAGATACAAAGGCATGCTTATGCTTATACAACATGTGCTGAATTCTTGAGTATCTATCTAGAAGCTCCCAGCATTCTTCCCTATTTGGTAAATGAGCTCAGAGTGGAGGATGAGTAGGGATATGTGTATAGATGGTCTAGGGCAGGGGTGGGGAACCTGCAGCCTTGAGGCCACATGTGGCCCTTTAGGTCCTCAGGTGTGGCCCTGTGATTGAATTCTAACTTTATAGAACAAATCTCAAATTTGTTGTGAAGTTTGGATTCAGTCAAAGGGCCACACCTGAGGACCGAAAGGGCCACATGTAGCCTTGAGGCCACAGGTTCCACACCTCTGGTCTGGGATGGGGGGGGTAGAATACTACATTATCTAAAACAAACTACTCGCAAAAAATAAGACTACCTCAAGTTCTTTATACTTCACTGACCATACTGTTTAATTTTCCTGATACAGAGGTAATCTATGCAAACAGAACACATAGAAATTGTGACTCATGTCAAGTTTTCAGGCAATGACACAGTGGTGCATTCTGCCAGTAGATATATTTATTGGACCTTAACATATTCATTGAAGAGCACCAGACTGAATGGAGAGTCCCCTTATATTATAGGCCCAGCCATGGTTTCCTGAGAAAAGGTGGCTGCTTAATAAGAAAATGACCTCTGTGGGAAACAGAATAAACATGTATTTCCTCTGAAGTCCCTGAACAGTGCCTCACTTCGTTCTTGATAATGTAATCATTGTTTGCTGTAAAGAGTAACATCCTGTTAAGAACAAATGACACAACTCTTGAGCCTCATTCTGATTTCCTATTCCTTGGTCATCTTCTCCTTCTTTTCCAGTTTTGCCCTAGAGAAGATTTTGGAGGTCACAGATTCTTCTAATTTGTGCCTTCCATTACTCATAGATTTCATAATTTGTAAGAGCACTTTTGCTTTATTGTTACAAAATTTGGAATTAGGAGATTTGTCTCGTAGAAAGTTGTATAGCATGCCTTTCTTTTTTCCCCCCACCTTAGAAAATACTTAAATAGCATAGGGATTCTCAGTCTTTAAATGTTTGATAGGATTCCCTTGTGAATCCATCCAGTCCCAGTGGTTTTTTTTTTTTTTTGGCCTGGATCTGAGATTCCATTGGCATAGGAAACTTCTCATGGGGAAACTGCCTCAATTACCACAGATTGTAATTTCTCTGCAATTTACAGTCTTAAGAGAGTTGCCTAGGGGCATTCAGAAATTAAGTGATTTGTCCAAGGTGATACAGTTGGTTTTAGATGTAGATCTTGAACCTAGATCTTCCTGATTCCAAGGCCAGCTTATATCTATTATGTCTCTCTTGTGTCTCTTATGTCTTATTACCTATGTCTCTCTCTTATATTTACTGCTGTCTCTCATTTCACATGACAGTTCATTAATAGCACTGTTCAATTTCTCTTTCTCATACAGCTCTATTTAGTTATTGATTTCTTTTTCTTCCTTTTGAGTATTTTATATGTTTGTAAATATCCATCCTTTTTTATTGTCTCAGTTTTGTTCATCTACATAGGAGAAGGATAGAGATCAGGACAGGGCCTGGACCTTGGATTTCACTATTTTATGAAATTCCTGGGTGAGGAAACCAATGTATGGTGGCATCCAATTTAGAGTCTTAGACAGTTGCTTAGAACCCTGAAAGGTTAAGTAACTTGCTCAGCATCACACATGTTTTAAGAGGAGAGCTGAACTCAAGTCTTCCCGGCGTTGTCTGTATTCTTCTTCTATATCCCATGCATAATAGTATTTGACAATTTCTTTCTTTCTCTTCCGTTCATTGTGATATTCCCCTTCTCATTTTTTACTTTGGTAATTTCTTTTTTCTTCTCTACTATTGAATACGTTTGCTAGTAGTTAATTATTACTGGTCTTTTAAAAAACAGATCTTGATTTTATTTATTTACTCAATTGTTTTCTATTTCTCCCTTAATTCTGATAATTTCATATTATGTTCTTGGTTTTAGTATGTCGGTTTGTTGATTCTCTCTCTCTTTCTTTCCATGAAATGAAAATGAAAACCCAGGTTTGACAACCCTTCCTCCCCAAAAAAATCCACTCAAAATGATTAATATGAAATATTTGATATATTTCACTTATCTGGAAATTTTATTCATTCCCCAAAGATGATTAATAAATGAAGTCCTGTTCTCTTTTTTAATTAATTATAACATATTTCAAAAAATATATGAGATTTTTTCTTCAAATAGTTTGGACACAAAATGCTCAAGAATGTATTTTTCTCTTAAATAAATTTTAAACAATAGATTAAATTAAAATGAACTACCTAAAATATTAAATAAATAAATAAGATACAAAAGCAAGAGGGAAATGACTGTGTCGCTGCATTCCGCCTGAATGCTACATACTGCATATCCGAATCACCACATTTTAGAAGGGACATTGACAAGCTTGAGGGATGGTGACTGGAGTGATGGGAGATCTGAAGCCCTGCACATGGAGATTAGTTGAAAGAAATGAACACACTTCCCAGAGAAGAGTTGTCATGTGGACAAGCAATTAGACAAGTTTATATTTTAACCATTAGGGTTGGAAAGGTTTATAAAATTTGTTGCATATTTCCCAGCTTGCTTAAGTAGAGTGTTTTAAATACAATTTAGACTTTTTTTTGAATGGTACAGTTTTTATTATGAACATGAACTGAATTGTGCTCTAATATGGAGATGGGAATTATTGTAAGGTTGTTGGTTCTTATATTTAATAGCTCCAGTCAAATATGTTGAAGAACCAGGAAGTCAGAACATTCCATGATTCAATGACCTTCACCGAAGGTCACTATTTGTGATCAGTTAGGATCAGAGGATCATAGATTTAGAGGGCATATGTCCAACCCCTTCATTATACAGAGGAGGAAGCTGAGACCCACAGAGTAGAAATGACCTCTCCCAAGGTCCAAAGAGAATAAATGGTAGAGCTGAGATTTAAACCCCTAATCTTGGATTCCAAATTCAGCACTCTTTCCACCAGAGTATGCTCCTTCATACAGACTTTTTGTTTTTGTGGGGTTTTTTTATATGAGCCAATTGGGATTAAGTGACTTGCCCAGGGTCACACAGCTAGTGAGCGTTATGTGTCTGAGGCTGGATTTGAACTCAGGTCCTCCTGACTCCAGGGCCTGTGCTCTATCCACTTTGCCACCTAGCTACCTCCATGCAGATGTTTTAATGCACACATGGCCACTATATACAGATGTACACACATATGAATAGCCACATTCAAATGCACACTACACAATAGCATGTGACCATATATTCTAGAAAAACATTTGTTCAGAAATAGGTGGATACTTTGTGTTCATGCATACTGGGACAGTCACATTCATAGAGATGCTCATAGAATCATAGATTTAGAACTGGAAGGGACTTTTAAGGCAATCTGGTCTAACTTCCTCATTTTTTTTTATGAGGAAAGAAGTCCAAAGACTTATCTAAAGTCACACAGGTAGTAAATGGCAAAGGCCATATCTGAACCCAGACCTTCTGATTTTCCTGCATACCGTACTACCTCATGTTCACATACATGTAACATTCAGATATAGTCATATGAGCACCTCATTGAAGATGCAATACTGAATCTTTTCTTAATCCCTTCCGTACTTTACTATATTAAGAGTAAGACATCTAAGCTCTACAAATTTCCTGGTTGTGAAATTAGCATTTTGTGGCAGCTACTAGTTCCTCAACTACAGTTATCTCTTCCACATTGCGATTTTCCCCATCATAGTTTTGATGTATTCCTGGTTGGCATAAGAAATTACATGGGAATTTTGGAGGAGTTTTGCCGAAGCCACCAATGACACATGAAGGTCGGCAGATGACACAGAGCCCATGAGCAAATACTGAACCCCAATTTTACAGTGAGGTACTATAAACACACCATAAGAGAAAAAGAAAAAATTCAGACTTCTCTGGTATGAAGGAAGGGCCAAAAAATTTTATGCAGATTTTCCAGATTGGGTGGGGCGTAACTCCCAACTATATGGAAAGGTTAGCTGTCTAGTGAAATCACTTGAGATAGATGCTTCCTGAACTTCTGAATGACAAAATTAATTTTCTCTTTATATACCCTTCTCACATGAAGAGAATCACTCACTCTATCTTTGAATTGTGGAAATCTGTTCTTCTAGTCATTTGCATGAAATTTGAACCACAGATTAAGCCTCAGGTTGCTTACTCTTTCTTGGTTTTCCTTTCTTTCCAAAATCCCAGAAATAGACTTTGAACAAATATTTATACTTGGGAATGAAAAGTGATACATTAATCACTTAATCACTGAAAGATTGTTATGCCTCTCATATTCAAGGGAACCAGAAAATCCTTTTGAAAAGATTCCTGGTTCTTTGACTTAAAATGTGGTGCTTTATTGAAGGGGTGGCTTAATTGAACAATTCTATGTTTTACTCAGATAACAAATATGTGCTTGTACATGAGTGACTATATACAGCCTTATTTTTTCATTACCCAAATGAAATAATATGACACAGTAGATTTGTAAAATAGACTTTCAAATATCACTCCAAAGAGTACCATTACTATTCCCACTGGATGCCAACTATCCTGTCAGGGGAAAGAACATTTCAATCTAGTTGACTAGAGACCATTAACATAAAGGAATCTTTCATATGTTTGAAGATACAAAGATTCCAAGTATATTGTGGCTAGTTTTTTTGGCATCTCATGGCAAAATTTTGCGGAAATTCTTAGAGGGAAAGGAGTAGGAAGAAAATTATTTTAAGTCTTTGCTGACTTTTTTTCTCTAAGCCATTTCATGTTGAAAATTAACTTCCTTTTTAGTTTTTGGTATGTATAGACTGCATTCTATATGAGATTATCCTTTGGAAACCATCATTTTGAGTATTATTACATTAGTGTTCTCATTTATTATTAGGGTTTAAGTGCAACAGTCAGAATTAGATACATGCATGCTTAATGGCCTGAGAGCAGCTAGGTGACTCAGTGGAAAGAGTGCTAAGTCTGGGCCTGGAGTCAGGAAGACTCAACTTCCTGAGTTCAAATCTAGCCTCAAACAAATACTAACTATGTGATCCTGGGCAAGTCACTTAATCCCATTTGGCTCAGTTTCCTTATCTGTAAAATGAGCTGGAGATGGAAACAGCAAATTACTCTAGTATCTTTTCAAGAAAATCCCAAATGGGATCATGAAGAGTCAGACATGATTGAAAAATGACTGAACAACAATGCTTAATGGCCTAATAGATCCAATAGATAATTGGAAAGTTTATATTGGCATTCTCTCCATTCCTCCTTCCCCCCTCCCAGACATTTATGAATTTCCATCTCCTCCCATTTAAACACAGGTGTCCCTAAGGCTGTTACTAATCTTCCTATCTTCTCTTTCTACAATCTATTCCTTGGCTTCCATGGGTTCAGTTATCACCTCTACACAGATGACCCCCCCCCCAATCTAATATGCAGCCTGAACCTTTCTCCTGAATCCCAGTCCTTCCCTTGTAATTATTGTCGAATTTCTGTGTCTGAATATAGTAGCAGTACCTCAAACTCAATATGTCTCTTATACGTGCCCCTCTTCTAAATGTCTATACTTTTGTTTTGGGCACCATCATCACCCAAATCTGTTGTACCTTTATTTCTTCCTTCTTTTTATACTCTGTCCCCCCATCCAATTAATTGTAAATTCCATTAATCCCATGCAGCACAGGTGTCAAATTCCCCCCACCCTTCCCCACCGAGTGTTCATGCCTGCAAAATTTCCTGGTGGGGCCAGAACCTAATTAATATGTAATTGGAAATTTTTAATAAAATAAATAAAAATATAATACAATATAGATAATGTTAATTTGTGGTTTTTCTAAGTCAATATGCAGCCTGAAGGGACCCACTTCTATTTGATTGACACAACTACTCTATAACATTTCTTGCATTCATCCCTTTCTCTCTATTTCCAGGGCTGCCATGTAGGTTCAAGTTCGTGTCACCACCAGCTTGTGCTGTTTTGATAGTTTCCTATTTCGCCTCTCTGCTTCTCAACTAGCCCTTCAGCAATCCAGCCTTCATACATTTGCTGAATCTTGCTAAGACATAACTTAACCACATCACTACTGAACTAAAACACCTTCCCTGTGCTCCCTATTACCTGCAGAATTAAATTCAAGCCAGAAACCTGGATTTTAAGGTCCTTCAAAATCCAGTCCTCCCTATCTTTCCAACTTTATTTCACAGTACTCCATTTCATTCACTCTATGTTGTAGCTAAATTGGAGAACTATTTCTTAAAATAAATAAATAAAAATTAAAAAAAAAAACAAAAAAACTATTTCTTTACACTTGACATGTTCATCTTCCACTTCCATGCATTCACATAAGCCATCTGCCATACCTGAAATTCACTCATTCTTCCTGAACACTGCCTTCTGGAATCCTTGTTTTCCTTTAATGGTAGGCCAGGGCCTTTAAGTAACCTTCCAAAAACCCTCTTCTCAGCCATTAGAATCCTGTACTCCCTTCTCAAATATTTGTGGAGCATTGTGTTTGATCTCTTCTTTGTCAACTTCACTTCTTACCTTATGTTGTACTTACCTGTGTTTATGTCCTCTCCCTCCAAGAAAATATAATCTTTTAGACATTTTTATCTTTATATCCCTAGCAACTAACACAATATCTTGTAAGTAGTAGGTGCTTAATAAATGTTTGTTGGACTTTTTTTGTTTTCTTTTTTTTTGTTTTGTTTTCTATTTAGATTACTTTCTTCACTTTGAACCTCAGTGATGGCCTTCTTTATTGGGTAGTAGAAGACGATCAGTGCTTGAATCTATAAAAGGTTCTTTAATTATTACTTCTATTCAGGTGAATCTCAAATCTATGGATTAACCTACAATTTTTTCTGCTAAACTATAATATTTCCTGCCTAATTGTTCTCCTGGTTTCTAGTATTTTGCTTCTCTAATTTATTCTTTATGCCCTGAAATAATCTTCCTAATGAACAGTTTTGATATTACCCAACACATAGTAAGCATTTAATGAATAATTATTGATTATTTAAGTCATTGATATCCCTACTACTTAAAAAATAAACAACCCAACAACTTTCCAATTGCTCTCCACTGGCTAATCCATAAAATGTCAACCTAACCTGTGATTTAAGGGACTCCACAATATTTCTCCAACATCTCTTTCCAGCATTGTCATATTGTACTGGCCCTCATGAATTCTATGTTCCTGCCAAATTGGACTACTCACTATTTTTTCTGATCTTGTCCTGACCTCCTGTATCTCTGTTCACTCATGTGTGCCAGCTCCTATATGTGGAACATATTCCCTTCTTATTTTACCTCTTGGAACCTGTCTCTTCCTTTGAGGCTCTTCCTTTAAGGCTTTAAGTCCAGTGTTTTCTCTTTGGGAAAATTTCCCTGATCACCATTGTCCCCTTGCCACTGAGCTGACAGTGAGCTTTCTTTCCTCATATTCATTATAGTACTTTGTCTAAATACTTCTTTTGCCTTTTTCAAATTCTACTTTGTATTATTGTTATTTGTATATATGTCATATGCCTTTATTTGATTTTAAACTCATTCAGGGCCCAGATTGCATCATTTTTCATTTTGACAACCCTTTGTTGTGCATATGTGTCTGACTCTTTGTGACCTCATTTAAGGTTTTCTTGGGAAAGGTAGTGTTGTGTTTCTGCCATTTCCTTCTCCAACTTGTTTTACGGGTGAGAAAACTGAGGTGAACAAAGTTAAGTAACTTGCCCAGGGTCACAATGTAAGTGTCTGAGACTGGATTTGAACTCAGATCTTCCTGACTCCAGGCCCAATGAGGTATCAACTGCACTACCTGCCTGCAAATCCTACTTGCTTTTAAATCCAAGGTTTTCCCATAAAACATCAACCTCCTTGATCTCTCTGCAGCATTTGGCATTGTTAGCAATCTCTTCAAAACTCTCCTTCCTTTGCTTCTGTCTTATTATCTTCTAGTAAAGTGCCAGTAAATAAACGAATACTGAATTGAATTAAAAGATCAAAATCTGGGCTTCAGGTAATGGAAAGTCAGATGCAATTCCAGGGTGCTAGTTTCTCAATTTTTTGGGGTGGGAGAGGAGGAGGAGGAGGAAAGAAAAAGAAAACTAGAACTATGGGATAGGGAGTTCCTGTAGAGAAAACTCCCTTTACTGAGACAGATTGACATGGATTCTGTAGCTTGGAGTCTTGGAGAATTGCCTAGGAGTGCTGAGAGGGTGAGTGTCACGTAGCAGGCAGTTGTTAAAAGCAAAACTTGAATTCTGGTCTTTCTAACTCTACTATAAATTCTGGTTTTCCAGATTTCCATGATTTCTTTCCTCTAAGTCAACATACTACAAATGATTCTAATAAAAAATCAGTGCTGAATGTTAACACTTTTTTTTTAACCTTCCAGAGGGAAGAAAATAGAGTGTAGTCAAAATACTTTAAAACCTTAAGGAGCTGTAGTTTTCTTGGTGTAGGTACTCCCTCTGCTGACAAGAATCACAATCTTTTTCTCTTTTCTTTTCTTTTCTTTTTAGACTTGCTGTGGCTAAAACATTCCTTTGCTTGTTTCTTCTCTAGTGATGAACGTTGTTGTTTTAAAATATATTTTTATCGACATATTTTCTTTTTATATCCCCTATGTTTCCTGCTGTATCCTTTTCTCTCCTCCCTCCTAAGGAATTATCCTTTATGATAAAGAAGGGGGAAAAGGGGAGGAAAAAAGGTCAGTAAAACTAACCAACATATAAAAAAACTGATGTTATATGCAATGTTCCACACCTATGAACCCCCACTATTACAAAGGAAGGAGGAAGAGATGTCTTTTCACATCTCTTTTGGGGAACTGAGCTTACTCATTATGTCAAAATGATTTTGTTGTTGTTCTTTCCATTTGCAAGTAGACATTACATTTTTTTGGTTGCCTGGTTCTGCTTATTTCATTTTGCATGAATTCATATAAGGCTTTCCATCTTTATTGTATCCATCATATTCATCATACCTTACGATATTGTAATATTCCAGTTCATTCATATATCACAATTTATTTATCCATTCCTCAATCAATGAGCATTTACTTTGTTTCTAGTTCTCTGCTTAAAAAATATACTGCTATAATATATTGGTGTATATGGGGCTTTGCTCTTTGTCATTGACCTCTTTGGGGAATATGCCTAGTAGTGATATATCTTAATTAAAGGTTACAAACACTTTAGTTACTTTCTTTGCAAAAGTTCAAATTGCTTTCCAGAATGATGGTACCCATTCATGGCAATGAATTTCTTTGTATTTAGAGAGGAGGGTCTGTGAATAATTGACACATAGTTGCACATTGGGTCTGTTCTTGAAGGCTTTCTAGTTTGGCTAGATTTTCTAGAGATTGTACTCTGTGGGTATAGCCTTCAAGAATATTAAGATGAAGTATCAGAGTAGGAAGGCAAGAGAGTGCTCAGCCTGGAGCCAGAAAGACTTATCTTTGAGTTCAAATATGACCTCAGACACTTGCTAGTTGTGTGACCCTGGGCAAGTCACTTAACCTTGTTTGCCTCAGTTTCTCATCTGTAAAATGAGCTGGAGAAGGAAATGGCAAACCACTCCAGTGTCTTTGCCAAGAAAACCCCAAATGCGGTCACAAAGAGACATAATTGAAATGACTGAACAACAGAAAAATCAGAGTAGGACCCTGGTGGAGGGATTCTTTATGTTGTGCTGGTATTTATTTAGAAATTTTCAGTCATTTGTGAAATGAACTTAGTAACATGGCACTGCTTTTTTTTTTTGTTTGTTTTTGTTCCCCCCGGGTACTTTTAATAGTAACAGTCATTTATGTAGCTCTTTGTAATTTATAAAACTAGTTTGCACAATGCTTTCACATGTATATTCTGTCACTGGATCTCCCCAATAACCCCATGAAGAAGGTATATAGAAGCCAAGTAATTTGTCCAAAGTCACACAGCTAGTTAGCGGAAGGGTCAGGTCTATCAATCAGTTGACACAAATTATTGGGTGTATGATGGTCATTGTGCTAGATGGGGGATATAAAAACAAAAGGGAACAGACCTGACCCTCAAGGAGGTAATATTATTGCTGGGGGTGAGGTGGGTGGAGGGGTGGTGGCAGTGGAGAAACAGCATTTACATATATTTCTTTGTTGTTGTTGAATCGTTCAGTTGTGTCTGACTCTTTATGACTCCATTTTGGGGTTTTCTTGACAAAGATACTGGAGTGGTTTGTTATTTCCTTCTCCTGCTCATTTTTAGATAAGGAACTGAGGCAAACAGGGTTAAGTGACTTGCCCAGGGTCACACAACTAATAAGTGTCTGAGGCCAGATTTGAACTCATGAAGATGTCTTCCTGACTCCAGGTCTGGCACTCTATCCACTGTGCCACCTAGCTATATCATGTAAACATGTACTTGCAGAATAAATTCAAGGTAATTTGGAGAGGATGGAAGGGCAGTAGCCTATAAGGAAGCTATTTTAACTGACTCTTGTAGGGATTCTAGTTGTGAGAATATAGGAAAATCAATTTCTCTATGCTTCAGTTTCCTCATCTGTAAAAGATGGCATCTAAGGTTTCTACCAGTTCAAAATCTGATCTTATAAAAGGCACAAAGGCATACAGGACATAGAATGGCCCTTTCTAAAGTTGCTGGGATAGTTTAGCTTTTTAAACTGAAAGATATTTCTAGTTTATGAGTTCCCCCATTAGAATGTGTGCTTCTTGATGACAGGCACCATGTTTCCACTTTTCTTTGTATCCTTAGCACTTAATACAGTGCTAATACAATTAATACATTAATGCACTTAATACTGGCACATTTTAAGTACTTAAAATGCTTGTTGACTTACTGAGATGATAAAACAGCATTCAAGTAAACTATATATTATGTTACTTTCGAGATGAATTGGGATCTAAGAAGATGTACCCTTTGCTCCCCCCAGAGATCTGTGATTTTTTTCAGAATGGGATATTCTATCCAATAAAGATAAAAACTCAGTCTGTGACTTAGTTGTAAGGTCCTAGAGAGTTGCTTGAGGCACACTGAGATTAAATGACTTTCCCAGGATCATACAGCTAGTTTAGTGTCAAAGGCAAGATTTGAACCTGATTTTCCTGAGTCCTAGAAGGGCCTGATGTGTGATGGTCCATGGGGTCATGAAGAGTCAGACATAACTGAATGGTTGAACAACAACAAACTAAGCACTTTTTTCAATATGCAATATTGCTTCCCTAAAATGCCCCAATGAGGTAAAATCAATCACTACAATATAAGCACTGAAATACCCCTTTTCAACAGACTAGAATTCTATGTGTTTCACTGTTGATCTGAGTTAACTTTCAAGGCATGATGGGAAATCTGTGAAAGGTGTTTCAAACTGTACAAATGATTGCATGAGCTGAAAATGTCCTTGGTTTTTCACCAAGGGAAGGAGGATGAACTAGATGCTAGGCTGTGAATGGAAATATCTTTTTTTCCAGGATAAAATGTCCTAAGGGCAGTTGAGAGATGTCAGTGGAGTTGCCTCTGGGATTAGAGAGGAGTTCAGCCAGGGTTGGCTCACAGTGATAAGTAATGCTTCCAGTTTTAGGAAGAAGAAGAAGGGCACAGGTTAAGATAGCTGTTATAATCCACAGTTAAGGACAGACTATTTGGCTTGTCCTGACATTAGAGGAATAAGGAATTTGAAGAACGGAACTGAGTGCCCTTCAATTTGCTATTCTATAGGCTAAATGAACCCATCTTCCCCCAACCTTTTTATCTAAAGGAAAAGGAAAAATAAATATACAATAAATATGATAAAATATAATAAATGCATAATTATGTATATAAATATATAGTTAATATTATATAGATTAATATAATGTAAATTTATTACATAAATATGATACATATGTAAACATACATATACACATGTAATGTTTTAAATACTTTGCTATTTTATGACTCTTATCCTCATCATCTTTTACCTAGACTTCTATAATCACTGGTCAAAAACATGGTGCTTGCTCTCAAGACATTCACTTCTAATGCAAAAGCTCATATTCTCAAACTGTCTTTCAGTTTCAACAGCTAAACTATCCCAACACTATTTGTCTCCCTTTCTCAAGTCCCACTTCAGCGCATTCTCCACTCACCTGCCAAAGCAATTTTCCTGAAGTACAGGTCTGACTATGCAATCCCAGCTCCTCAATCAATTCCAGTGGCTTCCTATTACTTCTAGGATCAAATAGAAATTCCTTTGTTTGGTATTTAAAGGTCTTTACAACTTGTTATTTCCTATAAATCCCATGTTCTTTTATTGTACTTTCCTCCAGCTATATTGGGCTAGTTGCCGTTCCTTACATGTTCTATGTCAGATCTCTGTGCCTTTTCATTGGCTAGCCCCAGTGCCTGGAATCCCCTCCCTCCTCATCCCCACTTCTTGAAATCCGTGACTTCCTTCAAGCCTGAGTGCACAAGGCCTTTCCCAATCCTTCTAGTGCTTTCTATGCATCTTATATATGGATATCTATGTTGTCTATATGTTGCCTGTGCATATGAATGTAAACTCTTTGAGGGCAAGGACAGTTTTTTGCTTTTTCTGTGTCACTCTTTTCTATATTTTTCCTATAAATCCTCTCGATGTATTGGAAGCTTTTTTTTTGGTTCTTTTAGTATCATCCCTATTTGTCCATCTGTTTGCTCTCCTTTTCTCTTATTTCTTGCTAATGTCTCTTATAATGATTCTCATGAGCAAGTCATGAATATGTTGCAGCCTTCTTGTACCCATCTTGTATCTTTCCATTGCCCTTTGGGTTACCTATAATTGGATTTGTTTTTCAATTTTTAATTGAATTTTAAATTAAAAAGAAAATCCTAATATGCATAATTCTCCCAAAGCCTGAATTAATGGGTAGGAAATGATTTTTATGTGTACTTAGCCTAAGAATATAGCTATATTCAGGCTATATCATGACAGGATTCTCAATGATTGAGCAATTCTTCAGTAGAGAAACTGTATCTGATTTGTTACAGAATCTTTTGGATTGCCAAGGTCTTTAGCCCTTGAACATCTGTTTTTTTGTTGAGTTTTGTTTGGAGCTCAGGTTTAACCACTGCTGGCAAGAGAACGGTTTGAAGCACTGACATTCTGGAGCCACTGAGAACTTCCAGTGAAAAGGGGACTCTCCAGCTGGAAACAAGGGAAGATTCAGAACTAACTGCAGACTAGCAGTCATGTACTGGCACTAACTTGGCTCTGGAATGGAATTCCCTGTCCTGTGAGTGGACTCACTGTTTGGGGCATCCTGAACAAAACAGCAGCCAAGGCTGAAATGAATACATTCATGGATTGTAGGCAGTAGCAACCCTGTGGGGTGAGCCAAAAAAAGTCAAGCTTCTCTGGCCAAGTGAGTAGGTCCTTGCTAAGCTTCCCTTTATTAGGGATTTGGTTTTGCATGTCTCACAAGGTCATTGCAAGGTTCTAGTGCTGATCGGAAACAAGAAAATATGACATTAGAAAAGTGGAAGAATGTCTAAAAGGCAAAGCTCAGGCTAGATTTAAAATTAAGGAGATACAATATATACATATGCTATTTTACCAGATTAAAAAAACTACTGGCACTGAAACTAAACAAAATATCTGAAATCCTAAAGAGAGTTTTTATTCTATTCATTTATTAGGTCACTGAGAGTCAAACCTGACTTTGTGACACTGTGAGTACCTCTGATTTTCTCAAAAAGGGTATTGTAAAAAAATCGAAAAAGAAATTTAGTTCACTTTAATTAAAAGGAGGGGAAAAACCTCTGTGCAATTATACCATATTGTTCTGAATATAGGCTACATTATACTTCCCTCCCCACTGTTCTATGATTGGTTTTATTTTTTAATGTGTAATTATAAATATTTTTCCTTTCAAAGAGAACTGGTTTTAGGGAAACGACCTTTATTTGTATCGATAGGGTACTTTCAAATACTATTAGAATTGGAAGAATTTAAGCCACATACTGGTATGGTAATAAATTAGATCTCAATATGTCCTAGAATTTTAACAGTTCCATTTACTAGTTCCATTCAAATGAAATTTGGAAATTCTATTCTCTGGGTAGTACTTCCTATCCCTCCATCTCTCCTAGTCCTTACTTGTATTACTGATTCCTGTCCTCCTATTATCTACCTTGTTGCTATTATAATGAACTTGGGTCCATTTACCCTTCCTCATTCTCTCAATCCATCTCATTTGTTGTATTTTTCACTTGCCTCTCCTTTATGTCTCCACAGCCATGTTTTCCCATCTTACTATTTTGCTTTAGCAGATCTTACCCCCTGAACTCTGTTGTGCCTCACTTAAATCCTTATCCCTTAATTATTCCTGCCATTTGATTTCTTCCCTTCTGTTTTGGGTTTGATGGGGGAAAAATAATCACGAAATTAAGGTAGCTCCACCAATTGCAAATTTATAATATAAAACCTCAGCTGTGTTCTTGCAACTGCTTGATAATCCTTCTCTATGTTCACAGAGGACAATATTTTTTCTATATTACCTTGTACTTCTATTACCTTGTACAAATGAATATAGGATTATCATCCATACAAAGCTGGAAGGGAATGTAGAGGCCTTTTACTCCAGCCCTCTCATTTTTCAGATGAGGAAACTGAGGCCCACAGAGATGGAATGACTTTTTCAAAATCACACAGGTAGGAAGGAGCAGGATTTGAACTCAAGTCCAGTGACTCCAAAGGTAGTACTCTTTATATTGTAACACAAACACTACATGAGGTAGCATCCTACTTAACTTAGAAGATTAAAGCTATCAACATCTTTTTTTGGGTGTTCCCTTCCCCCTTAATTCTTTAAAACTTCTTGACATCATTGTCTACTCTCTCCTCTCTTCTAGTCACAGAAGAGGTAAACTTATTCTTTTCAAAGGCTAACTAAGCATGAGCATAGAAAGCGTTCTTAAGAAGTTCAGAAGTGTACAGAATACTGAATTAGACAATGTGAGGGCACACAAAGGAAAAAGAATATATGGTCCCTGTTGTCATGAAAAAGAGAAAACAGACCACTGTTTTAAAGCAACGTGTCAGCAAATGAAGTAAGAAAAGTTCATTTGATTCCTGGTTCCATTACTAATTGGTAGCGAAGCCTTTAGTTAGGCAAGTTCCTTGACCCCTGTGAACTTCAGTTTCCTCATCATTTGTAAAATTACAGGCTTCAATTATGTGCTTTTTAAGGTATTAAGTATAAAGGTCCATAAAAGTATACATTTCTTAATAGGCAAATAACACAAAAGAAATGCCATTGGTTATTTTAGGGTCACAAGGTTGATTCCTTTCGATATTGTCATGTCAAACATATTTACTTCATGGAGAAGAAATTATTAAATTATATATTTGTATATGATTCTGTGATAGGAACTTTAATGGGGATAAAATAAAACAGAATGACCCCTCAAAATATACTATGGTGCACATATTTGTGTTTAATGGTAGCCTTTTCTTAGGCAAGGTGGGGAGGAAGGGAGAAAAAAATAAAAAGTATATGGTAGAGAACAAAAGAAAATTTGGAAGGGAACACAGAAAAGCAGGGTAGCTTTGAAACCCATGTATATTATTTATTGCATAGTTTTTCAAAAAAAGTAAACAGTATGAAATGGAAATACATGGTTTTATATTGAATCCTCTTTTTATGTTTTGCTGTGTACATGGGAATATGCTATTTTTGGTCTTTTCATATTTCAGTTCAAAATGAATAAAAATTAAAAAATAAAAAAGTTATAGTATTTAATAGAATTACAATAATACTAATAACAGCTAGCATTTAAATAGCACTTTAAGGTTTGAAAAGTGCTATACACATGTTATTACATTTGATCATCACCACAATGCAGTGAGGTAGGAACTATTATCTCCATTTTATAGATAAGGAAACTGAGACTGACAAAGGTTAAGCGAATTGTCCAGTATTGCATAACTAGTAAGTGTCTGAGGCGGATTTGAATTCTAGTCTTCCTTACATCCAATACTCATACCCACTGCCCAATTCCTTTTGAATCCATCCACACCACAATGAGAAACTTATATCCCAAATGTTCGAAAATCACTGAATACCAGAATTGGAAGGAACCCTCAGAAGTTATACAGAAGGGTAGCTAGGTGGCACAGTGGACAGAGCACTGGCCCTGGAGTTAGGAGGATCTGAGTTCGAATCTGTCTTCAGGCTGGGCAAGTTACTTAACCTCTATTGCCCCTCCCCCCAAAAAAAGAAGTCATCTGGAGCAATCCATAGCTAATCAAGAAACCCATCCCCAACTTATCACACAAATGGTTATCCAGTCTTTGCTTAAAGACTTTCCAATGTGGGGCAACCTGGTTACTACAGATTATTTTCTCTGTCAGTTGTCACCTGCACACAAAAAAGGGTTTGTGATTTAATGGTGTTGGTGGTACTATCATCACAAAATTTGCAGCATCTATTTCCTCAAAAAATATTCCAGAATGCATTGAAGTATTGGAGCAATTGACTCTTCTGGATGAATGATTTTAGACTCATCACAGTTTAGGAAATAGGAAAGAGACCTAGTATTTCCATTTCTAATCCAGCAAATTTAATCAATTCACAATTGTCAGAAAGTCCTTCAAACCTCATCCAGATACAGTATTTTGTCCCTTTCCTTGACCCTTCTCTTGTCCCTCTAAATACTTAGTGAAACTTCAGGCGGGTCTTTATTCTTGATAATTAAATTCTACAAAAGAAAAGGACTTTGATAGTTTTCTTGTTTAGACTTCCATTTGCAACAATATTGAAAGAAGGGGGGAAAAAGGTGGATGTGGTAATAGGAAGGAAAGACTAATTATGTTACTAATCTTCAACAATTCCTTCTTGTTTGTTGTTCAGTTGTCTGACTTTTTGTGACCCTATTTGGTGTTTTCTTGGCAAAGATACCGGAGTTATTTGTCATTTACTTCTCCAGCTCATCTTACAGATGATGAACTGAGGCAAACAAGGTTAAGTGACTTGCCCAGTGTCACACAGCTAGCTAAGTGTCTGAAGCCAGGTTTGAATTCAGAAAGATGAGTCTTCCTAACTTTAGGTTTGGGACTCTATCCACTGCACCACTTAGCTGCCCAACAATTTCTTGTAGGGTCCAATATTTCCTGTAAAGACTAGGAATCTGTGCTCAATTTTTCTTTTTATGTCTTTGTTCAGAATCACAAGGAAATTTTTCCTTTATGCCTAAGGTGATCCCTAGTTTTGTGCAAGAATCTTCATTTTGGATTAAAGGGAATGCTTCAAGTTTTTGAATCCAGTGGAAAGCATACTCTGCTGTAGATTTGAGCATCATTTTCTCCTGTGTTCTATTTGTCATTGATTCTAAGACATTAATTGGTTTTGTTATTGTTGCTTCTACGTTAAAAACTGTGGTCTACGAAGTTTGCATAGATTCAGAGGATGATAAATTTACAGCCAGAAGGGATCTAAGAAGTTATCCAGACCAAATCCCTCATTTTACATATGAATAAACTTAGCCCCAGGGAGGTTAAATGTTTACTGAAGTGATACAGCTAATAAATAGCAAAGCCAAGATTTAAATCTAATTCCTCTGACTCTTAAAAATCCAATTTTTTTCAACTGTATCATGCTGCTGGGAAGTACAATAAATAGAGTTCCAGAACTTGAAGCATTCCCTTTAATCCAAAATGAAGATTCTTGCACAAAACTAGGGATCACCTTAGGCATAAAGGAAAAATTTCCTTGTGATTCTGAACAAAGACATAAAAAGAAAAATTGAGCACAGATTCCTAGTCTTTACAGGAAATATTGGACCCTACAAGAAATTGTTGGGCAGCTAAGTGGTGCAGTGGATAGAGTCCCAAGCCTAAAGTTAGGAAGACTCATCTTTCTGAATTCAAACCTGGCTTCAGACACTTAGCTAGCTGTGTGACACTGGGCAAGTCACTTAACCTTGTTTGCCTCAGTTCATCATCTGTAAGACTTATCTTTCTGAGTTTAAATCTGGACTCAAACACTTACTAGCTATGTGATCCTGGACAAGTCACTTAACTCTGCCTCAGTTTCCTCATCTGTGAAATGAGCTGGAGAAGTAAATGGCAAACCACTCCAATATCTTTGCCAAGAAAACCCCCAAAGGAGTAACAAAGAGTCAGCAATGTCTTTGAAAATGATTAAACAACAATAAAATTAAACTGCATTAGATCTTGTGTAGTTTGTCCTTCGTTCTCAAAGAGGACCATGACATCAGGGAGATAATGACATGACTTGAAACTGAATTGAATTTGAGTGAGGGAGGGCTGTGCAAAGTCACCAGTCTTACTTTCCTCTCCAGAGCCATTTGGTTCCAGTGGCCAGATATCGATCAGGATGACTGGAGATGGTCCAAGATACAGTGGAGGACCTTGGACTTTTTAAGCTAAGATCTTTTCAAGTTCTCACTTTAGGTGATGCAATGCCCATTCAGTGAATAGGCCTCTTTAAGAAGTGAGTCAAGGGAGGGCCCATTTAATAAAAAAAAAAAAATCACACTGGGCAGGGAAGACTCTCAGGGTGCATTAGATCTACTCACATAGTCAATGCCAACCATGCACTCTCCTAGCCATGTCCAAATCTCCTGTTTTACCTCTATAACACTAGGAAACCAAACAGAAGTATTTCCATCCAGGCAAACATACTACCTCCAGTCCATTCACCTAAAAATATGTTTATTTCTACTGTCTAAGAGTTTTATGCTTTGCCTTAGATAAGATGGCATGCACTAATTTACACTGCTAAATCAGGTCCAGTTCTAGTCATGAAATGTTATCAAACACTGGTTCCCTGAGAAGCATGGAAACACATACTAGTTCTATCTCTTCATGTGAGCTGAGATTGGGGGAGTGGCAGAGGCAGGGAACAGGTTATGTGACTTTATTTTTCTGACCAAAAAATGTTTTGTTCTTGTATTTTAAGCTTCCTCTAGTGAGTACTGCCAACAGCATCATTTGCCTTCCTTTGCTGTGGGAAGCCCTATTTAATCTTTCTGTGACACATTTACTAGGGAAAGGGACCTAAATCATATCTATCTTTTCCAACACCTGAATCAGGTATTGGGGCTAAAAACAATCTCATTTCTTCTTCTTTTTTTTTGGTGAGGCAATTGGGATTAAATGACTCACCCAGGTTTCACATAGCTAGTAAGTGACAAGTGTCTGAGGCCAGATTTGAAGTTAGGTCCTCCTGACTCCAAAGCTGGAGCTCTATCCACTGCATCACCTGGCTGCCCCTCATTTCTTCTTTTTAATTGATATATTAAAACCTAGAACAATGACTTGAACATAATTCTTGTCTAAGAGACATTTGTTGAATTAATTGATAGGAAGTGGGGATGCAGGAAAATACTTAATACATACTTGAGCAAGCACATTGTAAAAAATAACTTCAAGACCCTGACACTGATAAGAATTTAAAATAAGATAAGTGCATCTAGAAACCGTATTTTCTGAACTGAAAATTGAAACTTATGGTCTGAAAATTATATTCCTTTTGCAAAGTCTTAATCAAAGTATATTTTTTTTCTTGAAGTTAGTACTTTTGGAAGTGGGTAGTTGCTAGAAATATAAGATAGAAAAAGGATCAGTATACTTTCTTGTAAAAGCTTATATGATAGCAGCATTGGGGAGTGGATGGAGTGCTTGACTTAGAGTCATGAATACCTATGTTCAAATCCTGCCTCTGAAACTTACCAGTTCTGTGGACATGTGCAACTGCCTCAACTTCCCAGGGCCTCAGAAAAGTCTGTAAGACTATAAATTATAGGAAGGATGAGTTGCTGTACCAATGAAATCACAGATCATTGGCATTAGTTTTTAATGAGATCAGACAAACAGGAACAGGTTGCAGAGGACTCTGTGAAACCACTTTGAATGGACATTAAGTCCTTGCTGAAGGAATACATGGATTTTTAAGATTAAGGATGGATTCTTAACTATTTCTTTTTATCATGCATGGATCTTTCCAGCAGTCTGGTGACGCCTATAGACTCCTTCTTAGAACAATGTTTTCAAATATGTAAAATAAAATACAAAGGATTACAAAAGAAACCAGTTATATTGAAATTAAGATTTTTTTCTCCCATCCAAGTTCAGAGATCTCCCTGAAATCTTTCCACAGATCCCTTAGGTGGTCATGGACACCAGGTTAAGAATGCCAGGGATAGACTAAATGCCCTTTGGAAGTTCCTTCCCTAAGTATGATCAAATCAAAAAAATTTCCTTTACATTCCATTCAATTTCAGTTACCAAACATGTATTAAACTTTTACTATGTTCAAGGCAATTAGTTAGATAAAGAGAATGATAAGATCCCTATCCTCAAGCAGTTTATAATTTATTTTAGGATATAATATATGCATGAAAATTATTGTAATATGTAGGTTATGTGGGTGGGTGAATGAGAGAGTCCACCTATAAGAGATAATCTATCCCTGCTTAGGTATCACTTGGCTTGGAGAAACCTATGATTGGATTTGCTAATTTATTAGCACCAAGAGCAAAGCTAGCTGCAGTGGCGGTCAACACAGGTATGTCCATAAAAATTTCCTCAGTCAAAAATTGCACCAAATTTTTCTCCGTTCCACCTAGCCTATGCCCTCATGATTAACAGGTATGATCTAAACATGTGTGCACTCAAGAAAATTATTTAATATAGCAGGAACTGTCTCTGGAAAGAAAGTCATTGGAGAGAAAATGGGGAATAGGTGGTGGCTTTTACAGGCTAAGGCCTTGGTAGGGAGAAGCAAAGAGGGCTTCTGACAGACCCCTGAACATTCTTAACTTCCTTGTCCCTGATGTCTTCTACTCATGGCTTTTGGGCAAGGAATAGTGATTTGCTATTTTGTTCCCTGTTTGATTGGGCAACATAGTCCATCACTGTGTGGTCAAACAGATTTCTTGGAAGAAGCACAAAGCTAATGGGAACTGGAAGGGCCTGCAACTTCTGGAGCAACCCATTCTATCTATCTTTCACCCCTATTGCCTTTCATTGACTCCTCCTAGATGAAGGATGCAATATAAGTATAAGGCAAACTATAACTAATGCATAAAGGGCATACAAACCAAGTGTGGTGAGAAGTTTTGAGGAGGCAGAGGAGCAAGATGAAGAGATTATTACTTCTCTCTTAGGAATAGTTTTTTTTAGCACATCAATGGATCTATGCTGTCATCAATGTGGGCATTCCATCTAAAGATGCAGATGACCCATTCATGCCTTCTCGTTCTGTGTTCTTCCTATCCATGTTCTCCCACAAATCCTCCAAAGATAATCTACTGAGCACCTTGAAGGCCTTCCTCTATTTTTAAAAAAATAAGTATCCCATGAGTATCAGTGCAGCTCTTGGGCTTCTTACTTATTATCCTTCAGTCTTACTATATGAACAAACTACCTCTTTTGCTGATCATAATTTCCTGGATTGTAATCTTTATGCCATCATAATCTCAAGGGCATCAACCTATTTATGCTCATTATGTGCCTCCTTTGAATGACCTATAATTTGGGTTCTTTGGAGATCAAGGTATTTCATGAATCATGGCATCATGATGTCAGAGAGAAAAGATGGGTTTTTGTATCAGGAGACAGTTTGGGATTATTGAAATCACTGTATAGTTTTCCAAAAGTGATCTAGTCCATGGTCTACCTCTTTTTCAATTCTGAAATAAACTCACTGTCCATAATCATTATCTGTTCAAATTATATGTACTGATGAGTTAACTCAATGGCCTGCCTATTATCTGGAAAATAGGTATTCTTTATCCATTGGTTTGTTCCCAGTGTATATTGTTAGACAAATCTTTTTAGAGTCCTTGTAGGAGGCCCAGTAGCAATGTATAAGCTGCATAATGCCCTCAAATAGGAATATCAAAGAACTTTACTATCTATAAGGAATCCCCCTTCAATTTGCCTCTCCTTAGGGCATCCTTCGTGACAAGAAAAGTGACCTTTGTTGAGCATTTCTCCTGGTTTATAAATCACAATGTTAATAATTAAAGGATTATTGAAATAAATTATCTCTGGTTGCAGCTATAATGGATCTTATGCGATATTAATTTATGTGTGGGCGACCCTTGGCAGAGGGGAAACTTTAGTTTACATTTTTTTCCACTGAGTGACATGCTTTAAAAACAATAAACCAATAAACACACTACAATATTTTATTCTTTAAACTTTTCAGTGAATTATATTACTGTAAAGATGTATTCTATGTTAGAAAATAATTCATTAAAACCTGTCTTTTCCCTTATCAAATTTTCATTAAGGAATAATGATCTGCATGTATATCATTCTCATGAAGATGACAAAGTAGGCATTTGGTTTGGTTATACCTGACAAGTTATTTCCTCTTTTGGTCAAAATACTGTTCATGATTTTGTCTAATATGTTCCCACTTTTCAGATATCTTCAAATAGATCTCTCAATGCTTTCAAAATTGTGTTGCATCTAGCATGGATTTCTTCTGTGTGTATTTGGTCCAGTCTTGGTTTTATCTTTTTTAGTGCCATTTTAATTTCCTTGTATAACTCATTGGCTACGGGATATTAGAGTACAATGGTGTTTTCCTTTTCATCACTAATAATTTAAATAGATTACTATGAAAATATCAAATTTGTTCCATAATTTTATTGTTCATCTCCTACTTTCACCTATACATGTAACTGGGATAATTTGACTTAGTTGCATCTTATCACAGTTTTCTGAAAACTTGTTTCTTCTTCTACTACTTTTTTATTGTTGGCTTTTTTTTTTTGGAATAATACTGTTAATCTTCCACCATCCTCCCCTGTAATATTTTACATCTGAGATTATGTTCTAAATCATTCCTACCATTGGCTTTCATATCTCACTCTTTGGCAAGGAAATCAAGGGTTTTCTGACTGAGGTGGTTTGGGGGCTTTTTTTTTTCCTTAGTGGGGATTGATTTATATCAAATATACTTCTGTAGGGAAGGGTGATAATCAGAGTCTGTATCTTTTCCTTAATCCAGGTAAAGGACCTCCATCTATTTCTCTTCATCTACAGCATAAAGTTTTACCCTGATGATTGTGGTGTGAAGGTAACCTAGAATTCTTGCAAGCTATGGCAGTAGAACTCAAGCTGGCATGATTCTAATTCATAGCCCATACCATGAGTAGTGAAAGTCAACACTCACATATTCTCTGTTCTCTTTGTGCCTCTCTATTGTAGTTCCATCAGTTCCTGAAATTCCAGAGATATTTATATTGCAAAGCAGCAAATGTGAGAATAAAACTATCGTGGAATTCAAGTGGAATAACCTAGCAAGACAAGAGTAGCTATGGAAATTTTCTATCACATGTTCGATCTGAGTGACACACGCAAAAAGGTGTTTACAGACTGGATTACTGTGAATGTAACTCCTCAAGCCATATCATTTCAACTTGAGGGAGTGAATGCTAGGCATATTGTTCAGTTTTAGGTATGAGAATTGAAGAATGTGATAAGGATGTCTTGCAAATTGTTACCATTGAATAAATAGATATTGAATGGAATGGAATAAAAGGGAAGGGACTACATTGATGCTAATTTGACTGTACTTAGACTTTAGTTCTTCAAGGATCTGTGATTTCATTGGGATGAGTATTCCCTCCACTTTTCTATGAGAGTTGCTGTGGCTAAAAAAAATTCATTGTTCTGTAGCCATCCTGATGTTGGATCTCTCCAAATTTGGGCAGCAGTTTTTTAGATAAGAGGCATAAAGTCGTCATCTCAGAGACTTGGCAGTGGCCATGGCCAGCCAGGGAGTACAGCAGTAGGAGAAGCAGTTGATATCATTTTAAGCTTTTTAGGCAGTGACTCCACATATCACACAAGGATCTGAGTTTTCTGATCCTTCAGATCAAGACTAAAGAGATGGCAATGGTCTAGTAGGACCAGGGGTATGCTACTGTTTAACAACCAGCTGAGGGGAATGGGGTGGGGAAGACTCTGAACCCAAATCATACTTTTAAGTTTAATCTGCATTGTTACCATTTTCTCCACCACTTTTGGAAGCCTAGATAAGGAACAAAACAATAAGGCAAGCTCTGATTTCAATGTTTGCCAAATCCTGAGGTGTAAATGCTCACATATAAAACTTAACAATTAATTCAACTGGTGAGCTGACTTTAGCACATCACAGATTAGGATGAATTTTTTCATTTTCTTTTGGTTAAAAGTACTAATATACAAGATATATTTTCATAATAGTAATTGTTGTTTTACTGTCCCTTTTGCAAATTAACTTTTAATTGTTTCAAGCATATTCCAAGCCTGCATGGCTTAAACACAAATGTTATTAAATTATAAATATAACATACTCCAATTTATGCAGAATGCTTGGGGAATGGAGTGTTCTGATTAACTGAATATCCTGACCAAAAAAGAGCATATGGGTGTGTATGTGCATGTGGATGTATGTATGTATATTTATATAATTTACTGATTTCTAGCAAGAATTAAAAAAAGAGTCTTGAAAAATAAAATAACTTGAAAATAATTTAATCTCTATGTGATGATTCAGAAGACACTTAGAATCTTAGAGTGCCTCAGGGTTTTTGTTCTAGGAATCAATTATCTTTGTATAGGACAAAAGGAGCAGAACCAGTAGGAGAAAGGAACATATCCTGGAAGTTGCTTTTTTGAACAAATACCTGATATTGTTTATTCATCATATTTCTTATATAAAAGTAGAATGCAGAAAATAATTTTTATTTGTATTTTTCTCAAGGAAATAGGAGTTTATGGTAATATTTGTAATTTTGCTTCTAGGGGAGGTACTATATAGCTGAATTTGGGAAGAGCAACCCTTGTATAGAATTGTTTGGAAATGCAATTAGGTCTTATGTAACTGCTTTCAGGCATTCAGGGGATCTTGGTTGGGGAAGAAAAGTGATCACTCTCTTCTGACCATTTGCTCCACCCATCAGCAGCAAATGCTTTCTAAATGGGTGATTTTCATGGTAGATCAGCAACCCTCATGAAAAAGATGAAAGCCCACTCACAAAACTGACCTGACAGACAGAAACTAAATTTATTGGAATTAAGTTTGGCAGTGCAGTCAGCTACCTCTTGATCCCCTAGCAAAGTACAGGAACATAGTTTCTGATTAGACCCTCAGGCACTCCAATTGGGTGTGTGTTCTGCCAGGCTTTGGGGTCACTGCTAATCTGAGGATATGTCTTAACAATGGGGAGGAAGTTCAACAAAAGACAGCACATAGCTGGAAGATCCTAGTACTCTGTTATATTCAGGAAAAGCCTCGGCTTCCCATGGGGACCAAGGCACTTCGAATAATTTACCCCACTTCTCCATGTTGTTGTGGTCTTTGTAATATTTTACTTGGTGAGGGGACAAGATGATGTGTGGTTATCTGCTTTGGTATCTTTGAGCATTACATTGTTGAGAAAGTGAAGGAGAAAAGAAAAGAATGCAAGAAGGTGAGGAAGGGTGTGGATCACCACGTGGCTAATTTCACATGTTTTTCATATGCCACAATAGAAATGGGAGTGTACAAATTGAAAAGAGATTCTTTATAGATAGTAAAATTCCTTGTTGTTCCTATTTGGGGACAACATTATGCAACTTATACATTACTGTTGGGCCTTCCACTAGGATTGTAAAAAGATTTGACCAACAATATACACAGGGAACAATTAAATGGATAAAAAAAAATACCTATATTCTAGATAGTAGGCAGCCCATTCAGTTAACTCGTCAGTACATATAATTTCAACAGATAATGGTTATGGACAGTGAACATATTCCAGAATTGAAGAAGAGGTAGACAATGGATTAGACCACTTTTGGAAAATTATACAGTGCTTTCAATAATCCCAAATTGTTCCCTGACACAAAACCCATCTTAGAATAATAATAACTCAGAATAATAACTCCTGTTCACATAGCTTTCATAGTTTACAAGGGATTTACCTTATAGTAATCCAATGAGTTAGAGCAGGAAACTGAGGCTCAGTGACATTAAGTGATTTACTCACAGTGACAGGGCAGAGGACCAATAAAAATGTAAGCAAGTTCTCATAAACAAATTTATCACTCTTTCCCCTGCTCCACACAAAAGACCTAGCTTCTCCTCATTTTTTTATTTCTATCAATAGTACTATCATTCTCTGAAGACTCTTCCCTCTCTCTCATTTTCCTTTAGATCTTCACCCATCTCATCTGTCTCAGTCTTATTATCTCTCCCTTCTTCTGACTACCTCTCTTCCTTTGCATTATTAATGCCAACACTTTATGTCTGGATTTTTGACAACTGGCATATCCTCTTTTAATCTTCTCTTTCAATCCATTATGTATGGATCAAATTAATCTTCCCTAATAGCTGCCTTTGTTACAACATTTTCCAGCTAAAACTTGTTAATATCTCTCCATTGGTTGAAGGATAAAGTTCAAATTCCTTGACTAGGAATTCAAATAAACTTACTCCACCCTCTAATCAGACATCTAATCTCCCCACTGTTTCCAAAGCATGCCACTCATATTCTTCACTCCAAGTCTTTGCTCATACTATTCTCCCTATTTGGAATACCATCCCCCTTGCCTCTGCCTAAAGAAAATCTAGCTACCCATCCGTTCCCAGCTTAAGTCCTTTTTTTGCTGTGAACACTTTTCTGAAATCACTAGCTCATAAAGAAATACAGGGAGGCAATATGATCTGTAGAGTGGTGATGTGGTGCAGTGGAAACAACTCTGGATAGATCCAGAAGACATGGATTCTGGTCCCCGTTTGGCTGCTGACTTGCTGTGTGACCTTGGGTAAGCCAATTAATCTTTCTGCACCTTAGCTTACTCTTCTGTGAAATGAGATTGAACTAGATGATCTCTCCAGGTTCTTTCCAATTCTAAAATTCTATAATATACTATTAAAGTTTATGCACATGCCTTATTTCCTGAACTAGGAAGAGCATCTTGAGGGCAGAAGACATGGCTTTTATCAATCAATACAACAAGCATTTATTATGTGCTTACTTAAAGGGATTCTTAATCTTTTCATGTTTGTCATGTACCCCTTTGGCAGTCTGGTAAAGCTTACAGACCCTTTCTCAGCATAATGTTTTTAAATGCATAAAATATATAGAACTACAAAGGAAACCAGTTACATCAAAATAAAGATGTTATTTTCTCCACATCCAAGTTCATGGACCCCCTGAAACCTGGATCATGTTAAGAATCCTTGATTTACTATGCACCAGTCACTGGGCAAGGTGCCAGGGATGCAAAGACAAAAATAAAACTGTCCCTTTCCTGAAGGAGCTTACATTTTATCCTTCTTTGTCTACCTCAGAGTGCCTAGTATGGTATAGGGCATGTCGTCAATATTCAAAGCATACTTTTTGATTATTTTTCTCTGCTATGAACATTAGTCTTGTTAAGCTTTTCCCCTTTCCCATAAATGATACCTGACACTTGATTTTCTAGCCAAAGCATCAAATTTATTTTCTTGGCAAATATCTTTGACAGGAGCATGACAGGAGCGTGTACTTCCAACTGGCAAATACGCAGCACAAATTTATGGGCCCATGAACGAAAATCCTACTTCCTTTGGGACATTTAGGAAAACTGGGAAGTACTCTCCAAATAACTCATTCAATATGTTTTATTGTTAGAATATTGTCTCAAACTTTGCCATGAAACATCAACAAATATTAAGTGAATTTCACAGAAATTTTAGAAATAAGACCCTTACAACCACTGTTGAACTACGAACCTTTGACTTCCTTTCACCTGTGATAGCCTAAAATTCAGTTGAATTGTGGACTTCAAGAACCAAAACTATAGCAAAAAGAGGAAAGCCTCCAATAATTAGCACTTGTAGTTCTTCACATGGACATGTAGGCCAAAGGGAAAGGGTCACATTCAAAACTATGTCCTTGTGCATATATTGCTTTGGTTTGCTAGATGCCAATGAGATGGTATTTACCCTAAATTTGTTTTCCTATAGGATGATGGAAAGGGTAAAATCCGTGAAGCTTAATTGATAAGTGATATTGCCTCTTTCATGTCAAATCTGCTATTCTTTTCACTGTTCGTTGTCATTCTTTAAACATTTAATAAATTGTGCAATGTCTGTATATCAAGGTCTAGCCATGACAAAAGCAGCCCCGACCATTAGGATTTTTATTTTTTAAATGTTCATTTAAGGGTTTTTGTTTTAGTATAATTTCTTAATTTCATCAAGACACAGACAGAGAAGAACAGAAGCAAAACTCTGCTAACAAGGGCTATGTAAAGGGGGGGGAAATGTCCACACAAATCTCTAGAGATGACTGGACAAACCAAGAAAACTGAAGGAGACACAGAGGGAATAACCAATGAGTTGTAATGGACATTTTATGGGACAAAATTAACTTGTTCAAATAGTTGTCAAGTACACTTAATTGGTCTTGGTGTTTAAAGTTAAGCTCATCATAAATCACCTATTAAGTTGGGAGAGCAGAAAAGTTCAGGAGAGGTACAGTGAATGAATGATGCTGCTAACCATAGAAAATATTCATCTCTGATCCAGATAGGGAATGCCAATGATCTTTTAGCTATATTCTCCCTCTTGTTAAGATTCTCAAGGATGCACCAGTCTTTGGTAGCATCATTACAGTTGACTAAATTTCAAGAAAAGTCTACTTTGTGTGCAAATAAGAGAGAACTGGAATGCAAATATTTTATATTGATCTCAAATGCAAAGTCAAGTACCCCAGAGGGTTGAACTATGTGTTCGACAATACTCTCTTTTCTGCATGTCCTCTTACGGCATGTGAAATCATGTCATATTTGCTTATGTTCCAAAGGAGCAGTGTTTCTTCTGACTCACAAATATTTAATGCATTGAATTTATCTCCACATCAGTATTACAGTGTAGTGTGCTGAGAAGGGTGCTGGATTTGGAATCAGATCTGGATTCAAATCCCAGCTCTGCCTCTTGTTACCTGTGGGACCTTGAGTAATTCACTCAAATTCTCTGACCCTCAGTTTTTTCATCTATAAAATGAGAGATTTGGACTAGATGACCTGTAAGGTCTAGATCTGTGATCTAGAGATCCTATTTGTGAAAAGAAATACTTGGGGCTATTGGCTCAAGGTATGTATTTGCAGCATTCCAGTATATTGATTGATTTGCCAAAGTTTGAGCCCGTGAGGACAAATGTGTATAATTAATTTGGACAAATTATTAGTTTTTTTTCTTCCAAACCTACTCACACGAAATAGCTAGGCTATTATGCCAATGAATTGTTGAATTGAATTTCAGTTGGAAGGGGCAACATGGCTAATGAAGGCGAATTACCAATTGACCTCCTGTAGATATGCGGGAAGAATGACGATAACCTATCTTGCCTAGGAAGTGTGACTTTCCTGGTGCTTCCTACCCATACACCCTCCGTAAGACTAAATTTTAAAGTACATGCCACATTCCTTGCATGTATTGAACATGAGAGATGTAATTTGAATAAACTCCGCAGAATTATGCAGGATAGGAATAGAGACTGGATCTGTGATTTCATTGGTATAAGGAATCCTCAGATGAGGAGTTTACCTCTGCTGATGTAAAGTGGAAATTTCTCTGGCACTTAGAATCTCACCTAGAGTCCCAAGAGGTTAAATGACTTGTAGAAAATCAAATAGCCAAGATATAATTGGGGCAAGTATTCAACCTAGGTCTTCCTGGCTTCAAGGCCAATTATCTAGCCACTAAACCAAGTTATTTCTCAATAGAGCTGTATGATTTCATACAATTTGCTTGCAATTTTCTTGGTATTTTTATGTATTATGACAAACACCTAAAGAATTCTGCACTGTATATTTTTGTAAAGGACAGACAATGGGATCTATAATTTCATGTCGGTGGGGTAATCCCTGTGTGAAAATTCCCTCCACTGATGCCAGGAACTCTACTGCAAGTTAGTCTTTGAGAGTTACTCAAGGCAGTGAGAGGTTAAGTGATTTGCCAAGGATCACAGGGCAGTTTGTGTCAAAGGCAGAACTTGAACCCATATGTTCCTGACTCTAAGACAAGATCCTCTAACTCCTACCTTAGATAACCTCTCAATTAAGAATCTTATTTTACCAATAAGTCCATACTTTGAATGAGGAGACCTAGGAACAGTGTTATACTGGTAAATGCTTAACAACTAGCTCTCAAAAATTATGTATGCATGACACACATTAAGTCTAATCTGCATTATTAACATTTTCTCCATCACTTTGCCTAGAGAAATCAACAGAAACAATAAACCAAGCCCTGATTTGTAGTATTTACTGATTTCCAGTTCTAAATATATACTCACTTCAAATCCGGCCTCAGGCCAAACACTTGACACTTACCAGCTGTGTGACCCTGGGCAAGTCACTTAACCCCAATTGCCTAAAAATTAAAAAATAAGTAAATAAATATATACTCACACTGAAAATTGTTCAACTGTGTCCAGCTCCCCACTTTTTAGCTGCATACTTTAGGTAAGTAATTTCACCTCTTAGTCCTTCCTCTCTGTAAAATGGGTTTAATAATACGTGTGTGATCTACCTCCCAGGTTTGTTTTGAACAAAATGCCTTGTAAACCTTAAAGCATCACATAATTGTGAGTTAGTACCATGAAGATTAAGCCCCAGGGTAATTTCAAATCACTCACATCCTTCCAGATCCACGGCCCAGATCTCATTCTTTCTGAGAAAGCATATCTGTGGCTTCTTTGGGTCAGAGGTATCAATAGTCATAGCTCCATTTAACTCAGGTTCAATCCCACAGCAAGAGCATTGGTTTTCCTCACTCTGATAGGAAATGTTTATGTTCTGCAGAATATAGTGTAGGGTGTTTATAATATTGTACTAGAAAATTTGGCAGCCCTTTGCAGAGGCTTCTACCCAATACAAGTGACTACCTCCCAAAAATTATTTTAAATATTATTCCAGATTAAATTTTATTTGGAGGTAAAAATGTATCACTTCAAATATAACTTTGCCAAGTAGGGTAAATATTAAACAACTCCTAACTATTAATGCAGATTTGGGACAAATTCTCTCCTTTTCTAAAAATGTTGATGTTTGTTGGTTGCTGTTGCTGTTTCAGTTGTGTCCAACTCTCTGTGACTCCATTTGGGGTTTTTTTTGGCAAAGATACTAGAGTGGTTTGCCATTCCCTTCACCAGCTCATTTTATAGATGAGGAACTGAAGCAAACAGGGTTAAATAGTTTGCATACAGCTAGTGTCTAAGGCTGGATTTGAACTCAGGTCCTCCTGACTCCAGGCACAGTGCTCTATTCACTGCACTGAAGAGTCACTGTAAGCCTAACATTATGAGAATATATTACAAGAATGACCTAGAAAAGTATTTTCAACTAAGGCTCTGAATATTAAAGATCTCAATCACTGTGCAAGATGGATTCTGAATCGTTTTTAATATCACAAACACGTAGAACTTTTAATCCTACCTTATACTTTATGCTACTGTTCAGTAACACGGACCATCTTATCGTTCTCCCAAATGACACTCTACCTCCTTGCCTTTTCATTGGCTATCCACCAAGCCTAGAATGCTATCTCTCCTCACCTCTACCTCTGGCTTCCTTGGCTTCTTTCAATACTTAGCACTAATCCCACTTTTTGCAAGAGGTTTTTCCCACCCCCCTTTCACTCCCACCTTGCCACTACCAGTATTTTCTCCCATTTACATTGTGTATATGCTGGTCTGTGCATGGTTGTTCACCCCTGTGCATGCTGTCTTCCCCCTTAGAGCATGAACTCCTTGTGGGCACAAACCACGTATGTGCCTTTCTTTATATCCTTAGCACTTATTACAATGCCTGACAACAATCTTGTTGATCAACTAATCAAAACCAAGCAGTCCTCCTCTGAGTATGTGACTTATCCCCTTACTGGATCATAAGCTTTTTGAGGTCAGAGATCATCATTTATCTAAATTTTGCATCAACAACTCTCAAGCTCCCCAAACCTAACATAGTTCATTTTATAGCCTTGGCATTTAATAAATGTTTGTTGGTTTGATTTAATGTTAATGAGTTTAAATTTGTAGATTACACAGAAAAAGAATTATGTCTATTTCATATTCTTGGTGATGTTGTTCCTCACTTCCTGAATAGGTGTTTTACTTCAATTTAGTTGGACAAACATACTTGTTTAATACATGCAAGGAATGTGGCATGTAATTTAAAATTTAGTCTTGTAGAGCATGTATGGGTCGGAAGCACCAGGAAAATCACGCTTTCTAGGCCAGATAAGTTATCATCATTCTTCCCACATATCTACAGGAGACCAATTGGTAATTAGCCTTCATTAACCAGGTTCCCCTTCCAACTGAAATTCAATTCAACAATTCATTGACTGAGTTAGGACATTTTGAAAAACACTGTTTGGCAGCAGGGGCTTGTGAAGGAAAATTTTTGGAAAACTAAGGGGATTAAAAATAATTTTTTCATTTTTAGAACTAATCACAACATTAAATTTCTAAACATAGATTACCCTACGCTGGGAAAAAGTGTGGAGCAGGTTGTATAATACAAATTTTAATAATCCCATGTGTAGCTTTATCTGAATGTAATTGTAGGCATAGATTTGAAGTTATATAATTTAGAATCCCTCTGAAATAATTCAACTTTGGGGGAAAAAAATTTAGTTTGCCTAGTCGTGGAAATGCAAGCCCTAAACTCTTCTTGTTGGGAAAATAACTTGATGGTGAAGTTGGCACATTGTGATTATTTTATGAATGAATTATAAACATTTCAATATTTAATGTTAATAGCACTAAAATTTTCATTCATATTAGTAATATGTATATGTTTATATTTTATTTGCAAACATTGAATTGCTTCTATTGGTTAACAGTTCACATACTCATCATATTTGAAAATAATCATAACCTGAAATAATGATGAAATTATATCAATTTGAAATTCAACACTTGCTGATGTAGCAAGGCAATTTTCCACATAGTTTTAGAGGAAAAAACTTGAGAAATATTATTTGGTCTTTGCCACATAATTAAACATTTTATCAACAAAAACAGTTGTTGGCAGCTTAATTGTTGAAAGACAAGTTATATATATTGGACTATCATGACAGAAGCTAGCCCTGTGATTTACCAAACTGAGAAAGGAAGTGGTACCTTAGTCTCAGAAGTGCTTGCTCCAAGGCATATATAATCTAGTCATGAAGCCTCTTCCAGGTAACATTCTCCTTTGTTATCAGAGTAGTAGAACTAGTTGACTCAGAAATAACATCATATGTTTTCCATAATTTTCTCTTCCCAGGTATTCACCTTATGTGTGTGTGTGTGTGTGTGTGTGTGTTTCATGTCTCCTTGGTTCCCACATTGCATTGCTTGCTGGTGGGAAGTATAATTGATATTTGTACTGGACATTGAGTAACCTCTCATTAATCCTGTTTATAGATGTGGTCTTACTGTCACTTTCATTTAATGATAACTGTGACAGTTAATGATGGCACTCTATTATTTCTCATTCTTTGTCCCTTTCTGCTTCCTTGTCTTCTCTTTCCTTCATTTTTCTTCTCCCTTTCTTCCTTATCTCCTTCCCATGCCAGTCCTTTCTGCATATTTCATGAATTGCTTTTAGCTTTAAGGGTGCTTACCCTGGTAAATGCCTTGTGTGCCCTGCACTTTTTGCTCTGTAAGCACAATGAGCAGTTGTTTTCCATATAGCCCATTTTGCTGCTGGCTCAGTGCTCCTTCCGTTTCAAGACCTCTTAAGGATTTTTCTGTCTTCATGTCCACTACAGTATAATGTAACCTACAGTACAGAAGAAAAAAAAAGTAGGAAAGGATGAAAAAAACCTCTCCTTTTCTAAACAGAATTACACACATATAAGAAAAACAAATGAAATAACTGATAATGGGTCAGTTAGGCACAACAAATAACAAATTGCATCAGGTAATTACAGTTGTAAAAATGTTATACGTAACACATATGTGGCTTTTAGCAAGTTTAGCTTTCCCAGATCTCAGTTTCCTCATCTATAAAATAAGGGAATTATATACTAGCTGGCCTCTGGGGTCCATTCCAGCTCCAGTCTATGATCCAATGGTCTTTGTGAGGCAAGTATATGTTTCCACGTATGTATATGCATATTTATTATTCTTAGTATGGAGTCCTTAAATATCTTGTGAAATATTTACGGCTAAAAATTAACTTGAAAATATAGCGTTACTCTGGCCATCCTTCCTTTTAAACCTGTTGAACAGGAACCTTTAAATTTGGAAATACGTAAACTCTGAGGTTACATGAGCTCCCTCTGCTGGCTAATTTGAATATTTAGACTGAAGGACAGTATTTCCCTTTGAAGTTTTTATGCCTCCAGATGTTAAAGAGCTCTATCTTTGTCTAATTATCTCAATAAATATTTTTGACACCTCCATTTTATCTTGTGAAATTAAAATATTAGTTATTTCAGCCTGAGAAAAGTCAAAGTAGGGAAAATGTGGAAAAGTACCATTTAACTTTTAGACTGGTTATTGTTATAGTAAAGTTTGCTGTAAAAATACACAACTTATGTCCAGCATCATGTTGGATAAATTAATGTGCATAAACTCTCTAAAAGTGCGTTAATTCTTAGTGTCTTCTCTATCTTCACCATCAGTGCAGAAGGAAGGGAAGCCAAAAGGACAGGATTGAGGCTCGTTTTTGCAATTTTCTTTGTCTGACGTGCTGTCATGACGAAAGAATTCATCACTAAGTGACCAGTCCTCTAGTGACGAGCTTTTCTGTACTTTGCTGAGCGCACAGAGTATTGAAGTAAATATAATAGCAGTCATTTCAATAGCACTTTAAGGTAGGCAAGATGCTTCATTTGTATTATCTCATTGTTTCTTATAATGACATTCTAAATTAGGTCCTATTCATACGTCCATTTCCTAGGTGAGGAACCTCAGGCTTGGAGAGGTTGATTTGCCCAGAAGGGGGAAGTATTTGAAGCGAGATTCAGACCGGGGGAAGTTTTTGAAGCAATATTCAATCCCAGCCATTCCTGAAACCAAGTTGTAAGTTCTATATACTATATCACACTATGAGAGTATTGAACTAGATGTCTTCTAAATTCCCTTCCACTGCTAAAATTCTGTGGCTCTGCCAGTTCCTTAGAATGTCAGAGAGGTTCCCTGTAGGATTCGTGCAGGCTGACCACATTTCCTGTAACCTACATATGTCATTCTACATCCCATTCCCAACCTTTTGTGTACTATTCTGTGTTGTGGAAAGCATAATTTGGATTCTGAAATCAGACTTGTATTCAATTTCCAAATCTGTAATTGACTAAGTAAATAGCAAGTCTCCTAGAGACTCCTCTTCTCCCCCACACCATTTCTTTCCTTGCTAAAGAGATACCGTATATAAAATGTTTTGGTAATCTAATTAAAGGTAATTATGTTAAATTTTCTGTATGAATTTATTTAAATCATGCCTTATCTTTGTATAATCATGTTGTATTTTTTGCATTGTTCTTTATATCAGTATGAAGCATAACCTGTATAGTTACAAAGTCTATTCATATTCATTATCCTATCTGATTCTCTCATAAAGATCCTGTAAGGTAGAAGAACAAATGTTATCTTCAAAATTAACTGAAGCTCAGGGAGGTTAAATCACATGTCTTGTATAGGCTCATGCAGCTACTAAGTGGTCTATCCCAGGATTGGAACCCAGGTCTTTTTAGCTTTCTCATATCACATAATCATTTTGTATATTTGTCACAGATGTTTTCACGGCATGCTACTACCAACAGTTTCTGTGTATCTAATGAATTGATTTTAAGTCTTGAGCTTGTCCTTACTGTTGAATTCCTCAAATGCTTCTGTCTTCTAAGTGTTTGTTTTTGTATTTTTGAAAGCTCCATGACATAGTGTAAGAACACTGAATTTGGAGTCAGAGGATGTATCAAAATTCTGACCCTGATAATTGCTTCTTGCATGACCTTAGCTAAATCACTGAAGTTTCTTGGCCTGTTTTCTCATCTGTAAAAAATTCAGGGGGTTGGTCTCTAAGATCTCTAAGACCTTCGGTAAGTCATTTGTTTCCTTCTCTATTTCTCAATTTCATTATCTGCAAAGTGAAGAGATTTGATTAAATCTCCTCTAAGATCCCTTCCAGCTATAAATCTAGGAGCCCATAATGCCTATGAGCCTTTAAATCTATGAGCCAATAATGACCCTATAATCATTTTGTCTTATTCTTTATTTCAGACAAAACTTTCCTAACTCTGCCTTCCACCACTGGGGCATCAGCTATACTCAGTGCTACCAATACCAGCTTTGCCACCAACTTACCACCTGCCAAAACAAACCTTATATTCTGTGGTTATAATAGGATCTATTTCAACATATCTGATGTATTACAAGGAAATTAATAACAGGACAGACAACTTGGACATGGAGTCAGTTAATGATAAGACTAGAATTATTAAATCTCTGTCTTTAACCTTTTCCAGGGTTACTACATAACCCTAGGTTTCCTAGGTATCTGCCTTGAGGCAGATACCTTAAGAAAATCAGTTACAAAAAAAATGTCCTATATACGACAAAATGTTATAACAGCACATTTTGTAGTACCAAAGAACTGAAAACAAAGTAGATCTCTATCAGTTCAGAAAATATCACTGCTGCATAGGCAATGATTAATATGAAGACTATACTGAGACCATGGGAAGACTTATACGAACTGATGCAAAATGAAATATACATAACCAGGAAAACAATATAGATAGTAAATGCAAAAATGTAAATGAAAAGAACCAGGGCACCTAGATGGTGTAGTGAATAGAGCACCGACCCTGCAGTCAGGAGGACCTGAGTTCAAATCTGGCATCAGACACACAGTACTCACTAGCTATGTGACTCTGGGCAAGTCACTTAACCCCAATTGCCTCACAAAAAAAAAGAACAAAAACAAAGTTCTGTGTGAATGCCATGTAATTATAATGATAGGCTGAGTTGTAGTTTTTCCTTCATTCTTGAAGAGGACCATGACATCAGAAAGATAATGACATGACTTGCAATCAAATTGGATTTACGTGAGGCAGGGCTGTGCAAAGTCACCAGCGTCACTTTCTCCTCCACAGCCATCTCTGTCCAGTGGCCAGATATAGATCAGGATGACTGGAGATGGCCCAAGATGCAGTGGGAGTCCTTGGCCTTTTTAAGCTAAGGTCTTTCCGAGTTCTCACTTTGAGTGAGTTGACACTCATTCAGTGAAAGAAGAGATGGAAGGCATGTACCTTTGCAGAGGAGGGGGACTAGGGAGGTGGGATACAACATACACTGTTGGACTTGATGTGTAGGTTGGTTTGCTGAAATGCTTTTCTCTCTCTTTTTTATTCTTTGTTATTAGAAATATATTAGGCTGTGAGAACAGAGGGATATATTGGGAAATGAATGTTATATGAAAAAAATAAATTTTTAAAAGAAATTATTTCGTATTATTTTACTTAGTGTTTACTTGTCTGTGTACCCTTCGTATCATCCCTCTCTCCCCAGTAGAATGTGAGACAACAAAGAGCAAGGGAAAATTGCTAGTTTTGGAGTAATAAGACTTAGGTCCTTAATAAATGTTAATGTTAATAAATGTTAACTTACGTTGAGTTTACATATATTATCATAAATAAACCTCATAGAAATTCTTTGAGGTACATTAGATAGACATTATTATCCCAATTTTACAGGTGAGAAAACTGAGAATCGGGGAGGTTATGACCAAGTATGTTTTTGCTGTTCAGTTGTCTCAGTTGTCTCCAACTCTTCATGACACCATTTGTGGTTTTCTTGGCAAAGACATTGGGGTGGTTTGCAATTCTTTCTCCAGCTCATTTTACGGGTGAGGAAACTGAAGCAAACAGGGTTAAATGACTTGCTCAGGGTCACACACCTAGTATCTGCAGCCAGAAATTTTAGTCTTCCTGACTCCAGGGTTGGCACGCTATCCACTGCGCCACCTAGCTCTGCCAACTAAATAAAAAGGATCATTTTCATTGTCAGTAATTCAATTCAATCATGTGCTCTCTCTCTCTCTCTCTCTGTCATACACACACACATATAAAATTTGATCCTCACAACAATCTCGTGAGGCAGGTGCCATTGTTATCCTCATATTACAGATGCAGAAACTGAAGAGTATAAGCAATTTGTCCACTGTCACACAACAAGTGGGTGAGACAGGATTTGAACTCAAGGCTTCCTGATTCCAAGTACAGTGCCTTAACCACTATGCCCTGCTATATTTCCAGATGCCTGAAGTAACTACAACATTCCCTTTTGTTATTGATATCTTCTTGATTTTATCAGATGGGGATTTGGTGACCTATTCCATTTCATAATGCTTCATCAATGATCAGCTGGGGAAACAAATTCCAGGCTTTTAGATGCGCTGGGATTAACTATGCAATTGTATTAGTCAAAATCAGAAAGTTCTCCCAGCTTTTTGCTGTTTTTTACTCTTAAGTTGAGAGACCAGTAGTTTTCAATCTAGCATCTAATTTGTCATTTTCTTACATGATAAATAAATTTCTCTTACATGACTGGCTTCCCTCCCAATCATTTTCATTTTTAAAACAACGCATTGTAATTCTGACTCCAGATACTAATTTCCCCCCAAAAAAATTCATTATAGGAATTTTAAGAGAATATAGTTCTTACTGCAGGTTTACATCCATGTTCACATTACATGATACGGATAACCATAAGATACTATTACTCAGATTCTCTGGAACAATTGCTTCTGGGGCAGGGGCAGCTAGGTGGCCCAGTGGATAGAGCACTGGGCCTGGAGTTGGGAGGACCTGAGCTCAAATCCGGCCTCAGACCAGACGCTTGACACTTACTAGCTGTGTGACTCTGGGCAAGTCACTTAACCCAAATTGCCTCACAAAAACAAACAAACAAAAAAAAAAAAACAGTTGCTTCTGGGGAAAGAAGTCTTAGGAACTTTTTCTTTGGAAATGTGGGGGTGTGTGTTAAATTACTGGTATTACTCTTGCTTTCTGCTGTAGACTTCTATTTTCATCCTTTAGTCTCTCACACATTGAAATATCTGGTTGGTGCTTATTTTACCTAATTATTGATTGTTGTGTGAAGCCTTAGCCTAACAAGAACTTTTTCATTTTGCTGGTCAGAAGTATGATGTTTGTACTGGGCAGCAAATAAATGATCATTAACTCTGTTTATAAATGTGATCTTACTGCCTACTTGGATAGCTTTTTCCACAAAGCTGGAGTTCTGGGCAAACCAGAAATTCCCAGATTACTGGAGGGGAATAAAAATTTGGTTCAGTGGGAAAAAGCCAACTATAATGGAAGCAGTCTGACTACTTCATCTGTGAGATCAGGTGAAGACCACTCTACTGTATACACTGACCCTATCCCTAATTCTGAGGTACTGTCATGTATCTATATTATGCCTCCAGAACAGTGCCCTGTCCACAGGATGTACTTTAGAAATGTGAAATTGAGTTGTGTTCATTCAAGACCCGATTCCACCATTTCATTTTAAACCATCTGAGAGTGACAAATGATTTTGTTCCATCTAAATGAAGGAAAGGTGCGTGCATGCTTGCATGCGTGTGTGTGTGTGTGTGTGTGTTGAAGAGTCAGAGTGTAAGATTTGAAAACCCATACTACATGCCCAGAAACACATTCCTTGTTTCACCACGCGGTGTCACCAGCCTCCCACATAAGTCAGCCTTTGGCTGTCATACAAGGGCGAGAGCCTCAGGAAAACCAGCCTAAACCCCTCCCTAACTCTATTGCCCCTCAAAGAATTTTGCTAACATGCTGTAAGGTAAAGTGATAGAGTTAAAGTCATTGTTTTAAGGAAAATGGATCCAGAACCTAAAGAGGCATGGTCTAATAGGTGATGATTATTACAAGATGATGGCCTTTCTGGTGGATGTCCGTGGTGACATTTTAGTATTATCTTACATTGGCTGTACCGCTGGAGTCGTGCCAGTCATCATCGGATATCTCATTGAGTTGGAAATAGGGGATGACTTTTTCCATCACGTAGAATGCCCAGAATGATAACGATGTAAAATTGATCCTAGTGGAGAAGCTTTTAGGCAGCTTATTCACTTAACTGTTTTCAAAGATGATAGACGAGGTTGCTTTTAATTTGAAAATAAATTATTTCATCTTCTATTGAAAGTACAACAGAGAACACATTAGTTTCCCTTCTCCCATCCCACTTTGGTGCTGTTATAAAATCCAAGGTGATTTTTCTTTTGATCTTTCTTTTACTACCAGAAGCAGTTGACTTCATTAACAAAATAGTGCTCTCAAATACCAAGTCCCCAGTATCCTGAAGGGAGCGTAACATGCTAAATGGACCTGCAGAATCAGTTTGCAATCACCCATTTGTCTCCAATTCCTAAAACTCCTTTAAATCAAAGTAAGCTTCCAAATGGAAGGCTTTCCTTACCCATCTTTATGGTGGAAAAAAATATATATTCAAAATAAAGTGAACCTCTTCAATAAACATAAAATCCATATCTAAGGTCAGCCTCCAAGCTCAAGATACTGAAATGGCTGAGAAAATTCACTTTTCAGTTCTTACCTGTCACCCTGAAGAGATAGCGAGGGTGTTGAAACATTTGCCATTCTAAGGAAATCTTACATCATGATTCCAGGAAATACTAGTTTGCAATTAGACAGGAGGCCTCTGGCTAATGCTGATCTCATCAACTTTTGGTTTGAAGTCCAGAAGGTGAAGAATATCACTTGTGACCTTTTATGCATACATTTATTTTTTAGCTTAGAAGATGTCTGGGAGTATCTTTATACTTCTATGATAATTATCTCAAATGTATTAACTCTGACTTTTAATTATGTAGATACAAAGCAACTTTTGGTTGGAGTTAAGTCCCTATTATTGCCTCTGGCTTGCCATTTAAATGCCTGAGGGTATAAACTGGGCAGGTAGGTGGTAAGGGATAGAGTGTTGGGTCTGGAGTAAGGAAGACACTTCAGGTGTTCAGGTTTGGCCTTAGACACTTAATAAGTTGTGTGACCCTGGGCAAGTCACTTAACCCTATTTGCCTCAGTTTCCTCATCTGTAAAATGAGCTGGAGAAGAACACGGCAAACTGTTCCAAGAAAATATCAAATGGGATCATGAAGAGTTGGACAAGACTGAAAAATGATCTCAGCAACAACAATGAAGTACGAATTGTCACCTTATTAAGACTCAGTTTTGATTATACTCTAAGGATTTCTGAAGGGTGTTTTCCACACCTGCAGATCAGATATGGCCAAGTTATTCCACAATGTTTCTTTGGCCACAGTACTCTTGGCATAGTTTGTGGATTTGAAATTCATAACTCATAAAATTTGAGAAAATAATCTGTTACAATAAAAACCCATATCAATATAATCTTTTACTAAGAACTTTTCTCACAGCAACTGGATGAGGTAGTTCAAGTATTATCTCTGCTTTACAAATGAAGATACCCTGTCTCAGAAAGGTGAGATTACTTGCTCACAGTCACATGGCTGAGCCCAATCAAGTCTTCTGATTTTTAATCAAGTGTTCTTTCTTTCCACTGCACCTCATGGTGACTAGTGTGCTCTCAACCATTTTAATAAGTATTATATGGAGTCTTAGGAAGAAACTACAATGTCTGACCTATTCATTCTAAACATGAATGATGGATGTTGGTTTGACTTTTATGGAGAATGGCCATTTTCTAAAAAATGAACTTTAATTGTCATGTAAATATCCATAGAAATTCAATAAGAATTAGATTAGATGATTTCTAAAACCAAGATTTTGTCAAGCAATCCTCATCACTTAATGGGGAGTCAACAATGACTTCAAACATGTCACTCTTAGAAAAAGGTCCTATATTGATGATAATACTTAATATTTATGTAGCACTTTAAGATTTGTAAAGTACTTGGTATATAGTAGCTCATTTGTTCTTCACAACAATCTTATAAGATATGTGCCATTATCATCTCCACTTAACAGACATAAGCATTGAAGTTAAGATAGGTTAAGTGACTTGCCTAGGGTCACACAGCTAATAAATATTTTAAGCAGAACATGAACCCAAGTCTTTCCAACTCCAGGCCCAGTGTTCTATCAATTATGCCATATTGCTTGTACAACAGTATCTATGCGTCTTTCCCATTACTGTTGCTATATATGTTGTTGTTGTTGTTGTTCAGTTGTGTTTGATTCTTCAAGACCTTGGGGACTATAGCATGCCAATACTGTCTACGGGATTGAAAGATACTAGAGTGGTTTGCCATTTCCTTCTCCAGTGGATTAAGGCACACAGAAGTCCAATGACTTGCCCAGAATTACACAACTAGTGAGTATCTGAGGTTGGATTTGAACTCAGATCTTCCTGACTCCAGGATCCACTGAGTTACCTAGCTACCTCAGATATACATATACCCCTACATATACATAAATGCATGGAAATACATGGTAATTTTTAGTACAACTATTATATATATACATACATATATATATACATATATATATATATATACATATATAACTTAGTATTGATGTGACTTTGCAGTCTCTTTTAAACTACAGGTTTTCCCCCCCAAGGTGGCAAAAAATCTTGACAAATTCTCTTCCATTTTTGCTATAATAAGGAGAAGTTAGTTTAGATTATCTTCCCCTTTTTTGTATGAAATGTATGTAGGTTATTAAGCAATATTGTCAAGCATTTAACAACTGGGTGTTGGTAACAAATGCTATAACTTCATGGGATTTAATCACTCAATAATAATTACTGACTTTTAACAATTACTGACATTTATATATCACTTAAAATTTATAAGGCATTGTAGAAACATTATCTCACTTGAGCTTCAGTGAAGCAGGCTCTACCAGTAGTACAGTCTCTGTTCTATAGATGCGGAAACTGAGGCTTAGAAAGATGGTGATTTGCCATTGAATATCAGCATTCTAAGTTCAGTGCAATATACGCATTTCAATACTGCCCCAGTATGCCCTACAACGCTTACCATATTTTCTTGAGCTTTGTCACCATTTTGTGCAAAGGAAGCATAATAGGACAGAGTAAATATTAAGCCACCCTTGGAGTCAGGAGGACCTGTGTTTAAGACTTGTCTCTGATATATACTAATTGTGTGACCATGGGAAAGTCACTAAACCACTCAGGATGTCAGACAACTCTAAGACTGAAAATTACTGATGAGTTTCCAATATGCATCAGCTGAGGGAGTTTTATGGAGGGAGTTTTCTATACTGATAAAATCGCAAGTCTAAAATAAATAAAAATGGAAAGTAGCTTTAAAAAATACTAGACTAGATTGGTGAAAGAGGTCATGATATTGCCTTTTCTGGAGATTCTTAAAAATTCATGTATTTTCATCCATCCAAGACATAGCATAATTTGGTCCAAAACTCTTACTGAATTTTTCCTTTCATGACTCATTGTAGCATGGATGTGACATGTATGCCTCCCTAAGGTTATGCCAGCAGAATAAAGCTTTGGAAGTCTGATAGGAAAATAGATTTTGAGGTTATGTAATCCAATCCTGAGGGCAACGCAGTGGATAGAGTTCCCAGTCTGGAATCAAGAAGACTCATCTTTCTGAGTTCAAATCTGGCCTCAGACACTTACTAGCTGTGTGACTCTGGACAAGTCGCTTAACCCCTTTTGCCTCAGTTTCCTCATCTGTAAAAGTGAGCTGGAGAAGGAAATGGCAAACCATTTCAGTATCTCTGCCAGGAAACCCCCGAGTGGGGTCATGAACAGTCAGAAATGACTGAAAAATGACCAAACAGCAACACCAGCGCAACAGCATATAATTGAGGAAACCATGAGAAGTCAGGTAACTTCAGAGGTCATAGAATCATTGATCTGGAGCCAGAAGGGACCTTAGAGGTCATCTAGTCCAAGAATACCATGTTAAAGCTGAGGAAACTGAGGCCCAAAGAGATTAAGTCAGTAACTTGCAAAAGGGTACATAGGTAATAAATAGTAGAACCAAGATTTCAACCCAGTTTCTCTAACTCCAAATACATTTATTTCCTTCCATACCACACTGCCTCCCAACACGCTAAAAAAATTTTTTGAATGTGGGCTTAGCAATAGACTGTCTGTCTTTCAGAGACAAGCCTAGTTCAAAGAGGCTTATGACTAATAAGCTTGGCTGCTAGGTGATAGCTTTCTAGTCACTTATCAAACCATCTACTAACTGAATGCAGTGGCAATGTTCTGCATGAGAGCAGGAAGTACCTATAACGATGAAGTCCTAAATCCATGGAGTATTTAAGGAAATGTATTCGTTTGGACACGTCTGAACATCTAATATTATTTGATGGCGACAGTAAAATACTGCTAGGTTTCTAAGAGGACTGACAAATGATGGCTAGCCAGAAAGTTCTACATTCTTTGAGCAACTTGAACCTACCACATAATGAATGGGCTTCTAGGAACTAATCCCGTAGCACCATACATTCACACCCCTTGAGTTCAGGTGCTGAAAGATGAAGCTGAGTGGAAGCGTGACTTGTGTCTTTGTATTGAAGTGTTTCCTTGGAGGTAGAAAGAATGGGAGATGGTTCGTTAACTGTGCCTTCTGCTCCTCTTCATTCATCTTTAAAATGAGGGGCTTGCTCTGGATTTTTCTAAAATTTGATGAATGACACATGTGATACACTCTCCGAGAAGGGAGAATAGAGGCGTACTTGAAATTTTATAGATTAAGATTAGGAAAAAAAAAACAAGTAATTTTGCTTTGGACATTTTCCACAAGGAAGCAAATGTGAATTTGGTTTTTTCCCCAGTTATTCATGTTTTGCCCCCAAAGATGCCAAAGTTTCTGATTTCCTAATTCTGTGATAACACAAGTCTGAATAAAGCAGCTTGAAAATATTTTCTGGGTATAAATGTGGGTCTCATTCATAGGCCCCTGACTCCCTTGTGATTTCCTGGGATAGCCCGTGGCATTCTTCCAGTTGGTGGTCTGCCCAGAACATTCATTGCTGTAGTTAGTCTAATGCATTACAATTTTCCAGCCACTGCTAATGCCCTTTTCTCTCAAACGCCTCTGTAAAAAAATCTCCCTGACATTTCATGGAGCACTAATGGTTTCTGGTTGATGTATTAAGTTAGGTTATACTTTTGCACCCCTCAGACCTAAGTGAATTTCATACATTGGACCACCAAGAAATCACAGCCAGGAAGTTCTAAAACTCTGGAACAATATGTTAGTTTTTTGAATAATAGATAGAATTTATGTAGTACTTAGAAATTTGCAAAGCATTTTTATAAATATTTTCTTTTATCCTCACAACAGCCTTGGGAAGTAGGCGCCATTATTATCCCCATTTTATAGATGAGGAAATTGAGGTAGGCAAAGGTTAAGTGACTTGCTCAGGGTTACACAGCTAGTAAGTGTCTGAGGCTGGGTCTGAACTCAAGTCTTCCTGATTCCAGATTCAGCATATTATCTACTTCCCCATCTAGCTACCTTTTGTGGGAGTCCCTATATAGCATAGGGAGAAAGTACATACCAATTAAGTGTAAATGTTTGCCTTAATGGAAAAGATAAAGTTATAAGACTGAAACTAGTCCACATCCCCTAAAATCTCTTTGTGACTTTATTTTTGTTTTTCATTTCCTCTCTATAAAGTGGGGACACTCTACCTTCCAGTGATGCTGGGTGGAATTGTCCCTTACCAAGTAGATAAATGCTTCAAAATGACAACAAGACAAAATGATAGGCCTTGAATGCTAAATGAAAAAAAGAATACATTTTATGTATGGAAACTAGTCTTCCCAAGACAGTTTACTGGGGAAAATGTAGGCCTAGAATGTCTGTCGAAAAACTGAAGCCTTTGTCTTTTGCTATTTGCAAATCAAATGAAAAATATCACCCACCACCATCACAGTAGTACATATTAAGTGCCCCAATTTACAGATATTTATAGCCATGCAGACAGGGCAAATTTTTCTGGACAGCTGTCATCAGAGGCCCCATAATCTAGAGTGACTATCAATTGGATTGAAAGTCAAACGTCCTACACTGAATTCCTGGCTCTACTTTTGATTAGGTAAGTGATGTTAGGCAAGCCATTAACTCTTTTAATGACCCAGCTTTGCTATCTTTAAAAAAGAGAGATACTTGCTGCTTGAACCAAAGAGTTGCTGTAGAAATGAATTAGAGGTTCATAAAATATTTGGGAATCCTTTGAAAAATTACAAATTAAAATATGATTTTTAAAAAGTCATCATATAACAGAGTAATTGGGAACAATGATCTCTCCATTTTGGTCATTCAGCATGTTTCGGCTGTGACTTTTCACCCCCCATCTGACAGTAAGTGTTTAACATGATGGATGACAAGAAATCATAGCTGTGGAGCTTGATGGGTAATTTAGACCCCAAAGTGTATGACCTCTGCACTTCCTCCCCCCATCTCTGGCAAAAAAAAATTAAGTACAGGCTTCAAGGAAGTGACTAGAAGGGCACTGGGGATCCTGATTGCTATAAAGAGGTTCTAATTTTTTAAATGGAGAAGAAACTTGTCTTCATATTCATTCATTTTCCATAGATTTGTGAACCAATGGGGACAACGCATTCTGAAAAGGAAGAATGTTGGTTGAGGTTCAGTTTTTATTTCTAGTGGAAAGACAATGCTTTTTATTGAGTGAAAGCTGTCTGCACATAAGGTCCACTCTATACTCGCATCTTCACAGACCTGCATCCACACACAGTCTATGATGTCCAAGTTGTGGTGATTTATGTAACAGAAACGACAAGACAGCCAACAAGCACTTAGTTGCTTGGTGCTAGGACTTTCATGTTGTTGGCACCTTTCCATAAGCTGTGCCCCACATCCTTTAACATAATCATATACAATAAACTCTTGATGCCTTCAGCATGGTACAGAGGAGAAAGCTCTGGATTTAGGATCAAAGAAACTGAGGATGATGATGATGATGATGATGATGATAGCCAGCATTTATATAGCACTTTAAGGTTTGCAAAGCGCCATATATATATCAGGTCATTTGATTTTCACAACTCAGTGAGGTAAGTGCTGTTCATATCCCCATTTTGCAGATGAGGAGACAGAGGCTGAGAAACATTGTGCTTCTCTATAGGTCACACAATTGGCAAAGTGTCTGAGGTAGGATCGAACTCAGGTCCTTATCATTCTAAGTCAAACACTGTACCACCTCACTAGCTATCTGTCTCTACTACTATGTCAAGTCAAGTCAACAAGTATATATTAAGCACTTAATATGTGCAAGCACTATGGTAAGCTTGGAGGACACAAAGAAAGGCAAAAATAAGCCCCTGTTCTCAAGGAGCTCACAGTCTCTGAGGCAGGGGAGACAACTTGTAAATAGCTATGTACAAACAAGATATATACAGAATAAGTTGGAGATAATCAAACAGAGGGAAACTAAACTAGCAAAACCAAACTAAACTAACAATAAAGGTAATTCGAAAAGATTTCTTGCAGAAGGTTGGATTTTAGCTGAGACTTAAAGGAAGCCAGGGAAGCCCAGAAGTAGAAATGAGAAGAAAGAGAATTCCAGGAATGGGAGACAATTAGTGAAAGTTTCTGAAATCAGGAGATGGAGTGTTTAGCGCAAGGACACCAGTATCACTGTAATAGAATAAAGAACACAGGCATAGATATTTAACCTTTCTGGGCCTCAGTTTTCCAATCTATAAAATAATGAGGTTGTACTTGATGACTTCTAAGCCTTTTTCTTGATCAAAGACTATGATTCTATGAGAAATTTACTAGCTGGCCTCTATCCTACCTGTCTGCTCTCATCTTCTACTAGGTGTCCCCCAGGTGACACAGTAGGTCATTTGTTGTTGTTGTTGTTGTTTTTCAAGGCAATTGGAGTTAAGTGACTTGCCCAGGGTCATACATGTAGCAAGTGTCAAGTGTCTGAGGCTAAATTTGAACTCAGGTTTCCTGACTCCAGGGCTGGTGCCCTATCTACTGCACCACCTAGCTGCCCCTACAATAGGTCATTTTAAAAAGACATTTATGTTAAAAATTTGCAAGGGCTTTCTGCTATAGCAAAACAGCTTGTAGAGTATCTTATAATTTACAAAGGGTTTTCCTGTATCCTATTTCATTTGATCCTCAGAACTACTCTGTGAGGTAGGCTGGGAAGGTTCAGGGTCAGGAGCCATTTATTCTTGGAAGAATAAGCACTCTCTACTTCCATTTTTTTGGTCTTTATTTTGTAGAATGTTCAGTGTAGTTGATGACTGGCTTTTTTTTTCTGTTTCTAATTCAATTGTGATTAAAAGCCACCTAGGAAAAGGGCCATTTTATATCATGAGAAGAAATGAATGAAAAAGCACTTATCAAGTATCTACCATGCTCCAGGAACTGTGCTAAGTTCTGGGAAACACATATAAAAAAATGACAACCTTTGCCCTTAAGGATCCTGTATTCTAATAGGAAACAATACATTTGGAAATAGTGGTCAAGGAAGGGAGTTTTTATAGGAGGAGTCATAGGAAGGGTGAGTAGAGCTATAGAACAATTAATTTTGCCCTTACCAGAACCAATAGTAAGCCTGATTTGATTACTTTCCCCAGAACAAGAGGTGGAAATGGGAATTGTGACAGGGCAAATGGCAAGGTATCCCAAGACATTTGAATGTGAATGATGACCTGAGACCAATCAGAGAGGGAGGTGTGTGTGCTGCTGATTCAAAGGAGGATGCTGTTTAAGTTTAGAGAGTAGGCATAGCAGCACTGTGGATGGCAAGATGTCTCGAGATTCTGGGGATGATGGATGTAAAGCAAGGTCTGAGTCCAGCAAGATGCAGTCAGTTAGAAGAATTTACCTTCATTCATTGTGAAAAAGGTTAAAGAAAGGCAAATTAGAGAAGATATTTAAAAAGTCCTTACATGACAAAACAGGCTGCATTTGTTCAGATGTGTATCTCCCCCTACAAATTTAAACAACTCTGAAGAGGTAGGAAAACTCTCCCAAATGATACTAAAATGTGGAAAATAAAATTCGTTTCCATTTCTTATCACCTGCATATTTCAGCAAGACCAGAGATTATTTTAGAAAATCTAATTTAACTGTTTTTGGGTTTTCCCTTCAGTCTTAAGTGAAGAAAATAAAAAGCATCAATAGCCCGCCAAGGCAACATCTTCTGATAGAGATTGCTAGCTTGGTTTTGAAAGGGCTCAGAGTTCCAGCTTGACCCGTGAGCCTGATCTGGCAAAAGTTAGATTTCTTTCCATTCCCCTGACGTTTCTAACTAGCTACCACCTACCTCAAAGTTGCAGGAATAAGGATAAGACCTGTGATTTCACTGGCATAAGGAACTCCCATGTGAGTAATCTCCCTCTACCAATACAGGTCAGCACTTTCTCTGCAATTTAAAGTCTTAGAGAATTACCTAGAGCTCTGGGAGATTCAGTGACTTTCCCAGGGTTGCACAGCCAATATGAATAAAAGCCTGAACTCAAACTCTGGTTTTCATGGCTTTGAGGCTAATGCTCTAACCGCTATGCTATGTTATTCTGCCTCTCATTAATGTATACAGTAGGAGGGAATAAGCATTCATTAAGTACTTATGATATGTTAGGCACTAGGCTAAGTTCTTTATAAATATTATCTCATTGTATTTCGTGCTAATACAATGCTGCAAAATAGATGCTGTTATTGTCCTAATTTTACACATGAGGAAACTGAGGCAAATTGAGGTTAAATGATTTGCTTAGGGTCACACAATTATTAAATGTCTGAGGCAGGATTTGAACTCAGGTCTTTCTGACTCCAGGTCTAGTATTCTCTTCACTGTACCATGTAGCTGCTTCAGTATGAGATTAATATCTGAAAAATGCTTTAAATATTCCATATCAGAATTATATACCAACAACTCAAGTTAAGAAATTTCTTTTTGCCTTCATGTCATTAGACATTTTGCTGAGCCCTAAGGATATGCCAATCTTCATTTTGCTGAGCCCTAAGGATATGCCAATCTTGAGGGTTACAGTTTAAAATTTAATTTTCAGCCATTAATTTTTTACAGTAAAGGCATTTTAAACATTCTTCATGTATGTCCTTTCAAATATAGCTATAAGCTGTAAGACACTGTATTACTATTGCAGGAAAGAAAGAAAAAACACATTCACCACAGAGACAGAAATGTTGATTATCTAATATTTTTATTTGTCACTGACTGAAGAAACATTTTCTTTCTCCCCACAGCTGGAATTCCAAGTAAGTCAAGAATTCCCAAATTACTGGAAGGGAATAAAAATTAAGTGGAAAAAGTCAAAGATAATTGAAGTAATCTGACATGCCACATCCTTGAGATTGAGTAAAGACTACTCCTGCTTGTAGCATCTTTGTTTATAAATGGATAGATATATTTTTTCTGTCTCTGATAAAGGTTTCTCTTTACTCCAGTAGTAAAACAGTACCTTACAGGTTATATTTATATTTGAAACATCATATATATGAAGAATATTTAAAATGCCTATTACTGTGAAGGATGAATCGCTGAAATTATATGAATAATTGAGTGTATTGTATTCTGTAGGGGTTAATTGATCTGATTATGTTACATAAGACCTAACTATAGTGAGGAGATCTCAGTTTAGCAACTTAGCATGCATACTGATACTCTGGTGCCCAATTTCAGTTCATCTTTTTCATCACATTTAATAAAATCAGATTCTTTTATTCCCTTTCTCACCTACTCTTTCTTCTATAATTGCTCTGAATGTTTGTTTTAGAAAATTTTAACCTCCTAATCATGAAATTTACTAACTAGTTAATTTTCTCAACATTTATAGAATACCTGTTGTTGTTGTTTATCCTTTGTTTTCAAAGAGGACCAATGACATCATGGGTGATGTCTTGACCTGTACATGAATTGGATTTAAATGAGGCAGAGTTGCACAAAGTTGTCAACCTCACTCTCTCTTCCAGAGTCATTGAAGTCTAGTGGCAAGACAAAAGTCAAGACAACTGGGTGCAGTGGATGACCTTGATGTCTTTGATGTCTGACCAAGTTGCCTTGGTGGCCATTGAAATAAACTGTCCTCTTTGGCCCATTCCTCTGGGTGAAGTCTTCATGTGCTTGGGGTAGATACCCCACCTCACTCACAGTTGAGTTTGAGGTCTGTTGGATCCCCTCAATCTTCTTTAGCCTGTCCATTAAGATGTTTTTTTTTTTCCTGAGGTGTGGCCACTGCACATGCTACAGAGTACCTATTAATTATGCTATGGAGAATATAAAAAATGGTAAGACTTGGTCTCTATGCTTGAGGAATTTACCTTCTTTCCTTTTTGAACCTTAGTTTATCCTGTGCACTCAAAAATACAAGCTTAGAATCTCTCCCAAATCTACCTGTTTCTATTTCACATGTCGGTGAGTCAAACATTTATTAACCACTTAAGCATGTATCAAATACTGTGCTAAGTGCTTAGGATACAAAAAAGGTAAAAATAAGAACTGTGCCTATCCTGAATAAGTTCATGTTCTAGTGTGGGAGAGAATATATAAATGACTAGGAATATACAAGATATATACAAGGTGAAGATATATTTCAGAGGGCACTAGCAGCTGGGGGAACTGGGAAAATCCTTCTATAGAAGGTTGGATTTGAGTTGAGCCTTGATGGAAGAAAGTGAAATTAAGAGGTAGAGATGAGGATGAAGAACATTCCAGGAGGGACAGCCAGTGCAAAGGCATGGAAATGGAAAGATGGAGTGTTGTGTGCATAAAACAGCAAGGAGGCTAGACCATAGTGTATGTATAGGGGAGTAACATGGAAGAAGACTTGTAAGAGTCCCTCTTTCTTCTTCTGACACCATTTTTTTCTTCAGAACATGTAAACCTCTTTTCCATGAACTGATTCATGGTCTAGATATTTCTTACCCAGATAATGGAGCACATATTGTTCTTCTAATCATCATTTTCCACAGTAGATGAATAATAATATTTATTGAACATCGCCAAAGGTGCAGACAGAAATAGCACAGAATGTAAATTAGACCTGCATCTGAAAAAGGCCATTGCATGTAGTTCAGTGAAGGATTTTATGTGTGTGGAAGAGATTAGAACTTGTACTGCATTTCCTACAAGTTTAAACCATGTCCTAAATGGAAAGCATGCAATTAATGAACACATGCAGCCTCAGATCCTGCCAGTGTGGAGAGCTCAGCAAACCACATTGGCTCAGTTGGTTAGTTTTCTTGCCAACTTGAAGAGAGAATTCCAAATACCAAGGACACTCCCCTCACGGGACTGTGTAGACATCTTTCACAAAGCTCCAAGGACAAAAGTTGCTTCCATATTTACCCCTCTGGCAATTTGTTCTTATGGAACCCCTTCTCAGAATAATGTTTTGGTCTATTTTTTGCTTCATCCTTCTTTGGAATTCCCAACACCTTTAATAACTTTCCCCGCTCTCATTTGAAAATGTCCTTGTCCACACTCTCATTTCAAACCTTTAGGCATCTTTGGCCATCTTCTTTTGTGAGGAGCCAAGAGAATTTAGAACTATAGGGCCCCTGCCTGTAAGTGGTCACTGGTCACTCCTTCTGTTTGTGTCACCCACCAGAATCACAGCATAGTTCTGGCAAGTACCCATCTTTCTGTCATCCTTTCCCATCGAGTAGCATCTTAAAGAATTAAACATGTATTGCATCCTCAGTACCCCAAATCTCAACCTCCAAGACCTGAGCGTCACTTTACTAGACAGATGAATGAAGTGTAGTCTTCTAAATAGCTCAGCAAACTTGTTTGGTCAAGATATTTTGGTTAAGATCTGTTATGGTTTCTCTGGTGATCTGTGATACCACTCATATTCCAGATTTCTGGAGGTAAGTGACTAAAATATTCTTACAAATTGGTACAAGGTTCTTTCTTTTGATGGATTTCAATTCAACAAATATGCATTGAGTGCTTCATATGTTCAAGACCTTGTGGAGAATGCAAAGAAGAATAAGAATTGGGAACCCTCAAAAACTTAGTCCAGTAGTAGGACAAGATGTTTACAAATGCTATGATATAGAGTGTGAAAGTATAGTAAGATAGGCATAAAGTTATTTCAGAGGAGAAAGAAATCATTACTGACTGAATAAATCAGAGAGTGTTTCTTGGAGATGGCTTATCTAAATTGCAACATTTTAAGCCTATAACAAAGTAGGCTTTTTTCACTGTATTTCAATTCAAGAAACATTTATTAAATGACACTATATTCAAAGCACTGTGTTAGATGCTAGGGAGATCAGGAGAGAGATGAAACAGATGCTGTTTTCAAGGGGCTTGTACTGAATACTCCTTATACTGCACACCTATCCTGGAGTGGTACAGGGATCTAAAAAGATTGTTTTACATGTTAGCTCAGGGAATGAATTTTGATGGGCTGAAAGGTTCTCAATTGTTAAAGGGCTTAGAACTCTGCTGCAGTGGAAACAACTCTGGATTTGTAGGTCAAAGGACCTGAGTTCTAATCTTGGCTTTTTTCTATTTACTACCTTGGGCAAATACTTACTTACTTGTCTTGGGCAAATCACTTAATACAGGAGTGTTTAACTTTTTTTGGGCCTCTGGTAGTCTCATGAAACTTAAGGAACCCCTTCTCAGAATAATATTTTAAATACATAAGATAAAATACATAGGATTACAAATGAAACCAGATATATTGAAATAGTCATCAAAATATTTTTTAAAAAAGTTCACAGACCCAAGTTAAGAATCCCTGACTTAACATATCTGGTTGTTTCATAGTTGATTTAGTTGATTCATATATGAAATGAGAAATTTGGCCCTTTCAACCTTTAAGGTCCCTTCTAATACTAAATCTAAGATTGGCTAACCTTTGTTAACATTACAGCTTGACTTTTCTATGATTCAGGCCATAGAACTTTCAGTTTGAGAATAATAGTAAAAACTTAGATTCATATAGAGCTTTAAGGCTTATAAAGTACTTTGGTCCTAATAACAGTCCAGTGAGATAAATAGTGCAAGCATTATTAACCCATTTTATGAAAGAGGAGATTGAGGCTCTAAGCAGTAAAGTGATTTGCCCAAGGTCACATAGTTAATAAGTGACATAACTGAAACTCAAAATCCAGGTCCTCTGAATTCAGATCTAGTGCTCTATCATACCCAGTATAGAGAATGTTCTGAACCAATTCTTGCTCCTTTTTTCATAGATGTATAAACCAAACTAAATTCCTTTAAAAACAGAATTAGTATGAAAATAAAAAAGGAAGCAGTGGATTCTGGAATTAGCAGAATGATGCTAGTTAGATTACATCTTCCCTACCACTTAGCCAGAAATGGTAACTTGGAGCCAACAATGGTGTCACTGATGAAGAGATAAGTCAAAGTCTACTAGTTTTGATGGAATAAGTGACTCTATTGCTTTAAATTCTTAAGCAAAGTTATGCCTTCTAACAGTAGGAAAAAAGTATCCTCTCTTCATCATCAATTACACTTAATTTTCCTGGCTAGGCTATGCTGCATGACCGTGTGCATTGCTGGAGTGCTTTTCAAGACCCTGCTGTGTTCTACAGCCAAACCATGTGAGTGGAATGAGGCCGAGTGTCGAGTGTGCAACAAGAGAGTCTTTGGACTTATGTCACCGAAATGATGTATGAGTGTCCAGAAATAACACACACGTTGCCGTGTATGCTTGCTATATTTGTTGTTTTCTGTTGTTCCCCTTGTAGGAAAGGGAGTTGGAACAATTCACAGGAATGGGGCTTAGCATGGAAGATGGCATTTAATGGGCCCTGTGGGAGTATTTGCATGTGGAAGTCAAAGGTCCTAGAAGAAATATTTAGTTCTGAGCAGTAGCAACAAACAGCCTGCGGTTTGGTGAATACAGTGATATCAGAGATAAGATTTCATTGGTTCAAGGTACTTTGAATGTGTGTGTGTATGCATGCACATGTGTGCATATTAAGCAATTACACAAAAGTAAAGTAACAAGTACATGCTCGTGTCTGCTCTGCTCATTCTGATTTCATTTACAGTGTATCCTGAGTACTTGTGCTTTGTTAATCTCCCTAAAATCCAATTTTCATCATGATACTCCCTTGCTCAAAAATGTATAATGGATCCCTACAGGGATTTTTTAGGTGCCTACCATGTGAAGGGCACTATGCCAAGTGCTAGAGATGCCAAGCTGAAAAACAATGTGGTCCCTGCCTTATGATCTAATAAGGAAAGATAAGGCATACATAGAAATGAATATGAAAGGAGAAAGAATGTGATAAAGGTAAGGGAGAAATCCAAAGTACTATAAGGATTTTAATCAGGTAGAGATCACTTCCCATGGTGGGGGGGGGTCAGGGAAGACATCTTGGAGGAGGAAGAATCCTTCTCTTCCATTAAGGTCCACATCAAGTGAAAACAGAGGGAGATGAGGAGGGAGCGTGCTTTAGATATGGTGGGATGGTTTGTATGGAGGTAAGACAATATAGGATGAGATAGAGAAACAGTTAATAGTCCGATGTGACTGGAACACAATATGTGAGAAGGGGAGTCAAGTGAAACAAGACTTATTAGACCATGGAAAGCGGCAAATGACAGATTAGGGAATCCAAACTCATCCCATTGACTTTTGAGGCCTCCCCTAACTTTCAGTCCTTATCCAACCTGACTTCCAACTCATCCAACCTGGTTTCTCATTACTATTCCCCAATATGTACCTTACACTTAGGCAAGGCAAATTTCTTTCTCTTCAATATCTCAGAACAATAATAATAATAGTCTATATTTATGTAATGCAGTAACAGCCTTACAAGCTGTTTTTCTTATAACCACCCTATGTGAGTATAAATATTAGCCTTTTCAGAGAGGTTAAGAGACTTGCCCAAAGTCATCTATCAAGTGAAAGACAGAACCGTGACTTGACCACAACCCTTCAAACACCAAGTCTATGCTAGATCTCATTATTTCTAGGTCATTTCTAGCTATGTATTTTCCTCCATGCTTGGAATGACTTTCATTCTCCTCTCATATTATACTCAACCTTTAAGACCTAACTAGTCTCACCTCTTCCATGAAGTCTTCCCCAAGTATTCCTGTTTACACTTATCTCTTCAGTGAATTCCTACAGTACTTTAGTCAATAAGAGTTAAGTTTAACAACTTGTCTCATTGTTCTATGCACATTAGTTCTGTTTTGTTAGTTATGATGGTAGACAGCACGGCCTCTGCCATTTTTGTGTGTCTGTTAAGTGCCTATGAATACAGTACTGGAAGGTGTTTGGTAGATAATTGGGTGGTTGATTGGTTGACTTTATATTTGTATACTATGAAAATAATTTGAGAACATTTTTGATCTTTGGAGATATCAATTTCAGACAATCTCAGTGCTAAATTCATCTGCATAAAATAACATGGGAGAAACATAATGCCAATTATACATAAATATGAATTTGTATATATTTACATATCTATGGGCAGATATACATATGTAGAAAGATTGTATCTTCTTTATTCTAAGTTCATTGAAATAAATTCTCCTCATTATGACTCTTGCCTATTTTCTAGACTTAATTCATATCATTCCCCTTTATATACTCCACAGTCTAGCCAAACTGGCTCACTTTCTCTTGTCCAAACTTGGCACTCTATCTCTTCCCTCCATGCCTTTTAAAAGACTCCTCCTTCGTATCTGGAATAAACTTGCACTTCACGGAATCTTTAGTTCCCTTCAAAGCCCATTTCGTGTGCCTCTTCCTGTAGAAGTCTTTTTAAGTCCCTATAGTTGTTACTAACATCAGTCTCCTGAAATGATGATGCATATATTTATCTGTGTAAATGATTTTATCTCCCCAGGAGACTGTATGTCCCTTGAGGGCAAAACTACTTTGGGGTTTTTGTTTCTATTTCCAGTGCCTAGCACAGGGCCTGGTACCCAGCCGGCACTTAATAAATGCTTACTAAATGAATTGAATGCATGAATGAATTTCACTTGTCTCTTTCAAGGAGAAGGTTGGGTACATAGGAAAAGGCATTGTTGCTCTTCAGACCAATGGAGTAAAAGTGGGAATACCTAGACTTGTATTCTGAAATTACTCTTTTCTTCATTTTGTTTCATTAGATCCTTTCTGGGTTCCAGAGGCTAGTGTTATAGTTGCCATTCTTACTGAGGTACTCCTTGTTGTTTTTACCTTTTGGCCCTTTGCAAGTATAGTAGATAGAGTTAATAGGGGGCACTTTGTACCTTGATCACCAAAGGTGGTTTTGTTTTTTGGTTTGTTTGATCCCATACAGAGGCATATAACTTAATTGAAATTAATAAACAATAAACAGAAATATAAACAGAAATAAAACAAACAGAAATACACATATTCTTTCACTAACACCAAATTCTGCTTCCTGTATCCAATAGAAGGAGAGTTCTTCACAATTTGCACATTACCATTTACATTTCACTTTCTTAAGGGAGACCTGTCAGGAAGGGAAACAACTTTTGAAAAGGCCAGAGCCAGTTACTACTAAGACCTGATTTCAAATTTGGTCTTAGATTTTATATTTATTAGCTATGTGACTGTGGGCAAGTGACTTAACCTCTCTTTGCCTCAATTTCCCCAACTGTAAGATGAGGATAATAGCATCACCTACCTCACAGGGCTGTTGTAACAATCAAATGAGATAAAGTGCTTAATACAGTGCCTGACATAGTAGGCACTATTTAAATGCTTATCCCCTCTCCCCTTTTATTATGTATATTTTAAAAAAAGTTTCTGATTCCCTATACTATACAGTAAATGTTTTAATGCTTACAATTTGAGATAAAAGAAAAAAGATGTAACTCTCATCTTCCCCACCCAGGGTACTCCAATTTGTACTCATACTTGAAGGCTGAGTTCCCAAAGGGGCTTCCACCTCTGTTCTAGAAGTAACCCTGTGACTCTACACTCCTAATACTATAGCTCATGAGTGCTCAATGGTGTGCTGCCCGTTAACAAACACCAACACACATACTTAGTTCTCAGTGAACAATAGTTAAGAAACTTTCTCTCCAGATTTGTAATCTGAGATGTACACTATCACAAGCACACATACCACATCCATGCAAAGAGTGGGTTCAAACTCAGAGTACAATGGTAGTGAGGAACTCATGTAAGATACAGGTGTGGCAAAGGCAACTCATAATTTTTGGTGCTGTAGGTCCCCTTAGGTACAGCATCTCTGTCGGGTAGGTTGCTCAGCTGGCATGCTCAGGGCTCCCATTGCTTCATCTTGCTTCTTCACTTGAGAGACTGGCTCTATTTCATTATCTGTCCGTAGAATGTGTCTCTGCTCCCTACTATGTATCCATTATCTCCTATCGGTTGAATGGTAGGGTTTCAAAGCAACCCAAACTCTCATCTTCCCAACAAGAGTGACTCCCTTTCAAGGGCCGGATTTTTCTTCTAGCTTTTTGTAGCTTCCAGGATTTTCTGAAACTCCTTAAGGCTTAGTTAGTTAAAGCCCCCAGGGATCTGGCTAGTTTATTTGCTCATTCAATCCCATTTTCTTCTCCTTAACTGGTCATAAAAAGCTGTTCACACCTCACAAAAGGATCATTCTGCAGTCTACAGTCAAGCATTTATTAAGCCATGGACTATACTAAGATGCTTCTTGACAGTTAGTTTATGGCCTCATTAACACCTTGCGGTTATATTCTAGGTTTGAGGAGGGATTGGTAAAAGATTAACTGCTCTACATTAAAAAGAAATTAAAAGATTAAATGGAAGACAAGTTAGAAACCCTCAGGACAAATTTAATCTTGCTGAATGCAGCCCAGATTGTGAAATTATTTTGGACACAACTACTTTATAGAGAACCTGCTTACTCCTCATGTGTTACCTATTCTTATTTTTTCAGCTTTTGACATATTTCTTTTAGCCCCTTGCTGAGTTATAATTTGTCAGGAATTTTGTGAAGTCAAAATCTCTTTAACCATTAATTTTCAATCAGTGTAATGATTCTGAAGGCTTTATATTTTAATTTTGAAGGTGCATAGTTTATATCGGCTGGAAGTCCAGGATCATGTTTGGAGAGGAAAGACTAGTGGGGTGATCCGGTGTGGTCATTTATCTGACCTCAATATCCTGCAGTGTAAAATAAGGGAATAATCAATCTCTAAGATCTTTTCCAATTCTGTAATTCGGTAATTTATAACCAGTTGAAGGTGATTACCAAGTTTCAGAACTAATCTTGATTCAAAGCAGCCCTTTGAGAGGACACCCTATTTTGCACAAAGAAAGCTTAACTTACTAGAAAGTCTCTCTCCATCGCAGGTTTTAGAGGAGATGACCTATTTTGTTTATAAATACATGTCACTTTTAGAGGATGGTTAAAATAGTAAGCTGATAGCTATGGGGGTAAGGCAGACTCTCTGAGAGGTCAGAGATATTTCACCCTGGTCTCTTGTTCTATGCTCTTCTTCCAAAGCCCAATGGAATCTTTAGCAAGCCTTCAGGGCAGACAGAATCTTGAGTTGAGATATTTAATCTGAAAGATTCCATCTGATAAATCGTATGGCACTCCATTCAGCTAACTGAAAGCTTCAGCTGACTTTGGCAGGCTGTTAGCCTGTGGTTCCAGTGAGTCTAAGTATTGCACAGCTGATGCTTATACCACTAAGCCGGTCTCTCCAGAATTACACATATGACTGCAGTCTATTTGGCATTTGGCATATAGAGACTTGACTGCTTGTGTACTTTCCTATTGAGGAAGGAATATTACCTAGGAGAATCCTTCATCTGCCCTTTGCTTGGCTATTCCCTCATCTTCACTCATCCAACCCACAGGAATATGGAAATAATATGAGAAAATTCCAGATACCTCTCTCTGCTTCTAAAATATCACATGGGGTATCTGACTTTCTCTGTACTGAAAAGCCAACTCTTTTTATTCATTATCAAAGGTGTGTGTGTGTGGGTGTGTATGTGTGTTTAATAATCCTGCCTTTCTTGATATTATTTACCATGGGGGTAGAGAGCAAAGGGTTGTAGTATATTTTTTCCCAATTACATGTAAAAAAGTTTTTAACATTCACTTTCATAAGATTTTGAGTTTCAAACTTTTTTTTCCTTCCCTCCTTCCCCTTCACTCTCCCCAAGAAAGCCAGCAATCTGATATAGCTATGTATGTACAATCACATTAAACATATTTCAACATTATTCATGTTGTGAAAGAAGAATCAGAACAAAATGGAAACACTAAGAGAAATAAAAAACAAACAAAAAAAAGGTGAAAATAGTATGCTTCCATCTGCATTCAGACTCCATAGTTCTTTCTCTGGATGTGGATGGTATTTTCCATCATGAGTCTTTTGGATCATTACATCATTGTATTGCCAAGAAGAGCCAAGTCTATCAAAGTTGATTATTGCACAATGTGGCTGTTACTGTGTCAAGTACTCTCCTGGTTCTGCTCATTTCACTCAGCATCAGTTCATATAAGTCTTTCCAGGTTTTTCTGAAATCTGCCTGCTCAGCATTTCTTATGGAACAATAGTATTCCATTACATTCATATGCCACAACTTGTCCAAACATTCCCCAATTAATGGGCACCCCCTCAATTTCCAGTTCTTTGCCACCACAAAAAGAGTTGCTATAAATATTTTTGTGCAGGTAGGTCCTTTTCCCTTTTTTATGATCACTTTGTGATACAGACCTAGTGGTGGTATTGCTGGGTCAAAGGGTATACACAATTTTATAGCCCTTTGGGCATAGTTCCAAATTAGAAAACTAAAGGTTGTAATGTAAGTGTTTTATTGGGATAGATGGGCACACATGAGTCAGGGTTAGGTAAATGAAACAACGAATATCAGGATTATTTTGAAATTTGCCTTGTGGGTTAAGGTTCTCTTTTCCAGACATCAATATATGATCTTATTGGTATAGGAAACACCTATGAAAGAAATTCCCTCTAGCAAGGCTATACGTGTTCTGAAACTTAAAGTCATAGAGTTGCCTGGGGCATTGAGAGATTAAGTGAGTTGCCCACGGTCACACAGCCAGTATGTATCAAAAGCTTAAGAATAGGTCTCCTCTGGGGGCAGCTAGGTGGTGCAGTGGATAGAGCACTGGCCCTGGAGTCAGGAGGACCTGAGTTCAAACCTGGCCTCAGACATATAACACTTACTAGCTGTGTCATCCTGAGCAAGTCACTTAATCTCGTTGCCTAGCAAAAGAAAAAGTATAGGTCTTTCAAGGCCAGTTTTCTAACCACTACATTGTGCTGTCTCTCATTGTCTCTTAGCAGCAATATTTGTACATATACAGCTGCAATCCATTTAGAAATGAAGGAGTGATATCCTATCTTATACTAAGGGAGTACATCTAATGCCCATGTTAGCTTTTCTCAAATGCTATGATCAGTATACTAGCTTCACATTATATCTCATAGTGTGTGAACTCCTTGATAACCAACTGACATAATTCAGCAAATATTTATTGGGTACTTACCATGTACCTCTAGTACTAGACACTGAAAGGGAAAAGTATAGCATACTACCTTTACCTTTTACCTGGAGAGATAAGGTTATGATAACATGGGAAATTAAATAAGATTATAATGCAGCAATACAATGTATATTACTAGACTCAATACTCTCATGGTCAGTAGGTTAAAATAACTAATGAATGGTAAAAGTAACATGTGCATAGAGGAAGAAGAAAGAAGGGAGGAATGACTTCACTGAGGAGTTGGGGCTTATATAAGGCCTTGAAGAACAGGTAGGATTTGGGTAGAAGAGCATTCAAAGTTGAGAATGGTGTAAATGATAGGAGTTTTATAACTTTCCTTATCTTACCATTCATTATGTGATGTTCCATGAGGTGGGAGATAATGTACATGCAGTACCATGTTAACCATGGTTAACCAGGTAACCATTCATTAACCATGAATCAGTGCAATGCTGTAGAGAGAATGTTAGACTTGGAGGCAGGAGTACTTAGGTTCAAATCCTGCTTGTAACTCGAACTGTAACCATCCTGGAGCAATTGTTGTTTTGTCCTAGCAAACACACATGAGTTGGGGGCAAACCCTCTCTGGAGGAGGGGAGCAAGCTTCCCCTAGTAAATTCAGCAAAGGGAGGTCTACTATGTAAAATAAGTGTGCCCTCTTGAATGTCGGTGCCCTCAGGGGAGCATGAACCTTTTCCTGTCTTTCAGGGTCCTGCTGCCATCATGCCTATATCTCAAAGCTATCTTGTCCTGCCACTATGCTTGTATCCTGATTGGCCTGGGGAACCATGCCAAAAAGGGAGGCTGGTATCAGTGGCAGTGGCGGTGCCCTGTCTTCAGAGTGTCCTGGAGTCTCTGTCTCATACTATCTCCACCCTCCACTCCCCACTGAATTTGCTCCAGGTGCTGGAATTCCTAGTTGGATCTTTTCCTCTGACATTTACTAGTATGATCATGGGCAAATGATGTAACCTCCCTGAAAGCCTCAGGTGTCTGTATAAGACTATCTACTGAGTCATCAATGACTTTCCTCAATGGACAATGTTCTTACAGGGATGAAATTATAGATCTCTGATGTGTTGATGTAAATGCTGATCATGTAATCTGAGTGGTATAGTGCCAAAAGAAGACATGCCCCATCCCATCAATCTTGTAGACTTAGAATGATCATAAAATCATAGATTTAGAGCTGGAAGGGACCTAAGAGGCCAGTTAATCCAATCCCCCTTCATTTTATAGATTAGGAAGCCCAAATCCAGGGAGGTTGTAATATACTTAAAGTCACAAAGGTAGTAGCTATGTTAAAAGTAGGATATCAACCCAGGTGCTCTGAGTCCAGAGTCAAAGTTCTTTCCTTTGTGCCATGCAGCCTATCAACTCTCCTTCCTCTGGTTGCAGATAAACTGCTAGGAGGGTGACTAACTTTGAGCTTATTTCTTGGTAGTTTGAGAAATATACTTGGCAGTTTAAAGAAGTAACTCCTAACATCATGTTCATCTCACTTGGAGATAAACAAAATTCAGGTATCATACATTTTATTTATCAAATATATTCAACTTCACCCTAAGAAATGAGAATCAATGTCTTCATTAAACCTCAATAGGAAAAATTGCACATTATATTTCTGTCTGTATATCTCTCTCTGTACTTAGACTGAATTGGATTTTCTATTCAGGGTAAAGTTTTCAATCAGGTTCTCTTATTTTATTCAGTGCTTCTGGTTCCCAAGAGTCAATATGTTATATGTATATATATATATATGTATATATATGTGTATATATGTATATATATATATATATATATAGAGAGAGAGAGAGAGAGAGAGAGAGAGAGAGAGAGAGAGAGAGAGAGAGAAGTTCATGGGGAAAGGAAGATCTGGGTGCAAGTTTTACCTTTGATATATATATAGACTGTGTGTCCATGGGCAAGTCATTTAACCTCTGAATCTCAAAACAACTCTCTAAGACTAAAAAAAAAGCTACAAATGAGTTATCTATCTTCATTGCTGGAGAGAGTTTTCACATAAGAAGTTATCAATAGCTAACAAAATCATAGATCTAGAGCCCTCCCCCTGAAAAAAAGTTCATGTATATCAACCTTTAGTATTAAGTATTTTTTTCATAATTTCTGTTGATATTTAGTATTAAATATATATTTTAATTTTGTTGATATTATAAACTTGGTTTTCTAAAGGGAATTTGCCTCATTTTAATTTAATTAATTTTGAATTAATCATGAAATTGTTGATTTTTTATTTTGCAATTACGTATAGAAGATTAAAGAATAAAAAATGACTCTTCAGGAAGGAGTGACACATTTTGTTAATGAAATCAAAGAGTTGGCAGAACTGAGGGTACTGGCTGGAGTAGTACTGGCTAATGTATGCTATGCATTCACTATGTAGCAAAGACTCCATAGTTCTTTCTCTGGATGTGGATGGCATCTTTCATCATGAGCCTTTTGGAATTGTCTTAGATCATTACATTGCTTAGAAGAGCTAAGTCTATCAAAATTGATCATTGCACAATGTCACTGTTACTGTATACAATGCTCTCCTGGTTCTGCTCATTTCACTCAGCATCAGTTCATATAAGTCTTTCCAGATTTTTCTGAAACACACCTGCTCATCATTTCTTGTATAACATTAGTATTCTGTTACATTCATATACCACAACTTGTTCAGCCATTCCCCAGTTAATGGGCATCCCCTCAATTTCCAATTCTTTGCCACCACAAAAAGAGCTGCTATAAATATGTTTGTACATGAACCAGTAGGATTTTCAACAATTATTTCTATTCTTCTGACTCCAGGTTTTTCACTGGCTAATCCAGCTCCATTTATTGCTGAGAGATTGCAGAGGTATGCACAATTGCTTTTGACAAAAAAGATATCAACCAGAAAACTGGAAAATCTTAATATCAATCAACTTCTACATATTATTTAACAAAATGACCTACAGTAACAACAGCAGCAGGCAAATAATTGTGAATATTCATTTTTTGTTCTGGTTTCAAAAATAAAAGTACCCAAAAGCAATTTTTTTCAAAAAAAAAGCATTTTTTTAAGTAATAAAAGGCAGAGTAAAGATGAGAATGTCCAGTTGCTGAATCCCCATTCTATTTCATAGAATGCAGCACTAAACATAAAGTCAGGAGGCCGGGGTATTTCAAATGATAGATTCTCTTTTTCTAACTCTGAAGGCTATACCTAGAGTATTAGTCATGAAGTCAGAAAGAGCTGGTTTCAAATCTGCTACAAATACTTGCTAGTTCTGTGACTTTAGGCAAGTCATGTCACCTCATTTTCCTCACATGTAAGGGTGAGACTTGGTGTCCTTGTAGATGCTTTCCAGCTCTAAATCTATGATCCTATGATACATGCACTAATGCACACACACACACACACACACATCCATGAACATACGTATCAGGTCTGTTTGAGAGAACACCAACATTACTGTTTCACAGGACTCTTCTGACCCAATAAGAGATTGAATATCTTCTTTCCTTTTCTCGGGAAAAGCTGACTCTGCATCTCTTGCTGAGAAATGGGACCTTTGGAAAGGCATTTGAAGGGACAGCAAAAGATATTGTAGGTTCTGGAAGCAAAGACATCAAAATAGCAGTGAAGATAAAGCTTTGGGGAGCTGGGTGGCACAGTAGGTAAGAGCATAGGTCCTGAAGTCAGGAAGACTCACCTTCCTGAGTTCAAATCTGGCCTCAGGCACGTAGTAGTTGTGTGATCCTGGGCAAGTCACTTAACCTTGTTTGCCTCAATCTCCTCATCTGTAAAATGAGCTGGAAAATGAATTGACAAACCCCTCTAATATCTTTGCCAAGAAAACCTCAAATGGGGGTCACCAAGAATCAGACATGTCTGAAAAAACAATTGAACAACAACAAACTTATAGCTTACTAAAGGAATTATCAGAGGCAGAAGAGAGGTTAGCTCTAGGTAAGTTCACATGAAGTTTCATTCTTCAAAAAGCAAAAAGTTCTATGAAAATGAAAATGTAAGCATGTAGCTAACCCTATACAGAGCTCAAAAGTCATGACACACTTTGAGGGGGTGCCTAAGGGGCCAACTGTTGAGGTATGTCATAATTTCATACCATAGTTTCTAAATTTCCTACTCTGTGGGATCCTTCTGGAGACATATACCTTTTTGTGGGTTCAACTGTTTTTATTTGGGACATAGAGTTGTATCGTGGTAAAAGCACTGGATTTAGAGTCAGAAATTTTAGATTCAAACCCTAAGTCTTCTACTTATTACCTATGTAAATTTGGGCAGGCAACCTTCCAGGTTGGTTTTCACATTTATAAAATGAGGAGGTTCAAATAGATAATCTCTAAGGGGCCTTCCAGCTTTAAATGCTATGATCCTATGACTGTCAATCAGCAGATATGTGAATACAAATTATTTTTATGATCAAGCAATTAACACCAAGTGTCACCCAACAAGAGCTAAACTGCAAACCAGGTAAGTTTTTATGAGAGTGAGGATAGAAGAAAGTTCTAGAAAATGGGTTAAATAGGGAAAGTTCAATACCCAGGTATCCAGAACATAGCACAAAAGCATTGGATTATGGTGTCAGGGGATTCACTCATTCAATCAACATTTATTAAGCATCTCTAGCTCCAGCTAGGGGCAGGTAGGTGGAGCAGTGGAAAGAGTGCCAGGCCTGGAATCAGGAAGGCTCATCTTCCTGAGTTCAAATCTGGCCTCAGATATTTACTAGCTGTGTGACCCTGGACAAATCGCTTAACCCTTTTTGCCTCAGTTCCTTACCTGTAAAAGTAAGCTAGAGAAGGAAATGGCAAACCACTCCAGCATCTTTTCCATGAAAACCCCAAATGGGGTCATGAAGAGTCAGACATGACTGAAATAATTGACCAACAAAACAGCACCAGCTAGATGTGGGGCTGGGGGAAAAATATACCAAAGTTTATATTTAGTCCAAGGAGAGAAGGAGAGCTTTGGAAAGAGGAATAAGAACTGCTTAATCCAAACTTTATCTATTTTGTAATTTTGCTGAGGGCCAGACCTAGTATAATGTATTTTTTTTCATTTCTGTACTACTGTATTATCAAAGATGAACTAAAATACCACCTCTTCCACAAAATCTTTCTGATATTCCTAGTTATTAGGACTCTTACCCCTCAAACTGGCTTCTATTTCCTTATCTGTTCATAGATGTATCTCTTCAGTAGACCATAAGCTTCTTGGTAACAATGACTGTTTTGTTTTTGTCTGTACCTCTACTACTAAGTACAGTCAGTGCCTCAAATATAGTAGTACTTAATAAACATTTATTGATTTGAACTTAACTGATTTTAGAATAGTTCTATATCAAGGATCTGTGATTTTGCCAGTGCGAGAAAATCTTCCACTGAACAGATTCAGATATGTCTGTAATATAGCATTACAGAGTTACATGATGCTTAGAAAATTGAAATGACTTGTCCATGGTCACACAGCTAGTAAGTGAATTAGAGCCAGAAGGAATCTCAGTTTTACGAAACTGATTAAAAATGGAATTTCAATACCTAGGGCAACATAGCAAGAAAACTACTTAGCCATCTAGTATCTTTATTTTACAGAGGAGGAAACAGAGGCCCATGGAGGTTAAATAACTTACCCAAGTTAAGAGACAGTATTTGAACCCAGGTTTTCCTGATGTCATGTTTAACATGGATCCACTATCCCACACTGTCATAGTAGTTACCCTGTTATATAAATAATTTATTTTAAAGAACTGAAATTTAAAATAAAAAAATCTTTCTTTTCTCATAACGTTCTATCCTTTCTTTACTCCATGCCAGCCAAAAGCCTACCATTTTGGGGAAAACTGGATAGTTTGAGTTGCTAGTGCCTAGTTCAGTTCCTTGAACACAATAGGCACTAAATAATGTTTGCTGACTCAAATTTAATTGACTTTAGAACAGTTCTTCGTCAAGGAGCTGCGCATTGTAAAAGGATAGTGAAAGTTTTTTTTTTAAATAAAGAAATGACCAGCTAATAACCAAGCCTGGTATCTTTGCAATTAGTTTCTTTTGGCACACTTAGTACAAAATATCAGACATTTTATCTGAAACTTCTTTTTTTCCTAGCCCAATATGCTTTCTTAAGCAAACTTTCCTTTTGCTTTAAGCATGGGTACTACAAAGAAGGATTGACATTAATCCATTATACTTCCATCAGGGTAAGTTACTGATAGGGATCAAGTTACACTAACTAGTCATTTGATCTTATACTGAGCAGACTCTAAAGAAAGGCTCAATGGCCCAAGAGAAGGTTGACTTCCTGAAGGGGGCACACTTGATGAGGCAACAGTTCTGAAACTAGTTTTCCTTTGACACACTCAGGAAGCCTGTTGGGTTATCTGTGTATTGGATCATTTTTCATATCTTAAGTGAATGGAGGCAATAGAGCACACCAATAATAAACACGGCAAGAGACAAGGGAGTGTTCTGTGCCTGGAAATCACTCAGTAGGTCTAAAAGAACTGAAATTCCATCAATTTGATCCTTCCTTTTCTTGTCTTCTCGTTCATTTGAAGGAAAATTTGTGTATGTGTTGAACTTCTGAAGTTAGTGAACTGTTAGCAAGGTCTTGTGTTTCCTTAAACAGATGAAAATGAGAAAAACAGGAAAAGATAGTTAAGAGTGTCCTAGTGAGCATAGATGGTGCCGGTAAAAATTGAAGAATAGTAGTCATCTGCAAGGTAGAGTTGTAACTAGGAATTTTTTCACCTGAAACAAAAATCATTGAAACTGGGGGAGGAAGGAGTAGTGGTCTGAAAAAGTGGTAGTGACCCAGAAAATATTCTTACTACAGGTACAGTTTCACAATAAGAGTGAGAAGTCTGGTCTTTATCCTACAGGAATGCCCAGAAATGGGCACCAGATTGAACAGATACCAGGATTGATGGCCCTGGTATAGTTGAGCTATGTGGTAGATAGGACTGTGAGAAGGTGTTGAGGGAAAAGAATGCATACCTCTCACCCTAGGATAGAACTATTCCTCTTCCTACCCCTGTGATATCAGTGCCCAGAAACAAAACCTCATTTGTCCCATGCTAGTTATGACTTTGTTGCAAGATTTCTATAAACAGTAATATTTTTGGCAGTAAAACACAGACACAGACAGACACATACAGACACCACCCTCCTTTCTTAGAAATGAATTTGAAGCAATGGAAACTACCTATAGATATCATGCTAGTTCAGCAATCAGAGAAATCATGAAGTAATGGCTAAGGGAAATTGGGAATTACAAGTTCTAATCCTATTTAGAAACAAGAATGAAAGAATATTACTGCTATTTTGCTTGCTTTCATATTTTGGGAAAGTCTCCTAGCCCTTCTATATAATGATGACAAAATAGGATATACTTCATATTTTGAAGAACTAAAGAGCCTTTCGCTTCAAGATCCTGGCATGAAAGATATTGGGGAAACTCGAAGAATGCATTTTTCTCTTCACAAGGTTGAAATCTTTGGGCAAAGTTTTGGTTTGTTCTAAGGAATCAACACATTTTATAAACACCAGTGACCACTAGGGGGTGTTATATACCTTCTTAAGGATACAGACCAAGACCAGTATATTGCATACAAAGCTTTCATTTATAAGAGGAAACAAATCGGGGGTTGGAGATGGTGAAATACTCTTCAGAGAAAATTAAGGTGTTTTAAATAGCTTCTAGAGGCTTGGAATTTTAGTGTCATTTTTTTTTTTAATGAGAATGACCTATGCCTGTATCTCCTCAGAGAGTCTGATCACTCCAACATTTTGAAACAACCCATAGTTTGTTCAGTGAACCCCAATATATCATCATGTAACTGACAGAAGGAGGAGCACTTCTCACATACTTATGCAAAGCATACACAGCAATGGTAGGAAATATGGTCCAAAGTGTTGGTCTTGAATTGGAGATAATTCATATTTACTCATTGACTTTGATTCCTGCCCTGTAAAAGTCCCAAGCTGGTATTGTTAAAAGTCTGAAAGCTGGTTGAGTTTCGAACTCATACATTACATGGTAACATTGATCAGGGAGGACCTTTATAGATCATCCAGTCAACTCTCTCACTTTATAAATGAGGAAACTGAAGCCCAGAGAGGTTAAATGCCTTATCTGGGTCTCCAGGATGAGTGATAGCCTTGGATTCTTTCCACTGTGCTATGCTGTTTTCTACAGACTGTTCTGTAATGTACTGCTACCTTGCTTTCAGGTGCTCACTAGATTAGGCCCATTAGAAAACTGACCTCACATTTCTGACATTTTGAAGAAATGTGAGCCTACTATTTATTTTCTTAAGAGCAGCAGAGTGCCCTGACATTCAAAGTGCTGATTTCTCCAACTCTGTAAGAGATCTGTCCAAATTTGCCACTTGTACTTGGAGAAGGCACTTAATCCCTTCCTGGGATACTTTGCTCATTTTTATAATGTAAGTGGTTGCTTGCTTTATATTTCTGACATAAAAATAAATGAGAAAAAGTAAGAGAAGTAGAACTATAACTAGAAATGTTTTTACTTGGGTTAAAAACAGTTGGAATTTAGGATTTGGGGAATTGATGGTGGTCCAGAGTAGAGTTTAATCATAGGTGCACTCATGCTGGGAGAGGGATGGTTAAGCTCTTGCCCCTTTGGGAGTTGAAAGAGAGGTAGGTTCAAGGGGGAGGGAGTGTTACAGTGACAGGACCCTGAGGTTGATGGTTACACTGCAGTGACATGGGCCAGCAGAAGACTGAGACAAAACATGGTAGTCACCATGGGGAACAAAACACCCTCCTAGAAAGGAAGTACACTTCTAGAATATAGGCAGTCAAGGCATTTTCCTTGTGCTAGTTACTCCTTTGAAGAGAAGTAGCCCAAATACCATGACAGACTAATGTCGTATAGCTATGAAAAAGTAGGATCTGCTTATTTTTACATCAGAAATATAAGATAAGAAACTATGCGTACTGTCCACATCATTTCTCTTATGGATTGTTACTAACAATACAGTCAAGTACTAAAGTACAGAAATTTAATAGGAGTATGGAGAGTAGAAGAACAAACAAAAATACAGCTGGAGTCTGGGAATTATTTATGAAGGGATCCAATTAGGATCATAAGATCATAGATTTAGAGCATGGTTATCAGCTCGACTTATTATTTAAACTCAAGTTTAAATCTAGCCTTAGATACTATCTATGTGACCCTAGGCAAGTCACTTAACCTCTCTGTGTCTCAGTTTCCTCATTTGCAAAATGGAGATAGCAATAGCATTTACCTCACAGAGTTGTTGTAAAGATCAAATGAGTTAACTTGTGTAAAGTGCTGTGAAAACCTTAAAATGCTATAGAAATTCTAGCTATAATCATCATCATTATTATGTGTTGGCACAGATCGCGTACATTTAGTGAACCAATCATTCCACTCTTATTTGAATTCTAAGTCTTAATCACCAAGTCCTTTTTAGGAATTTTTTTGGGGGTAAAATCTTAGAAGTTATTGTTTCTCTTTATTTCCTGTAGTTCTGAGGTTCTATTCTCATTTTGGATGACCTTGTGAACATCTGTGAACATATTTCAAAAGGTTGTGTCCACTTAGAACAACTGCACTTCATCCACAGGTACAATGTTACCTGAATACCATTTGGCTATCAATCTACATGTATTTATTAGGAATGCTGGCCCCATGGTCTCACATCAGGTTTCAGTGAGTTATACAAGATTAATTTATTACTTAAATTTGTATTAGAATACAGATGAGTTCTCCCCAAAAGGTTTTTGTAGTGATTTATTTGACAATTCTCAAAGTGTACCCCTGTATGACCAGGGGTCCCTGAAACCCTAAGACAGCCTGAGAAGTCAAGATGTTATTTGCTAATTAAAATTGTCTTTCCTTTTCCAACTACATATCTGTGTGAGGCAAGATTTTCTTCATTACTTCTAACAAAACATCATATTGCAACAGATTGAATGCAGAAGCAGGTATGAGAATCCTACTGTCTTTGATTTGCAATAATTTATAAATTTCAATAATATATGAAACTGCTACTCTTCTCATGAAATTTTTAAAAATATGGTTATTTTTCATAAAAATATTTATATTAATAGGTAGTAGGTTCATTATTATTATTTTAAAATTAACTAACAAATATTTAAAACATTTATCAGTTTAGTTGTGTAATATGATAAAAATTGATAGATATGACCCACATAAACAAAAACTCTTTAGGGTCCTCAGGAATTTTTAAGAGTATAAAGGGGTCATAAGACCAAAAAGTTTGAGAACTGTTGGTCTATGTCCTAGTGAAGGTCAAGGCAGAAACTTGGCCTTGTTTTTTGGTGGAGTATTTTTCAAGGTGAGGCCTATGGATCCCAACTGCTGTATTAGCTCTCTGCTCTCATCATGGTTTATGTTCATGGTTTTCCATTCCACATCAGAAAACTGGCTACTTGAAACTGCCTTGTGTCAATGAAACACTATACCAGTCCATCCCAGATAGTGAAAATCAAGGACTTTGGACTTGCCAGAGACATTTATAAAAATGATCACTACAGGAAAAGAGGAGAAGGGCTACTCCTGGTCTATTGGATGGCTCCAGAAACTTTGATTGGTGGAATATTTACTACCCAATCAGATATACAGTAAGCATGGTGGCAAATTCCAATATGTTGAACTACAACAAATATCAGCAAAGACCAAAAAAAGTTGTAGAATGTTTGCAATGGAAGGGACTTTTGAAATCACTTCTAAAGCCCAATACTCTCATTTTACCTAGAGAAAAACAGGCTCTGAGATTGCCTGTAATTAGGAGTCTTCATACTTGTGGAAACCAGGGCATAATATATGCCCTCGTTATGTGGCATGAGACTTGTGAGAAGCTCAGAATATGCTTCACTGACTGGTAGGCTGGCGAGAGAAACAGGGTGCAGGTGAAAAAGAGCTCCCTCCATTCTGCCATCTTGTAGCTTTCTATTTTAAAAAATTATTCTTGCTAATTAGGTATAAACTGTCTCCATATTCCTAAAGATTACAAATATAGTTAGTTCCCAACTAATTGGTGCCCTTTAAATTTGGCGCCTTAGGCATTGTATACAGTAGGAATACCATTGGCTCTGGAACCTTAGGACCTGGCTTCAAATCCTACCTCTGAAACCTACTGCCTGTATGACACTGAATAAATTGTTCAGCCTTTCTGGGCTCTTGTTTCCTCATCTGTAAAATGAAGAATTTGACCTAGATGACCTCTAAGGTTCCTTCTAGCTCTAAATCTATGATCTTATCATTCATGAAAGCACCCTAGTTATGGTTCTGCCCTGAGCAATTAGGTGACTTTCCTGGATCACACAACTATTCAATGACAAAGGTGGGAGTCAAATTCAAGTCTCCTGATGTCCATCAAGTACTCTTTGTATTATATCACACTCTCTCCTGTTATAGCGGCAACATCAATCCTTCATTGCTAAAGTAAATAAAATGTGTATCTTTAATTTAAATTTGTCTATAATCTAGAGTTTGGAGCACATGATCAATATAAATTAGTGTGATATTTTAGGGGTGTGTGGTCACTGATTTAGTGGACACTAAAGTCATATATCTAAAAAAGGACAAGCTAAGTAAAAGGCCTGGAGTCAAGAAGACTCATCTTCCTGAGTTCAAATTCAGCCTCAGATACTTACTAGTGTGACCCTGGGCAAGCTACTTTAACCCTGTTTGACTCAATTTCCTTATCTGTAAAATGAAGAAGGAAATGCCAAACAACCACTCCAGTATCTCTGCCAAGAAAACCCCAAATGGGATCACCAAGAGTTGGACATAACTGAACAACTAACGGGTATAGTCTTCTGTTAAGTGTGATGAATTCACCACTGTCCATGGTGATAAGGGGAAAACAAATATATGTTAACTCCAAAAGACCACAAGCCCATTCATGTTGGTTTTCTGACCATTAAACCACTTACAAGATCAGTTAAAAATACGACATATTGAAGGAAAATGGGAATGTTTAGCCCAAAGAATTAAAGACCAAGGGAGAGACACAATAGGTGTTTTCAGGAATTTGAAGGGTTGTAATGTGGAAGAGGGAGGAGTCTAATTTTTATATGTCTCAGAGGACAAATTCAGAAGCAATAAGGCAGAGTTGCAGACTAGCCTATCTTGGTAGGATGTAAGAAAAAATTTCCTAACAATTATAGTTCCTTCAAGTGGAATAAGCTGCTTTCCCCATCACCAGAGGTCTTATCAGAAATATTATAGAAAAGATTCCTGTTTAGGTACATTTTGGATTAGATAATGTCTACGTCCGCTCTGGATTAGAGGTTCCTTCGAGTTTTTAGATTATGTTGACTTGCTTGAATTTCAGTAAGGTTTAAGCAGAACTGGGCCAATGCAAAATTGAAAAGTTTGGGGCATGCTTCACTGGAAAGGCAATGCAGAGTAATGGAAATAATACTGACTGGACCTGGAATCAAAAGACTTGAATTTGAGACTTGGCTCCGCTACTATCATGTAATTATAAACAAATCACTTCATCTCACTGAGCCTTAGCTTCCTCATCTATGAAATGGGAATAATACTTCAGCTTTTCTAATTTACCTTACCAGCTAATTAATCAGTTAATTACTTATAAGCAATAGATATGGTACAATGCAAATGTTAATTATAATTATCATTATCTTCTTCATCTTTATTATTACTATTATGATTGGTTCCAGGTTGTACCTTTTTTTTTAAGTTCCTAGATGATCATAGCTTAAAATCTCCACTTTATCCCTCACCTCCTAGAAGATCTGCACTTAACCGGTATCAAATTCTTATATTAATGATGTTAATTTCTGACCAGAGAAATTTTAGACATAAGTCAGATGGGGCCAATAGTTTTTTAATGACTCATGTCAGGCATTTGCCTGTTCTGCCTAAACACAAGGTCAACTTTGATTTTGAATTTCTTGCTAATCTTTTCAGGGAAAATTAGTTCAACTGCTACTAGGCAGATGTCCACTAGATGACATTTTGTCATTTTTTTCAAATTTCTGGCTCTAAGAAGAAACCCAGGTTGTTGTAATTTACATTTCTTTTCTCATTAGTGATTTGGAGCAGCCCTTCATGTGGTTGTTAATGCTTTCTGTTTCTTCTTTTGAGAATTGTGTGTTCTTATCCTTTGGCCTTTTATTGAGTTCTTGCTCTTAAATTAATTTTATGTTGGCATCTGTGTGAAAACAAACCACATTAAAATGGGATCCTATTGTATGAATAAGAATTGACTTTGTTTAATGATCTGATTTTGAAGAGTGGGACATAACTTGGGTGATGGACAACAATCAAGAAACACTTATTAAGCACTTATTATTCGAAAGGCACTACAGCAAAGCACTGGGCTTTTCCCAAGTGTTTCAAATAGAGACAGTGTGGACAGCACTTACAATCTTTTAGCACCAGAGAAAAATAGAACTTAGACTAAGAATAATTAATTAAAATATGAAGCTACCAGCTGGTGGTGGGCTGACAACTTTTTGCTCACCATAATTGAAGGTATGTTTCCTGTTGCTTGACATAAGTATCAATCAATTAATCAATCAATCAAGCTACACATTGATTAAGTGCCTACTATCTATTAGGTATCTAGGTGCAGTGGACAGAATGCCAGACCTGGAGTCAGGAAGATTTGAGTTCAGATCTGGCCTCAGGCACTTACTAGCTGTGTGACACTAGCCAAGTCACTTAACCCTGTTTGCTTCAGTTTTCTCATTTGTAAAATGAGCTGGAGAAGGAAATGGCAAACTACTCTAGTATCTTTGCCAAAAAAGTCCCAAATGGGGTCAGGAAGAGTCAGACGTGACTGAAACAACTCAACAACAACAACAAATTGTTGTGTCAGGCACTGTGTTAGGTGCTAGATATCAAAAGGCAAAAATGAAATAGTCCTTGCTCTCAAGAGGCTTGCATTCTCTGGGGTGGGGGTGGGGGGGTGGGGATATAGCATATACCTAAATAAGGAATGCCATTTTTGGATACCTGTTCCAAGTGTCAAAGTACTTGGTAGTAGCTCAGGTTATAACAAAGCCAAGATACTAAACAAGTCAGGAATTTCATATGAACTGAATATAAGTGACAAATGATCAGTGACTGTTACCAGGAGAATTCTCTACTATACAGTAATTGTTTCTTCAATAAGGAGAAGAGTAATGAATTATGGCCTGTTAATAAAAGGAAAGAGACACAGCTTTGAACTGAGGATGAACAAAGTTTCTTTTTTTTTTTTGTTTAGGCAACAGGGTTAAGTGACTTGCCCAGGGTCACACAGCTAGTCAGTGTTTTGTGTCTGAGGCCAGATTTGAACTCAGGTCCTCCTGAATCCAGGGCCAGTGCTCTATGCACTGTGCCACTTAGCTGCCCCAAGAACAAAGTTTCAATCCTACCTCTGGCACATCCTAGCATGATGACTGTTGGCAAATTACTCAAGGTCTCTGTGCCCCAGGCACAGATTTGAAGATTGAGGGTTGATCTACATTGGTAGAAGGAGTTCCTTTCCCAGGAGTTTGATGCATTAATAAAACCACAGGTCCAGGTATGGAGTGGGATAGGGGTGGAGGGATTTATTTAAATCATTCTAATGGGCAAGCACTAATTGGCTATTTTATGAACAAACTAAACGGAAGGTAATCAAGGAAAAAGCCATAGGCTGGGAATGGAGAGACCCGGCATCTAATCCCAGTGTCACCACTAACTCATTATGTGACCTTGGATTAATCATCTCACCCCTCTGGGATCAGTTTACTTGACTATAAAATGAAGATGTTGTATTAGATGATTTTAATATCTCTCCCAGTTTTAATATCCTATAAATAGAATAGGTTCCTGAATTTAACCAAGAAGATTTAGCCCAGAATAGTAATCATTAACAAGTATGAACACCTGTCATGTAACTAGTTCTTTATTAATTGATGGCCCCCCCCCAAAAAAAGCAACAATAACAACATAAAACTTGATTCTCTACCAAAAGGCATAGTCTTTGAGTGAGACAAAACAAGTACACTCGAAACAGTGAACCTGAGCCAATATATCAATACCACAAAGTCCATAAGGGTGAGGACAATGTCTTCTTTAGATTTTGTATCTCCTAGTTTGTTTGTTTGTTTGTTTGTTTGGCAAGGCAAATGGGGGTTAAGTGACTTGCCCAGAGTCACACAGCTAGTAAATGTCTGAGGCTGGATTTGAACTCAGGTCCTCCTGACTTCAGGGCTGGTGCGCTATCCACTGTGCCACCTAGCTGCCCCACCTCTAATGTCTTCTAATCCAGAGTTCTGGAAATAGAAGTCCTTCAGTATATATTTGGCATATTTTGAATGAATGCTGTTGAACAAATCTCCTACTTAAATGTGCATTATAGGTACATGTTGTTTAGTTGTTTTCATTCATACCAATTCTTCGTGACCATTTAGGGTTTCCTTGGCAAAGATACTGAAGTGGTTTGCCATTTCCTTCTCCAGCTCATTTTACAGATGAGGAAACTGAGGTAAACAGGGTTAAGTGACTTGCTCACACAACTAGTAAGTGTCTGAGGTTGGATTTGAACCCAGGTCTTCTTGACTTCAGGCTCAGTACTCTATCTACTGAGCTGCCTAACTGGAATAAGTAGTAGAGAGATGTATATTGTGTTTATTCTGACTTTGACTATGCTGTATATTTGGCAGATGAAGGATTTAAGCTAAAAGAAGCAGCATAGGTCAGTGGAAAGAAAATTGGACTTGGAGGCAAAAGATATAGATTCAAATCCTACCTCTACTCCTTGTTACCTGTATGATCTTGGTTAAGTCACTTAACCTCTTTCAATCTCCATTTTCTTATGTGCAAAATGAAGATTGCACTAACTGGCCTCTAAAGAGCCTTTCAAGCTATGATCTTTTAAAAGGTGATGGAACTGAGCATCTCTATTGTTCATTCTTTCAGAGAGAAATGTTTTGCTTACTGTACGTGTAGCTAGAATATTTGAACAATGTTTCAGAACATGCTTTTTTCTCTCCCTGAGTTTTAAAGCCTCTCTCTTATTGAGGGTTATGTGTTTCTCAGACTATGGAAATGGTCCTATCAGTCTTTAAACATTTCCTGTAAGCCTTCAAGGAAGACTGCCTATACAGACATCAAAACACATGTTTTGTAGCAGTACTGAAAGGATCAACTGTAGCCTTTTTGGAGAGGGAGGAAGAGTGAGGAGTAGAGGGATAAAGTATAGAGGACTCAGGATAAAAAATGTTTGAAGGTCTCTGATGTGGGGATAGATAAAAGGATTAAAAATAGAATAATTGAGAATGACATGAGTTTTCTATAGGTATCAACTTCATCACAATTTCACCTCTCTCACACACCTGGCAAATACCCAGAAATCAACATTGGAATTTAGTCATCCTACATCTTCACTCCGCCAATAGAGTTCTGTTGGCCACATTTCCCACAGTGTTGAATATAGTTTAACAAGCTTGTGTCATGGTTGTGAAAATACCATGAAAGTTATTTTTAAAATATCAGCATATTTAACCAATAAGGATCCCCTTCATAGGGAAAAGAGGTGCATTGGAAAGGTCATTGGCTCCAAAGTCTGAGGATTTACGTTCAAATATAATCTCTGATACTTCTTACTATGACCTTGGGCAGACCTCTTAAGCTCCCTGGGCCTCAGTTTCCTCAACTCTAAAATGAAGGGGTTGTGCTGGATGGCTTCTGAAGTCTTCTCCATTTCTCCATTTATAATTCTGTGTATAACTTAGTTCTGGAGCAGAAAAACCTACCCCATCCTAGGTTAGAGAGGATGCTTCTTAAAAAGTCAATAGTAAGTGATGGTAGTATTCTTTGTAGTTTTCATCTGTTCATTCATTAAGGAAATGTGGCATCACTGTCCCGACCTTTTTAAAAGTAGGTAGAAACAGAGACTTTCACTTCACAATTTCAAAGTCTGGCTGAATTGTACTATTAAAATATACCAAGAATGATAGCAAGTTCTTCCCAAGGCAACATGGTTCTGTGGGACTTCAGGAAGGGTTGAGATCCAATAGGAAAACAAAACAAAACAAAACATGAGATGAAATGCATCTGTAGTGGGTGCCATTCAAACTGGACCATGGCCTTAAGTTGTCATGATAAAGATTAACTCCTCTCTTGAAAGCACAGAGGAAGCAGCTCCGTTTTTATTTGAAGCCGTCCTCTAAGATCATATGCCCAGCTTAAAGGGCTGAAAGTCTGAATTGAGCCGTGCAGCACCTTTTTTTTTTCATGGGCTAAACACTCAGCACCTGGGGGCTCTCTCTGTCAGAGCAGTCAATCGCTTGTGGCTGCTTTGCTCAGCTATTAATGGAATGTGTGGCTTCTTGGCATTCCTGGCCCTCTATCCATGGCTTAGTTCAGGCAGTGGACAGCCCCAATCATCAATCCTCTCTCCGGCTTTTTAATTTGTACACCATCTAAACTACTCCTGAGAGGAAACAGGTTCAAAGGGCAAGCAGCTTCAATGGACAGTTCTTTGGGGGTCTGTGGTAGACTTACATCACGGTGGCAAGGAAACCTGCTGAAGAGTCCTGAGGCGCAGCAGGCAACAATAAGACAATGAAGGGGTTGGGTGTTTGTCTTTTAGCTCATCAAAAGAAATTTACTTCTACAGGGTGGTAGTGTCTTTCTCTAAATGGATGAAATGACTGGAAAAGTCCTTTGAGTCTATAAACACTCTGGCTTGTGGTTTATTTAAATGCCAAAATAACCATCCACCCTGTTAAATAATAGTGACTTACACAACACTATTTCTGTGGTGTTCTAAATACTTTTATTAATAGGCTTCATTAAATACATAAAGTAATCTCACAGGCAGCGTGTGAATGCCAGGTACCTCAATTTTGTGATTCAAAAATTGTGGGCTCATAGGATTACAGAGCTAGGCCCGGAAGAGACTTTACAGGTCATTTGTTACAACCCTCCTGTTATAACTGAGGAAGCTTAGGTATAGAGAGATAGGGTGACTTACCCAAGGTCACATAGAGCTAAGATCTGAACCCAGAGACATTAACTTAATGCCACTGTATTGTCATTGACATAGTGGAAGAAAAGTTAGATAGTTATTTTGATAACTTGGGAATGGCTTTTAAACCAAAGCATATTTTTCAGGCAACAAATTAATATACATTCATTCACCCATTCAATAAATTTTTAGAGAGCTTCCTGGGTAAAGAATACTATGCTGGGTCCTGGGGAAATGGTGAAGATTAGATCAGACTTGATCCCTTCCTCCAGGAACAGTGTGGAAGGAGGATAAGATAGAAATGGTACAAAGTGCTGTATGAGGTGTGAGAGAGAAGAGCTGGTCACAGAACTACATCACTAATGATATCAGGTCAGTGCTGAAGCTACTAGCCTTATTGCCGAATAACGGACAAGAATGTAGACATCTAGTCATGGATAGTGATCTAATTTAGGGCCACTATTCAGTGAATACCTAAGAGTGATTTTCATAAATAAAATCCCTCATGATAAGTACCATATATGAAAGCATCATGGATTTGTTATGGTACAGTAGAAAGAGAATTGGAGGGAGTCAGAAAGCCTGGATTTAAATCCTGTATCTGCCACTTACTCCCTATGTGACACCAAAAAAAGTCAATTAACTTCTCTAGGCCTGAATTTCTGCATCAATAAAATGAGGACATTGGGCTAGATGATCTTTCTAAATTCTCTTCCAGCTCTAAATCTATAACCTATGAAAGTGATATGTTTTGCTTAATTTACTTTAAAGCTATTCAAGAAAACTAAATGCTTTCCAGGATTATGGAATTCTAAAGAGTTACTTTTTAGTCTCTAATTTATATTATATTGATCGAGGTCATAAGGTTAAGTAGCCATTTCTTGATGACTTGACCAAATGCTTTCTTCCTAAATTTGCTAGTAACATAAAACTGAGAGGATCAGCTAGAGTACTTGATGACAGTCAGGATTCAAAAAAGATCTTGACAGATTACAACAGTTGGATCAACCCAACTAAATTGAAAGTCTTGCTCTTGGATTTAAAGAAACGTCTTCGAAAGTATAAAGGGTGAAGAAGTGTACCTATGGAGCAGCTTGTCTGAAAATGATCTAGAAATTTTAGTGGACCACTAGGTCAATATGAGTAAATGATATGATACGGAAGCCAAGAACATATCTCTCCTGATTGAATGAGAGACTCTTTTCTGGTTGTTGTTTTTTTTTTTTTTTTAGTACTTAGCACAACACCTAGAATGGAGTAAGACAGTGGTTCTCCAAGTATGGCCCCAGGATCTCTGGTACTCCTACAACCCTTTCAAGAGGCCCAAGAAGTCACAACCATTTTAACAACAGGTTATTATGAAGATCAAATTAGGAAATAGTTGTAGAGTGCTTAGCATATAATAAGTGCTATATAAATATTAGCTGCTACTATTATTATTTCTCTTTGCACATTACTTTGTATAAATAAAAATATAATATAACTATAAGTCCTGAACAAAGGGAATTATATAGACATAGCCCCTGACCTTACAATCTAAAATAGACATGAGTGAGGGAAATTTGGTTGTTATTGTGTTTTTTTTTTTAAAGAGGACTGTTATGAAATAAGTCTAAATGGAAATTTGGTTGCTTAATCAAAACCAACTATTAAATCAACAAATTGGGCTCTGGTAATACCATTAATTAAATTTCCCCAGCCAGTATGATGAAATTGTTTCTATCATAGTGAGCAATAGACTGGGAGGTAGAAAATTGCTGTCTGGTTCTTTGCAACATCACTTTGATGATCAGCTTGACACAGAAAATAGTCAAGTATTGGTACTTCTTCATGTGCTGGTAGATAGATAGATAGATAGAGAGAGAGAGAGAGAGAGAGAGAGAGAGAGAGAGAGAGAGAGAGAGAGAGAAAGAGAGCTAGAAAAAAATTTATTATGTGCCAGGCACAGTGCCAGTATCACAGGAGGGAAAGATACCTTGGAGCAAATCAGCAATACCAGTATTCTACCTTCCAGAAATGCTTCTGGGCAGATGTACTGATCACTAAAGCAAATAAACTACAAGTATTCTTGAAATGGACTGAAGATAAAAAAGGTCCAGGTGTAAAAAGCAATTTGTAATCAATTAAATACTGAACAAGTTGCCCCCCAAATACCATAACAATAATCCATATATTGTCTTTTTGATTATCACAAAGCCTCTGACTCAATTCTATGCTCATAGCTTGTTCATATACTGCAAATGTATATATGTCCAAGAATACTCTTGTAAGAATACCAGAGCATTTGATACCCACATGGAAAACTTATATATTTAAAACATGCCTTGGAAAAAAATGGTAAGGAAAATTTATATATATAGATATTTTTGTACACATAGGTCTTTGTTCTTTTTCTTTTATCTCTTTGAAATATGGTAGTGGTGTTGCTGGGTCAAAGGATAGGTAGTTTTCAGAAGTTTAATAGCCCTTCGGGAATAGTTCCAATCATTCTCCAGAATGGTTGGTCCAGTTAGCAACTCCCCTCCCTTCCACTCCCATAGCACATTAGTATTCCACTTTTGGTCCAGTATTTGTCATTTTGGTTTTCTGTCATGTTAACCAATCCAATTGATATGAGGTGGCACCTCAAAGTTGTTTTAATTCACATTTCTCTAATCAATAATGATTTGTGCAGTTAGGTAGTGCAGTAGATAGAGTGTTGACCTTGAAGTCAGAAAGACTCCCCTTTCTGAGTTCAAATGTGGCCTCAGCCACTTATTAGCTGTGTGACACTGGGCAAGTCACTTTACTTTGCCTCAGTTTCCTCATCTGTAAAGTGAACTGGAGAAGGAAATGACAAAGCACTGCAGTATTTTTGCCAAGAAAAAAACAAATGGGTTCAAAGAGAGTTGGACACAACTGAAATGACTGAAAAACAATAAATCAATAGTGATTTTGAGCATTTTTATAAGACTATAGATAGCTTTGATTTCTTCTTCTGAAAACTATTTGTTCATATCCTTTGACTCTTTATCAATTGGAAAATGTGCTCTTTTCCCCAAACCTTCTCCAATGTTTATTATTTTCCTTTTATGTAATCTTTGACAATTTGATGGATAAGGGATGGAATCTCAGAATTGCTTTAATTTGCATTTCTCTAATTATGAGTGATTTGAAGCATTTTTATATAGCTATAGATAGCCTGGGTTTCTTCTCTTGAAAACTAATTATTGATATCCTTAGACCATTTGTCAGTTGGAGACAGATTATTAACTTCACAACTTTACCAAAAATATGCTTGTGTCTTTGTCTTCCCACAACACCTCTAACATTGATTGTTCCTGTTTTTTTCTTTGTCACCTTTGCCAAATTTCAGGATGTGAAGTAAATACTCAGAATGGTTTAATTTGCATTTCTCATACTATTAGAAATGTGGAGCATGTTTTCGCGTGTTCACTTATAGTTAGCAATTCTTTGCAAAACTGGACATATTTTTAAATAACTTCTCTATTGGGGAGTGGCCCTTAGTGTTACATAGTTATGTCAATTCCCTATATATTTTGGATATCAGATTTTGATTACAGTTGGTGAAAATTTTTATTTTAGTAAGAATTTTACCCTTATCCATTGTGAAAGATACCTAAACTTATTCTTTTCTATTTTTTTTTTATGCTGAGATCTTTTGTATTTAGCTTAAATACCTATTTGGAATTTTTGTGATATGTGGTATAAGGTGCTTATCTAATCCTAATTTCTGCTAATTTGCTTTCCTGATTTCCCATCAGTACTTATCAAAAACAAAACCCTATCCTCAGTAATTTATATTCTTGGGTTTATCAAAAGCTAGGCTAATGTTTGAAATTTCTTCTCTTTCTTGCTCCTTTAGCTTGTCACTGATCTATTCTGTTGTTTTTTTATTAATGTATTTATTTTTAGTTTTCAACATTCACTTCCACAAGATTTTGAGTTCCAAATTTTCTCCTCATCTCATCCCTACCCCTAACCCAAGATGGCATGCATTCTGAATACCCCTTCCCCTAATTTGCCCTCCCTTTTATCTCCCCCCCTTCTCTAATCCCCTTTCCCTTCAATTTTCCTGTAGGGCAGGATAGATTTCTATACCTCATTTCCTGTATATCTTATTTCCCAGTTTCTGCTGTTGTTTATAACCACTATCAAATAATTTTGATGACAATTGCTTTACAATAAGGATCTGGCAATACTATATCTCCTCCATTAGCTCTTTTCACTTATATATTCCTTGATATAATGAACATTTATTTTTCCCAAAGCATTTTTTCCATATTCTACAAAATATTACCTCTGCAATTTGATTGGTAGAGTACAAAATCTGTAAATTAATTTAGGTAGTATTGTTATTTTTATAGTATTGACACAGCCCAATTATGAGGATTGACTAACTCTACAATTATTTGTCTCCCTTTATTTCTGCAGAATATTTTGTAGTTGTATTCATATAAATCTGTAATTGCTTTGTATTTATATGTTTTTAGTTATTTTGAATTAAATTTATGTGTTTCTGTTTTTTTGTTAGTAGCATATAGAATGCAGATTATATTTTCGGATTTATTTTGCATCCTGCTAACTTAATGAAGCTATTCCTCAATTTGTTTTCTTTGTTGATTCTCTAGGATTTTAAAAGTATATGATTAGGTAATTTATGAATGGGGATAGTTTTGTATTTTTGCTGCTTTTTACACTATTTATTTTGCTCTCTTGTCTTATTGTGATAAATCACTCTTGATCCTTTATTTAAATTAATTTAACTACACTGTATCATAGGTTTAGGACTAAAAAAGACCTTGTTGCTCAATTATACCAACCTCCCTAATTTTATGGAACAAGAAATAAGAAGATATAGCTGACTAAAGAAAAAAATACAGTAGTGGGAATTATTGAATTATTGATTTTGAGTGAAGACAGATCCACAGAGAACCATGAACCAGAGAGTAATTCTGGGGACTTCTCTTGTAAAAGGAGGGTGACCCAGATGCTTCTGTGGTTCATGGTCTATCTGTCTTACCTCCTGAACCAAGCTATAAGTTCCTTGAGAGCAAAGATGGTCCCTTTTCATCTTTATATTCTTAGCTTTGAGGATAGCATCATATACTCTGGGATACTCCCCAAATCCTCTCTGATGTGGCATGTACATGAGTTTAAGCCAGAGCAAAAGTTAAGCTAAGAAGGCAAGATCATTGTCCTCCTTTCCATAGTTATGTCTTTGTTAGGCCTTCTCCAGCTCATTTTATAGATGAGGAAACTGAGGTAAACAAGGTTAAGTGACTTGCCCAGGGTCACACAGCTAGTAAGTGTCTGGGGCCAGATTTGAACTCATGAAAAGGGGTCTTCCTGACTCTAGGCCCGGCACTCTATCCACTGCACCACCTAGCTGCCCCAAAATGCTTCTGATGAATGTAGATGGCTGGGCAGGTTGAGAAGTTGGTCAGTGGTGCTTGACTCATTGTCATCAACCATACTATCTATGGGATTTTCTTGGCAAAGATACTGGAATAGTTTGCCATTTCCTTCTACAGTGGATTAATGCAAACAGAGGTTAAGTGACTTGCTCAGGGTCACACAGCTGGTAAGTGACTGAGTTTGAATTTGAACTCAGGTCTTCCTGACTCCAGGCCCAGTGCTCTACCCACTGAGTCATGTAGTTGCTCCCAAGTCTCTCTCTATACTAGAATAAAAATCAGAGTGTGATAAGGGCATATGAGAGTTACAAATTCTATGAGAGATCTTGAAAGAGAAAGAGATCACTTCTAGGAGAGGGGATATGATTGAAGAGAACCTTATGCCTAGAAATAACAAATAAAACGAAAGACAGATTCCATATTTGTAAAAGAAGAATTTTCTGACTGGAAATAGCAACACAATCCATTTATAGGTGAGACCACAGCCAACAAAGGCATTTAACAAGATGGAATCTATTGAATTGCACATTATTACTTTTGAAATGTGGTAAGCAGTATAAAGAGAAAATGTCTCATGGAAAGACTTGTTTTTTAAAGGACACAGGAGTATTTAGATTATAGAGAACCATATTGCCACATATATTCTGTGGTCCTACTGACCTAATAGGGTGGAAGAGGGGGATGGGGAGAAAGGATTAATAACATATCTGTATATCAAGTAAAAATATCCTGGTGACTTCATCCTCACATTTGTGTAAACATCACCTCATCAGTCCCAGATACTTCTACAGGAAACAAATCTAAATGCTCCTCGGCCATTCTAAACATAGCTAGTCAGCTGGCATATGTCTCGTCTGTAAATATCCAGGGTTACTTGGAAGTCTTTATTTTGATATTTCCCTCTTAGGCATGGACTCCAGAAGTACATTCAGCCTTTGGTCAGAACATCTTTTTATAAGGCAACTTGACCTGCAGACTTTCTATGAAGTGGATTTAAGGGAAAGAAAAGAGAAAAAAGGGGGAAGGGCAGGGAGAATAAGGGGAAGAAAATGCCTCTCCAACTCTTTGTGCAATGAGGAGCAATGCTGATTGCTGAAAGCTTTGCTGGGGTTGAATTACCAATGTTGGTGCAAGCACTCTGAACCCATGAAGTGGTTAGCTAATGGTTTTCCTTCCATGTCCAGTATTAGAGTGTTTTAATCTCCTTTTCTTAACCTTTCTTTGTGTCATGGACCCTTTTGGCAGTCTAGTGAAACCTGTGGACCCCTTCTTGGAATAAGGTTTTCAAATGCATAAAATAAAATACATAGGTTACAAAGGAAATACAAGATTTATTTTAAAAAAATGCATTTTTCCCAGGCTAAGAACTTTTGCTGTAAGAAATTTCTCCAGCTTTATTAATTCTTCTCACATTGACTAATGCTATATCAACAAATAGCTAATTTGCAAAAATATGTTGCATTGCAAGCTTGTCTTCAAAATTCCATCTTTCTTCATGTCCAATCCTATTTTTTTAAAGAATAGTCTTTCTGCTTTCTGACCCTGGGACCCTGGGAACTTTCTTCCCTTACTTCTCCTGATGATTTCCTATGTATTATACTGTTTACACCGTATTACCAAATTACTCTTGAATCTTTATTTAAATTACTCTAATTACACCAAATCATCAGTTTAGGACTAGAAAAGACCTTGTTTTTCAAATATACCAACCCCCTAATTTTACAGATCAAGAAATGAAGACCTAGAGAGGTTAAATAATTGCCAAAGATCATACAAGTAGTAAGAGGTAGAGCCAGAAATTAAACCGAGGTTCTTTAACTCCCAATATAGCATTCTTTCTTGTGTACCATGATGCATATTTTGACAATTATGTAAGTACGATAATAGATTGGACTGAACTAATGTTACTTAGGGATAAGAGGTGAGGTGGCACCAGCTAGACATGGCAGCTGACTAAACAGTGGTATGGGGAGTAGGTAGGAATATCCTAGCTCAGTGGTTTTAAACTCAAACAGAAAAGGAACCACTAAACCATATATGTTGACTTGCAAAGCAACATATTAACATTATCTGTGTCCCATTATATTTTTGTTTTCTTTGTTCAGTATTTCACAATTAAATTTTAATCTAGTTCAGGTTGCACTTGAGTGGTGTTGGCCATATGGGCCTACAGAAAGTGTATTTGATACTTCTGTTCTGTAGTATTTGAATATGAGTATTCATACTACTTGAAATACCCTACTCTGATGGTTGGGGAAATGCAACGGATAAAAATGAAATGCAATTTTAAAAAGTTGTCAGATACTTATTCTGTGTACTTTATATTATGCTAAGCACTGGGGATTGACTGTTGCTCCAAGAAGCTGGGCTATCCCAGCAAATATTGGGTCTTCTGTCACTGGAAGGGTGAAAAATCGCTTGCTGGTCATGATATAGCCGAAATTGCTGTAAAGGGACAGGTTGGAGCAGAAGCCTCAGAGGTCCTTTGCAACTCTGTGTGGATTCACAATCTAGTAGAAGTCAAATCCTAACATAAAGGTATGAGAGGTCTAAACTGAATGGCATGGTTCTTGGAGGAGGTAGCAGTTGACCTGGAATTGACATTGGGCAATAGCAAGTAGTCTGCTTTGCCTGGAAAGTAGAGTCTCTCTCTCTCTCTCTCTCAATATGTTATTTATTTATTTATTTATTTTAGGCAACTGGGGTTAAGTGACTTGCTCAGGGTCACACAGCTAGAAAGTGTCAAGTGTTTGGTCTGAGGCTGGATTTGAACTCAGGTCCCCCTGACTTTGGACTTTTCTTTTCCCCTTCTATGTTTTGGGGTAGTCAGTCACTCAGTCAATAAACATATATGAAGTGCCTACTATGTGCCAGGCACTGTGCTGAGCACTAAGAATACAAAAAGAGGCAAAACTGGGGTAGCTACGTGGCGCGGTGGATAGAGCACCAGCCCTGAAGTCAGGAGGACCTGAGTTCAAATCCGGCCTCAGACCAAATACTTGACACTTACTAGCTGTGTGACCTTGGGCAAATCACTTAACCCCAATTGCCTTAAAAAAAAAAAAGAGGCAAAACACAGTCCCTGACCTCAAGGAGATCACAATCTAAGAAGGAGGGTTGTGTGTGTGTGTGTGTGTGTATAAGGGGGGGGGGGCAGCTAGGTGGCACAGTGTATAGAGGGGAAAAGAAACCTGTTACTAAGAATAAAGATATGGAAGAATGATGATAATAACAAGTCCTTTGGTATTATAGTGAGTTTGTTATTCAGATTTGGAGCCTTAACTAGAAAATTGAAGGGTAAGATGTCATTTCTTCGTTCCTCTATGATTTTTTCATGCTCTAAAAAAAAGTTCCATTTTATTTCATTGGAAAGGGGAAGTTGGTACTCATTACATTCAGAATTGTAGAGCAGAATAATGAACAGTAAGTATCCTTTGGATGTTCTAAATGCTGGGAAGGTAGTTAGAAAGAAAAGATGCTATCTATCATAGCATCTCAAAGTCCTTAAAGATCATCTAATCGAGCAGTGTCAAAGAAACAACTGCCCATGGGCGGGGGGTGGGGAGGGTGGGTCGGGCAGCTAGGTGATGCAGTGGATAGAGTACCGGCCCTGGGAACAGCAGGACCTGAGTTCAAATCCGGCCTCAGACACATGACACTTCCTAGCTGTGTGTCCCTGGGCAAGTCACTTAACCCCATTGCCTAGCCAAAAAAAAAAAAACCACAACACACAACTGCCCGTGGAGTCCACAACACTCCAGAGTGGGCCTGAACCAGATTAAAATGTAATTGGGAAATATTTAACAAAACAAATAAAAATACATCAAAACATAGGTAATGTTAACATGTGGTTTTCTAAGTCAATATGTAGCCCCCCCAGGGATCCTTATGTATGATTTATTGGCTCCTGTTTCTATTTGAGTTCATCTTGTTTCATTACAGAGATGAGAAAAATGAGGCCAGAATAGGTAGGTAGATGGTTTGCTCTAGACCAAACAAATTGTTCCCTATTGCAATATTAGCAGGATTATCAGATTTTTAATGACTATCACCTTTGAGATCATCACTTCTTTTAAATGGTAAGTTGTTTTTCTTTCTTTGTCTAGTTAGGAAAATCAGAGGCAGGAAAACATTGATCCAAGTCAGTTATCCCCATTTTCTTCTCTCACTCATTCATTCAACAAATAGCTTTTTAATTTACTGAAACTGCAGAAGTCTGTGTGTAATAAAAACTCTACCACCTGTTCTAACAGAAATCATTATATTAATATAAGAATAGAGTCACCCAGCCCAATATCCATCTCAATTCAATTTCAACTGTGTACATAGCACTGTGCGTAGCTGGGTGGCTCAATGGATAGAGTGCCAGGCCTGGAGTCAGGAAGATTCTTCTTTCTGAGTTCAAATCTAGCCTCAGACATTTACTAGCTGTGTGACCCTGGACAAGTCACTTAACCCTGCTTGCCTTAGTTTCTTCATGTGTAAAATGAACTGGAGAAGGAAATGGCAAACTACTGCAGTATCTTTGCTAAGAAAATCCCTAATGAGGTCACGAAGAGTCAGACATGACTGAAATGACTGAAAAACAGCACTGTGCTAGGTGATATAAAATTTACACCTACTAGTGAATCTGGGCTAAAATCAGTCACAGAAAAAAAATGTGAGGTAGGTAACATTGTCTATACCTACCCAACTACCAGGTGTCATTTTTTGCTCCTCTGGAATCCTCAGTACAGCACCCTGTCCAGGTCTAGTCTCCCAGTATTCTTCAATCCTATTCCTTCAGAACTTATCTAGCCTATGTCCTGTTCCTAAATCTTTTAAAAGGACTAACTTGGTTAGCTCCCCTTAATTAATTAAACAACATGATGTTATATATGTTTTATATGTTGCTAAGGCCAGGATATATTTGCATTAAAAAAAAAATGAACTCAGGGGCAGCTAGGTGGCGCAGTGGATAGAGCACTGGAGGACCTGAGTTCAAACTGAGCCTCAGACCAAACATTTGACACTTACTAGCTGTGTGACCCTGGGCAAGTTACTTAACCCCAATTGCCTGAAAAAAAAAAAATGAACTCCTAGAGAGGGCAACGCCTTAATCCAAAGCAATGCTTCTTTTTGATGGGAGTTTGAGACTGTGGTGGGATGGTAGGGGAGAGATGTATTGGATGGGGGTGGGGGCTTCTCAGTGGACTTTATTTTTTCAAAAATTTTATTTTATTTTTAATTTATGAAATAAAACAAGCATTTCCATAACATAGTAGAATGAAAAACAGATGATTGCACATGAAACTGCAAATGGATCATGTACAATTTACTATTCCTTTTAAATATGTAACAAAATTATCACATAAATTTCTTTTTTTTCTTTTTTTCTTCCCTCCCTCCAACCCTAAAGATGGCTACCATAGAAACAATTATACATATATGTATATATATATATATGTGTGTGTGTATGTGTGTGTGTATGTATAAGTGTGTGTGTAAAATCATTCTATGCAAACTTCTATTTATCAGTTCTTTCTTTGGATGCAGATAGATTATTTCTTCATATGTCCTTATAATTAATTTGTATATATAATAATCAAAATGACTTATTCGCTCAATGTCATTCTTAAAACAATAGTACTGTTACTGTATACAATGTTCTCTTGGTTCTGCTCATTTCACTCTTCATTATTTCATGCAAGTCTTTCCATGTTTTTCCACAATCATTTTTATGATCATTCTTAGTGCACTTTAAACCATACCATATAAGTAACTGTCCACTTAATAATATGGCACTACTTTAAGTACTAACTTGGCTTTTACATCTTCTGGCTAATGAGTAACACTTCCTCCCTCCCCTGTGCTAAATTAATAGCAGAATTCTTTCAAAAAAATTTCGATAGGTGAAGATGGTAATGTGTTTTATGCTGATTCAGCTGATATGCTTTTAATCGCTTCCATGAAAACCAAGGACAAGAAAGGCCTAAATTACATGGTATTAGCTAAAGAATGCACCCAAGATCAACCAGATTCAGAAAGTCCTCTTAACTCAGTAGAAATGGTATCCTTTGACCTTAGGAAAGAAGAGAAGGAATCACACACAGACAAAGAAATCTGCCAAGATAAACAAGTGGCTGACTGCCCTCTTCTTGGCAAGCCTGAGAACATGAACTATGTTCATCTCACTCACAGTGATTGTGAAGATGGGCCCGATTAATATCAACTACATTTGGGAAATGTGGGTTTCAAGATATTTAGTCCCATTAATCTGGAACTTAATGAAAGCTTCAATTCTAGCAGACAGGGAGGAGTCATGATTTAGAACTGGGAACTAAAAGTAGAAAGTTCCCGAATCCTAATCTTGGCTCTGATGTTCATTCTTGCCGAGATCTCAGGAATGCCGTGTACCATCCCAACTGCTTAACCCTCACTGCAACAGAGAGGATGAATTACTAAGCATTTGGAAAGCAGTTGGAGGACAAAAAAAAAAAAAATCACAAGATTGGAAGGGATTTTCAGAAGTCAATTAATCTTAGACTATTCCCTAACCTTTCGGCAGGACTGCACCAAAATAACTTCCTGGCAAAACACTATATGTGCTAAGGAATCTTAAAGGAAGGTGACCCCCAAATAATGACTATATATGGGGATGGTATCTAGAAGAAGTGAATGTCTACATAGAGGAGGATTCCAAAGGAAGAAGGGGAGGAGCCCATGAAGCTCTGTTCCTCCTAAAAGGAAGGATTGTTAGTCTCAAAACAAAAAGTGGGATATCCATTTGCAAATACGTTATTTAAGGCTATTATCTTATTTACCACAATAATTTTCTCCGTCCTACCCAGGCTGAAAACTTACATAGTGATCTTTCTTGTTTTGCAAAAATTCTGCTCCCTGACTTTTTACAGTTTTGGAAGTTAAATGATAAATATAAAGAAATCTTCAATTTTTGCATGTGCTTTTATAAATAAAATATTTAAATTTCTACTTGGGGCCAAATGAGTTATATTGGAAACCTTGTACTATAAATTCAGCTGATTCAATCTATGGGAGGCAGCCATGGGATAGAATCGGAAGATATTGGCTCTACTATCTTGTATGGTCAAGTGTGGACAAGTCTCTAAACATCTTTGGGCCTCAGTTTCTTTATTTGTAAAATGAAGGGGAGGTGGAATAGATGACCTCCAATGTCTCTTTCCTGTTATAAATTTATGATCTTATGATCCTAAGTGGGCAGCTAGATGAATAGAGTGCCAGACCCTGGTCAAATCACTTAATCTTGTTTGCCTCAGTTTCTTTATCTGTAAAATGAATTGGAGAAGGAAATGGCAAACCACTCCAGTATCTTTGCCAAAGAACCACAAATAGGGTCACAGAATGTCAGACATGACTGAAAAATGACTGAACATGATCCTAAATCTTTTTGCTGTTATTTATAATCTGTGTGACCTTAGGCAAATCACAACCTCTCTTAGACTTTAATTTCATCACTCATAAAAATGATTGGGCTATCTTGGATGATCTTTTATTTTGCTGATGCTGTTCAGTCAGCTCAGGGTCAAATAGTAAGTATCTGAGGCTGCAGGAAACTGAGTCTTTCTGATTTCAGGCCTGGCACTCTATCCACTGTGTCACCTATCTGATCTTTCATGGTCTTTGCAATTCTCAATCCTGTGATCTCTGATCATCTAGAAATTACTATATAAAATAAAGCTAGGGGGCAGTTAGGTGGTGCAGTGGATAGAGCACTGGCCCTGGAGTCAGGACGACCTGAGCTCAAATCTAGCCTCAGACATATAACACTTACTAGCTGTGTGACCCTGGGCAAGTCACTTAACCCCATTGCCTAGCTAAAAAAAAGAAAGAAAGAAAAATTAAGCTAGAAATGGGGGCAGAGGGAGGGAAGAATCTATCAGAGAAAATCTAATTTGACTTTTTGAAATTAGCTCTTTAGGCTTTAGACCCTCACCCTCTTTATGATCAGTTCTGGAAAGGCATTCCTTATGAGATTGAGTTGAAATATTTAGTTGTGATGTTAGGTACCAGAAAGAATATTTTAGCAGTAGGAGTTATCCAACATTTTTATGGAAGGGGGCTGTAGGAAGTTTTATCTGGGATCACTTATCAGTATTACAACTTAGATATCATTGCCTCTACAAAGCTCCCCAATGGATGATTGGGATAGGCAGGGACAGAAAACAGGCAATGCTTTATTATTAATATGAACAGATTCAAAAAAGGGATCAAGGATGCTAGCTCCTTTGCAGAAAACAATATTAGCATGTCTGACAGATCTGAGTGTCCCCAGGAATATAATAACATAGTAATGATGATCATCATCATTAATATAGTACCTACAATGTGCCAGGCACCATTCTAAGGGCTTTACAAAGATTATTTCATTTAATCGTCACAACAGCTCTTCAAGGAAGGTGCTATCTTCATTTTACAGTTGAGGAAACTGAGGCAAACAGAGGTGAAATGATTTCCTAGAGTCACACAGCAAGTAAGTGTCTGAAGCCAGATTTGGATTCAGGCCTGACTTCAGGCCCAGTCCTCTATCTAGTGCTCCATCTAGCTGTCTCCATGACCCGGTGCACATTGAATTTTCTACATAGGCTTTCCTTAAACTGAAATGCTTCCCCATCCGCTCCCTTTCTCTACATAGCTAAGTCCTATCCACTTTTCCAGACCCAGCTCAAATCTTATCATTTCTATTTTCCCTATCCACCTTAGCCTAAAGTGATCTCTCTTTACTTTGGACTATTAATTACACTATTAACTCCTATAACACTTAATAATATGTAGCACGGTACAGTGCAGGGACATTGGATTTGGAGTAGATTTTGGTTCAAATTCTGCCTGTGCTAGTTACTACCTGTATGACTTTGGATAAATCCCTTAGCCTCTAGGGGCCTCAGTTTCCTTATCTATAAAATAAAAGGGTTGGATTAGATGACCTCTAAGGTCTTTTTCAGCTCTGAATCTAGGATCCTATCATCTATACAGTGGTATCAAATTCAAATAGAAACAGGGCCCACTAAACCATACATAAAAATCCCTGTGAGTCTCATGTTGACTTTGAAAACCACACATTAACATTATCCATATTTTATTGTGTTTTTAAAATTTATTTTGTTAAATATCTCCCAATGGCATTTTAATCTGGTTCAGGATGCATTTGGGAATATTGTGAGCCACATGTTGCCCATGAGCCATGTTTTACACCTCTGATTTGTGCCACTCATATGCCACTTATTATATGTTGCCTTGGATTACCTTGTCATGGGAAAATATCTTATCTTCCATAACTAGAATGTATGCTTTTAGCTGGGGAAAGGAGCAGAATGGGAGGGAAGAATGAGGAAAGAGACCCTGTTTTATCCTTTTCTTTCTTCATGGTCCCTAGCATAGTAATTAGCAAAGAGTAGGTACCCAATAAACCTTTTCCAATTGATTGATACTTTTGGGGAGGCCATCTCCAGTTATCCTGATCAATATCTTGCCACTGCTCCCAGAGAGCTCCAGAGGAAAAAATGAGGCTGGTGACTTTGCACAACCCTCCCTCACTTAAATCCAATTCACTTACAAGTCATGGCATCACCTTCCTGATGTCATGGTCCTCTTCAAGAACGAAGGACAAATAACAACAATCCTTTTATCTTTCTTACATCATACTTCGAGAGAGATTCTGACTCTGGATTCAGTCTATGGTGGCAGGGTAAACAACCCCTCTCTGGCCCTCCAGGAATTTGTTCTACAACTGGATTGCCCTATGATGTTTGCTCAGTTGCTCAAATGATCAGTTTGACTTTAGGTTCTAGCATGGGCTGGAACTCTTGGCTCTAGGCCTGCTCTTCAGTGAATACAAATCCTTTAGTTATCTTCAGGCAGCTAGCATTTACGTAATGATTTAAGTTTTATAAAGTTCTCTCTCTCTCTCTCTGTATATACATATATATGTACATATATATGTATTAATTATATGTAATCTATGTGTACATCTTATCTATCAAAGTGCAAAGCACTATCTATATGCCAATTTAAGTCATACAACTACTTTTTGAGGTAGACATTATTATTGTCTCTATTATACAGTTGAAGAAACTGAGGTTTTGAGAGATTAAGTAAGTTGCCTAGGGTCACACAATTTGCAAGTGTCTGAGAGAATATTCAAACTCTGATCTTCCTGACTTGAAGTCTAATGCTTTATCTATTGAACCACCTAGCTGTCTTAATCTTTGCGCCACAGAGGTGGACCAGAAGTAAACTGACCTCTGGAAATACAGAGTTTAGATGATGCCAATGTGCATTTGACTCTGTGATGACATCCATCTATTCCCAGTTGGTTGAAGTTAGTCCAGTAGGGCTGAGTGAAACCAGGGTCAGGCTGTTCTTTCATCTCGGGCAATCAACAAGCATTTACTAAGCATCTATTCCAGCACATACAGGGCTCTTAGACTTTGTAAGAGGCCGAAGCAATAGGCCAGAAGAAATTAGAGAGTACCAATTCACTTTTCCTTCTTTGGAGGTCATATATAGCAATACCAAATGCTTTCTGTGAAAAAAGCTTGCAAATCTCAGTTACTGTCTGTGGGAGTGACTATTGCCCCAGGCCATGACAGGGAAAAAACATGGTTGTCCCCTCTTTTTACCTATTTTACCTATGCTAATTAATTTGTGGATCCTTGTAATGTAGAATATTATAAACAGAATAAAATAGAATAAATAGAAGATAGAAAAAACAGAATAAAATAGAAATTTAACATTATTAATGGCATTTTCCATAAATCATGAAGAATAAATTAATGATTCAACTAACTTCCATGTTCAGATAACTCAGATATAGCTTTTGTGTATGAACAATAATGTTGACTTAAATTTAAAAAAATCTACAACAGCAAATATTTTCTTCTCATATACATTCTAGACTTTTTTAGAGAAAAGCTGCAGATACATAATTGAAGCTGTCCTATGTGCCTTCTTAAAGGTACATAGGTCATCTATTGGTTTAAAATTGGAGTTATCCACCTTTTAGGGATCAGACATTTGAACCAACATATCTTAAATTACCATGATAAATTTTTGGAGGGATGTCAATTCCAGTTGAGCTTTATGGGTTCTTAGAGATTTTTTTAACCTCAAAGTTGATGAGGTCTAAGGATGTCAAACCTGGGAGATTTAGGCTAGCAAATGAATTTCCATTTTGTTGGTAAGACCTGTACCAAGACAAAGTGACGCCCAATGGGGGGAAACTGAAATGTTCACGTGTATGTGGTTCATTCATTCATTCATTCATTCATTCATTCATACATTCAAGTGCCATGAACTGGGACCTGGCACATATACAGAGTGCGTCAGTATCTCAGCTAATGCAAATTCCCCATGTGGAGGGGCTCAGTTGCTTTCTTCCAGGAGAGTTGTGATGATATCAAATGGAAACATCTTGGATATATTGTAGAGCATGCATATACATCCTGTAACTGGTTCCTGTCTGCTGACCACTTGATTAGAAGAAGCCTTTTTAATCAGCTCAGTATCTGAAACTAGGACGATCTCCAAAAAGATCTTAATTCTGCCTTGGACTAATCTCTTTGCATCTTCAGCTGAAGTATCTTTAGCTTCTCTGCCTTTGGGTTAACTCCTTTGTTAATGGAATCCAGTGAGAGACAATGCTATAATGGGAGAAGCCTTAGGCCCTCCCCACCAAGGCCATTATATGGTCCTTTGGATATAGGCCTGGGCTCTTTGCCCACCCAGACATTTTCTCTTTTCCATTTTAGGTAAAAACAAAAAGATGGAGAGCACTGTTCTAGAGTCCCAACATCCAGCCAATTCAGCATAGGTGCCCCAAGGAACAAGGAATAACCTTTGGAACTCTGCTCAGAGATAAGAAATGATGGGACTAATGTTATTCTAGGAATTGAGCTAATTTTAAGGCCATTATCTCCAGAGACTGAGATGGAATAAGAGTGTGGCCTGGGGGTATTGAGAGGAAATATGTATACTTTTGTTCTTGTTATGTCTTTGAAGTAAATATCCCTTTGTATAAGCTATTTGCTGTTAAGTGGTTAAAGGAAACTGGAGGCTAGTCCCTGGCACCTAACAGTGGGGGCAACACAATCATGGAAGTGTGTGTGTGGGGGGGGTGCCAAGCCAATGCCAGTAGAGGAGATATTCTAAACCCCTCTGAGTCCCTTGTAGAACTCTGAGAAGAGATACAGTAGGCCTGGCTCTGGGGGAGAGAGCCAAATCGTACTCACCACCCACTCATTCAACAAATACTTATTGAACACTGTCACAGATACTGAAATGTATTATTAATGTAACAAAAGAAAATAGAATTTTCTAAGGTTTGCCCTGTAGAGGTTTGCTTGAGCTTGCAATTTATGTAGCAGCTATCAGGTATCTAAAAGGTGACAACTTGATATATAGCTGAAAAACTTGATAAAAACAATATTCAGTCACTTGATTAGACTTTTTATACAAAATAAACTATTTTTAAAAATAATAGTATAAAATGAATTTACTATATTTTTATATTAACTTTAAAGCAGAATGGAAACCTAAACTTTTCATGCATGTTTTCTGTGTGAGGGAATTAGGGTTAAATGACTTGCCCAGGGCCACATAGTAAGTGTCAGCCAGATTTGAACTCTGGTTTTCCTGATTTTAGGACCAGTGCTCTATCTACTGTACCACCTAGCTGCCCCACTTTTTATGTATTCTTGAAGTAAGATTAAAAGAAATGGAGTAACTTAGACATTAACTAGTGTGTTTTATATGATATTGATTATTATCTCATTTTAAAAAATTTATTATAACCCTGAGCTTACTCTATAGGCTCTAAATAGAATTTTCCTGAATCTTTTTGTTTTAAATGAAAAGTTAAATGATAAAAAATAATAAATAAATGATAAAAAGACATAGCATTTATACATCACTTTAAGGTTTGCAAAGTGCTGCATAAATATTTCTTTTGATTCTCATAATAACTCTGGGAGGTAGGTGCATCGTGCAATCCCTGTGAACCTCCCATCTCCACAAAGGGTTGGGGTGGGAGCATCCTATCATATCTCTCTGTTCAAGTCTTGCTTGATTTTATAATTTTGTTATGTTGACTTGTGATTTTTTGGCATGTGGTTGTTCTTTTCATTTACATTGTTGTAGTTACTGTGTATATTGTTTTCTTTGCTCTGCTTACTTCACTCTGCATCAGTTCATGTAGCTCTTTCCATGCTTCTCTGTATTTATCACATACATCATTTCTTACAGCATGGTGATATTTCATTACGTTCATGTAAACAATTTGTTTAGCCATTCTCCAATCAATGGTTATCTACTTTTACACTAATTACTGAATATGTGCTTTAAAACTCAACCTGCTGCCTTCTTCTCTCTAGCCCCCAACTTCCCCTTCCTTTTTCTTGCCCAGGCTAGAAGTGCAGAGGTTACTTACAGTCCAAATCCTTCCTATCCTTGGGTAGCCTGGTGCCTAAGCACCTAGGCAGCCCCCTGTTCCCAGATGCTCACTCTACCAAGTCCAAATTTAATACAGACACCTGATTGGCTTAGTCCATTGTAGTTCAGAACTCCTAGTTCAAGAGATCCATCAACCTCAGTCTTTCCTGCGACAGGGATTACAGGTATGTGCTACCACACCCTTTACTTTCAAAAATGTTGCTATTCATCCACTGTCAGCAGGTCATAGCGCTGCTTTTCTAGTAGTGGTGATACTTTACCGTTCGCTAACCACACTCTTTATCCTTGGTTCCCTTATAAGTAAGTCCATACATCTGAAGATATCTGGTCAGTCATCTTGGGGCCATGAAACAGCTTTTTTTTTCACCCATGATTGGAAGAACTTGTCCTAAGAAGGGAATGAACCAATAGTGCTTTGACCAACTGAATTTCAATTTTTAAGAGTTTACAATGCATGTGGAAAAAAAGTGGGGAGAGAGGGCAATAGTTTATTTGCCAAGTGGATTTTTCTGAACCTTTAGTTCTATTTATAATGACATCTGTCACTTCTTGTTGACATTGTTCCTTGACTCCATTAAATAACTAGGAACCTTTCAGTTCAAAAATAGGTGATATTTAAAATCATCATTATTATTCATTAGTATCATAATCCATAATTATCACTGCCATTATTCATTAGTGTAGGGATTTGGAAGTTTAAAATGTGAAATTGCATAATATCTGAGTAAAAGCATAATACTAATTACAATCAAGTACATTCCCGACTCTGACCCCTATCAGGGTATGTAGGTCAAACATTTCTCTACTTCCTTTTCTTACTTCCAGCTTAAAACAACAATTTTAAAGTATCATTGAAGAATTTATTTTTTTAAAAGTAATCTTTGAACAAAGTAGGTGTAAGCAAATATATCAGCATGTTCTTTTTGGATCATTAGTTTATATAACTTGAATGCAAGTTTCATCCTCATATCTTTCTGTCAGTATTGGTACATGTCAGTAGAAAGAAAGAAAAAAGGAAAGAAAGAAAGAAAGAAAGAAAGAAAGAAAGAAAGAAAGAAAGAAAGGAGTTAATATATCAATGTTCCTGAAAGTAGAAGCTTCAAATAGTAGAATAGTGAAAGTGCCAAAGGAGAGAACACTTTCCAGAAAAGTGAAAGAATGCAAATTAAAAAGTGAAGGAATGCAAATTATGAGGTAATGCCTCGTTACTTCTTTTTTTATGAGGCAATTGGGGTTAAGTGACTTGCCCAGAGTCACACAGCTAGTAAGTGTTATGTGTCCAAGGTCAGATTTGAACTCAGGTCCTCCTGACTCCAGGGCCAGTGCTCTATCCACTACACCATCTAGCTGCCTTCACCTAGTTACTTTCTAGGGGTGGTCCTCCTCTGAATAAAAGTGTCTCCAAATGGGAAGAGTGAAAGGGTTGTAATAAAACAGGGATAAATGTTTTTAAGGTGTTTGACAAATTTAGTTTTCATTTTGTCATCCTTTAATTACATCACAGGTAGAGTTAATTGTTGATGGTGGAGGTGGCAGAAATATATTGATTAGAAGGAATGTGAGGGAGGACATAATCAGGTCTTAATTATAGTTCCTGTTTTTAACAAATGTTAACATCTTTCTAGCTTTAGATTCTTGAGGTTTTCCTCCATGTTTTTCCACCATGTTTTTTATTTAAGATCATAAATTTAGTGATACCTCGGAAACCACTTAGTCCAATTCTGCCCCCTCACTCTTTCCCCATCCCCATTTTTTAAGCAGATAAGGAAAGAGAGATGGGCAAAGGTAAGATCATACAGGTAGTAAGCAAGTGAAAGAAGAACTTTTTTCAAAGGATTCTAAAAATAAAAAGTAAACTAAATTGCCCTGGTAATGTATTGTCTTTGTAAATATATTCATATATTAAAATATGAGCTCCACAAGGATGATAAAATTCTAGTTGGAGACATACTTATTAGTCTCATTACCATCATGAAAAGGCTGATTAGGACACTGGATTCTAAAACTCCCTAACTTGCAATTTCCTTGAAAAAATATTGTGAACATATATTTTCCTTGCATTACACTTATACATTCATTAATTTGTATATCTTGCTATCATAGAAAAATAACAATAATGACATTTATTAAATAAATAAAAATCCTTTCAGTTGTTCATGAAATGAAGGGGGTATAGAGTATTAGCATGCAAGGGGTGGGGGAGAGTGGGAGAACTTAGAACTAGAAATAGCACTTAGATCTGCTGACATTTCAGGGAATTTTTTTTTCAGAATTATTCTAAATCAGTTCTTGAGACAGATAAATTCTTTACTTAATTTATTCCCAGAAAATTTGATTTTCACGGGCATGTAGTCCTGTAAAGCTTATTATTTTAAGAGATGTTGAATTTGGAGGTGGAAATAACATGTAATATTAAAACTTGGGTTTTATTTTTACTGAATGAGTTAATATATCAATGTTCCTGAAAGTAGAAGCTTCAAATAGTAGAATAGTGAAAGTGCCAAAGCAATGCTAATTTAATAAAGAAGTTAAATGCATGCTTCTCTAAAGGCTAAGAATTGACCCCTGCTTAGCAAAATATTTTTGTCTTCCCCCTGCCCCACCCCAAAATGCCTATTTTGCTCAAGTTTGTTTCCCCTGGTCAAATTAACCTTTGCCAACTCTTTCCATAGCCTCTCTTTCCTTAGACTGTTGATGTTCTTTCTAAAGTGGAGGTCATGGCTAGAGACAACTGGGAGCTGTTCTTAGAGTCTGTCTTTCCTTTTTAGGTTATGAGGGTCTCTGTGTGTTTAGGATAAAATGATTGACAGCTCCACTCAGGCCCCAATTAGCACCCTATAATTTATTAGCTTCTCCTTTCAGATTATGCGTTAACTTCACAAATATTTCAACCACGGAAACAGCAGCTATCAAGTATCTTTTTCTTGATCCAACCCTCTGGGGGTGTAGTTAAATACGGGAAAGGGCAGTACAGTTGGTCTGCCTAATGAGAATAATCATTTGTGTCCAGGCCTGAGGGTGGGGGCGAGGGGCATGCATGGATGTCATTTCTGTTTAAGGCTTCATAATTGTAGAAACATACGTGTGCTAATATATATGTACATATGTACATCTACCACACTGGATTAGAATTTAGTTTGGAGCAGAGAATGATAGACCAGGATATTCAGGAAAGTTTGGAAGAGTCCTAGAGGTGGAGTCCAGAACAACTGGGTTCAAATTCCTGCCCTTTGACTTACTAGCTGTGTTCCCAAGGATAAGCCTTAGTTTTTCTATCTATGAAATGGGAATAACAATACCTGTAGTACCTATCTCAGCATTGTTGAGAGGCTAAAATGAGATAATGGATGCAAAGTGCTTTTCAAACCTTAATTCAATATATAAATGTTATTATTTCAAGTAGGTTCATAGTTCTTTGATTGCACTGCTTACGCAAATGCCAAAGTTTCAGGTTATACAAATTGCTACTATAATCACTAGCATGTCAGCAAGAGGTCTATGCCTTCACTAGGGGTTACAGAAATGTGAAGTAAATCTTGAAAGTCTAGTAAGGAAGGGAAAACAGAGCTAAGAACATACAAAGGGTATTCACTAAAACAGAAATAATACTTCCTTGTAAAAATTTTAGATAATTTAGAGAACAGGTGTGATGGAACTTTTTAGAGCTTTGGCTTTGGTCTAATTAACCGTTCTTTTAAACTGTTTTTCCTCCCTCAATGTCTTTCAGGTTTTCTTCATTAATACAATCTTACTTTATTGTGCACCTTGCTACAGTGTTATTTAATGCATGTTTAGACACCTTTTATGTGACAGGTACTTCTATGGAATAAGATTTGTCCGATATTTATTTCTGCCTCCCTTAATCTTTCAGTTAAGGATATTTGGAACCTCATTATGTGTATTCGCATATGCGTAGATGCGCGCGCGCGCGCGCGCGTACACACACACACACACACACACACACAAAGTCTGTGACTGCTGATTATAGTTCCTAGTGCTCCAAGCCTTACTTCACCCAAGTGTAAAAGGGACCAGAAACTTTACTACTCGCTCAGAAAGACTGGCAAGAGAAGCTGCCTGTCTGCGATCCCTGACTCCAGAACATCCACCACCTCTACCTTCCCCCACTCCGGACCTGAACCAATCTTAAGCCCTTGCTATGACTTGCCATGCATGGAAATAGAACTTCAAAGGGAAAATGAGAGGAGATGGTTAACTCCTCTTAGACTAAAGGAAAAGATAGAACAGATAAAGTTCCCTGTAGATGAGCGACAAAAGTTCTCAGCCAGAGGGCAAGCGGCAAACAGATTACTTGATGTCGGAGAACTGTCTCTCCCCTTTTCATCGCCTCTTTCTCAGTCCAGTCAGTGGGTAAGAAAACACCAATGCCAGGAATTCTCAGAAGCCAGTATGGTAGTTGGAAAGAGTCCTGGATTAAGAATCAGATGGCCTGGGTTTGAATCTGAGCTCCAACATTCGCTAGCTGTGTGACTGTGGGCGCGTCACAACCTCTCTGAGACTTAGTTTTGTAATTGGTAAAGCAGACATTAGAATCCTAACACTACCTAATTCGCAGGTTGCTGAGGAGAGTGCCTTGAAAACTTTAAAGTCTTCTGGAAATGTGAGTTATTATTTGGAGAAGTAATTTTCCTGTACAGAGGGCTAACTTTTGTGTGTATCCCACTCCACTTTGGCAGTCTGGTGAAACCTATGGACCCCTTCTCAGAATAAAGTTTCTGAGTGCATAAAATAAAATACACAGAATCATAAAGGAAACCAATGATACTGAAATATAATCTCTCTCTCTCTCTCTCTCTCTCTCTCTCTCTCTCTCTCTCTCTCTCTAATCTGTCAGGAAGCAGTTAGCTATGTATTAGAGAAGATAGAGCACTAGACCTGGAGTCAGGAAGTTCCAAAGTTCAAATCTGGCCTCAGATGCTTACTGTGTGACCCTGAGAAAGTCATTTAGCCTCTGTTTGCATCAGTTTCCTCAACTGTAAAATGGAGATAATAATAGCACATAACTCCCAGGGTTTTGTGAGGATCAAATATTTATACTTATTACATGATTGGTAGTTGTTGTTGTTATTATTATTTAAAAAAAATTCATAGCCTCTCTGAAATTTGTCTATGGATCCTAGATTAAGAATCCCTGGTCTGTAAGGAGCCTGAAGGTTAGATGCAGCATCAGTAAAATTTTCATGCTTGCTTTTAAAATGCTTGTTGCATTTAAATCCCATTTTCCTTCATAAGATTCTCCAAGGATTGCACAAAATGTTTCCATTCCTATTGCTGCAGTTGATTCTATGCTTTCTTAAGACAAGCAGTGTTGAAGAGGGGTAGTCAGGATTCAGAATGTTTTAGTCTAATCCCTCTTAAAAAATTATCTTTAATGTTTATTGTAAGTAACAAATCATCTGGGTGGGTTTTTTGGGGGGAGAGTGTTTTATAAAAGCATAGAATGGGGGGTAATCAGGCATTTCTGTCATGATTTCAAGTGGTAAGGTTGATTGAATTTGCCTATGCTCTAGGACTACTATGGTTAAGATTGTGCAAAAGGCATATGCCATGATTTTCATAAGCACCTTAGTCATAAATGTTAGCACTAAGCCAAGGATGGTGTTACATGCCTATAATCCTTGCTGTTGGGGAGGTAGAGGCTGGTGGATTGCTTGAGTTTCAGGAGTTCTGAGCTGCAGTAGGACTAAAGTAGATTAGATATGTGCACAGTGCAGAAGTGGTGAACTCTCAGGTCACCAGGCTGCCTAAGAAGGGGCAAACTAGCCCAGGTGAGAAAAACAGAGAAGATTAAAGTTTCCATGTCAGTCGTGTTGGGGTCAGGTTGTAAATAGCCACTGCATTTCTAGACCAAGAGAGATAAAGAGACCCATTCTTAAGGAAAAAAAAAATAGCACAGGAAGGAAATTTAGAGGTCACCCAGATCAATCCTCTCCTATTATAGGTTAAGAGACTGAGGTCCAGATTGTTTAATCACCTTACATACTCTGGATCACTTAACTGGCACAATCAGTTTTTAAATCCCTGCATCTTCTGGCTCCAAGATCACTGCCCTTTATAATCTACAATGCCACCTTCAGATCATGTGTAGTTCAGAGTAAGGATCTGAGCAATTAGAACCCTGGACTGCAAAATCCATTCTAGCATGCTCCAACTGTTAATCTCAAAAGGGCTACAGAAGACTGAACAGGCGAAGCTTCTTCTTCTTGAGAAGAGTCTTCACCTTGTCTTGGGATCGTACTGTCACCTTCTCTATACAGCTGCTCAGTGGAAGCTGGTGGAGTCAGAGGTTGCTGTTGTTCAGTGTTTTCAGTCGTGTTTGACTCTTTGTGACTCCAGTTGGGGTTCACTTGGTGAAAATACTGGAGTGGTTTGCCATTTTCTTCTCTATCTTACTTTTACAGATGGGGCAAAAGGGGTTAAGTGACTTGCCAAGGGTCACACAGCTAATAAGTACCTGAGGCCAGATTTGACCTCAGGAAGATGTCTTCCTGCCTCCAGTCCCAGCACTCTATCTGATGTGCCACCTAGCTGCCCCAGTCAGAGGATCTAGATTCAAATCCCACCTGTGCTACTTTGGGCAAATCACTTCACAGCTTATCTTTAGATCTTCATCTGTAGTATGAGGGGCTTGGATCCCCTAAAGCATTAAATCTATGATCCTATGATCTCCCTTTCTTAGTTATCAACAATGAGTTATACCAACTGAGATCTTCAGTAGGCCTAAAGTTCTTTTGATTTTTTTTTTCAGTCTTTAACACCAGACAAACCTTCATGAGACTTGGTAGTTAGATGAGATAGAACTTGATGAAAGCATAAGTTACTTTAAAAATCCCAATTAGTTACAAAGAAAAGGTTATAATTATTCTTCTTTAGAATTGTCTAAGAGCATAGACAGAAACCATATGGGTAGTTTCATGGTATTTCTGATTGAAGCAGAATGGATAATTTCATCCCTTCTAGACCCATAATTCTATAGCGCCAGGAGCAAGGTATCTACATTTTTGTTACACTGCCTCATTTTCCTTTCTCTACCTACTGTATGGCAAAGTTAAGTCCCAAATTGGCCAGTAGAAAATAAGAATCAATAAGCAGGATGATAGATGTGAGATATACTTTGGGGTATAATACTATAGGTATCCAGATAAACCTTACCCCACTTTTTTTCAAGTTTTTTTTCAATGTATCATTCTTAGAATGATACACAGTGCCTTTCACCTGAGGATAGAAAAAAAAACAATACATTCGTTGTCAACTATCATGACTTTCCTAAGCTTGCACTCAGCACATTGTGATAATTCTCACAGTTCTTGAGGCTGTTCTAGCTACAGGTCTGACTACTTTGCTTCTCAAATTTCAATGGAGGTCAGCATTTTAACTATCAGCTAATTGAACGAAGGCAATCTAAACACAATTCCAAATGCCTTCCTCGTGGAAGCTCAATGAATTCCACAACAAAGGCATTTAGTGGTATGATACAGTGATAAAGAGAAAACCATACCATTTCTTAGTAACAATCTTGTCAGGTGTTAATTTGGATTTGGTTTCGGGGTTAGTTTGTTAAAAAAAAAAATGAGCAAATACAGATTTCAAAACTATTCTAAGAGGTGATAATTCGGGTTTGCCTAAAAAACTGAGGATGATTGATCAAGAGATTTGGATTCTTGTCCTGGTCTGCCTCTTTTTGGATGAATGACTGTGGGCAAGTCACTTATCCTTTCTGAGCCTCAATTACTTCATTTGTAAAATGAGAGAAAGGATACTTTACTAACCCACTTCTCAGAGCTATTGTAAAGTGGCAATGAGATAAGATTTACAAAACTTCTGAATGAGCATTGTTAATTAAAATGTACAGTACAAATGCAAATTATTATTGTCAGCATATAAATATTTTTCTATAAACTAAATCTTTTATCATAAATGGGTTGGGCATTTTTATTCCACCAGAAACAATGATAGGGAGTGTATTTCTTTTATGAAGCAACACAATGAAGATATAATAAACAGATATCTTTAATGTATGTTTCATCCTCCTTACTACCCCAACTCCTGTTTTGTCACCTCACCCCCTGAAACATCTAAAGTGACAGAATGAGAAAAACACAGCTACGACAAAGAAGTATTAAAAGAAACTGAGATTAATTGTCCATAGTGCACTCCCTGGACATTTCCCTTCCTTGTGGTGCTTCCCAGTTGTTCACCATGAATTTTGTCAAGGTTTGGGATTTTTTGTTGTGTGTGTTTTCCCTTGGGGGGCAAAATTTGTGACACAAGGGGCAGAGAAGAGGAGAAGAGTTTCATGTTTCATCATAAAATGTTTCTTGTAAAAAAAAATAGATATATCCAATACAATTGTTGTGCCAATAGCTGCGAAGTGCCACCTCAGTTGTTGTATTTCTGGAGTTTGAACAGTTGTTCCTACAACAGCTGCATTTTAGTAAGCCTAGGGCAGGTGGCCCCAGATAAGCCACTTGCCATTCATAGTCAGGATGAGCCATCTTGCCCAGTGTTCATAGTCCGAAGGAAAGTCTGTGTGGTTTTGTTTTGGTTTTGTTTTTGTTTTGTTTTGTTTGTTTGTTGTTGTTGTTGTTGGGGATTGGAGACAGAGGAGTGAGAAGTAAATTGGGAGCAGGAATGAAGGTGTGGCAGGGAGTGATGACTTTGTTTTTACTCCTTCAATGCAAAATATAAATCCATTTTAAAATCTGAATATTTTGAAGTCTGTAGTGTTACCCTCACACTGCACAAGAGAATCCACATGAACAGAAAACAGGTTCACACCACAAAAGTTCACCTCCTGTGATTTCATATCACCACATTAAAAAAAAAAAATGTTCACTCAGCTACCAAATCTGACCACATATATTTCTAGTGAATCAGCCAAAACGTTGTTAAATCAAGTTGAGGGTCTTTGGACATGATCTTTGGGCAGAAGGAATTTCTTTTGAAGGAAGTCTTTAAGGATATGTTTGCATTTGTTTTTTTCCTGATACAGCAAGTAGTTTGATGTCTTTGCCTTTCCCCCTGTTCTCATCCCTGAAGTGAGGGGCATGGATGCTGAGCCTGGTGAGCTGGTCTGAAGGGAAAGGAAAGGGAAAACTCAGGACCTTTTGGGTCATCAGATCAGATCAGCTCAGGAGGGATCCACCACAGAAGGAAAAACGGCGAGCTGCAAACCAAGATCAGAAGCTGTTACAAACCAACTCGATTTCAGCTCTGAAAGTCACCAATTGTACTAGGCAGAGACCTACAAGGAAGGAGAAGGTGGAGGGCAGTCTAAAACCAGTATAGATCCTTGCTTTTGTCCTGAGGCTGCAAACCTGAGAACAGAGAGAAAACAAAACAAAAGAGAGAGAGAGAAGGGGGGAAGAAAGGCACAAGATATTTAAGGACAGAGAAAGATAAACACCACTGTTTTACTTGTGAGAGTCAAAGAACTGAGCTAAAGGGTTGAATAAAAGTAAAAAGCAAAGCATAGAGAAATATCAAATCTAAACCTGGGGTGGGGGGGAGGGTTTGGGGGGGGAGTGCGGAAGGCAAAAACAATGACTGAGTTAAATGTGTTAATAATACTTATAACATTTCATATAACTAAAAATACATTTGTCACTATTACCTTAAAAGAGATCTTATTGAATGTACTTTTCAAGTGAAACTCGTAAAGAGTAACCCTAACATCAAATTCTAAAGTCATATTCTTTGGTATCTTTAAAATAGCCCAGTTACTTTTTTTGTATTAAAATGGCTGAACAACTAATGACAAGTGACATGACACCCAAACACTCTACATGACATGTAGAGTGTTCTACACTGGGAATGCCATGCTTGATCTTTGTTTCTTTGTCCGGCAATGCTATTTCTAAAATTCTTTTGTGTGGCGTTGAAAATAATCGATCCCACTGCAACCCACCCCCATCCCCCCAAGCTGGCACAAGTCACAGGGGGAGGGGAACTCAGACACATATGGGATAGTGGGAAAAGCACTACACTTAGAGTCAGGAATCCTGGAGTCCAATCTCAGCTCTGAAATTTACTAAGTTTATCACTTTAGTTAGACAAGTTATTTAACCATAACCTCAGGTTTCTTATCTGCAAAATGAAGGGGTTCAACTAGATGATCTGTAAATTCTCTTCCAGTTATAATCTTATGGAATCCTCCAATTAAAATAAGGATCATATCAAAGTAGGGTAGGGACCTTTTTCCATTTTGGACTGAAAGTAACTCTGCTGGTAAGGAAAATAAACTATTTTGAATGAGAAGATTTTCATTCATTACATAATGGAACCTGAGAATAAGCCTGACCTCGGTTCATTCAGGTCACTCTGGGGAAAGGAGAAACAGATGGGAAAAGAAGAGCCCCCCAGTACTTTACCTGAGTCCACATTGAGGCCCAGGCTTTGTCCCATGTCTCCTGCAGGGCTGGGGAAGGGCCCCCCTGGTGTGGTCCATGCTGAGCCTGCTGACTCGCTTTTGCCCAGTTCGCATGGTGGGCTGACCGGCGTGGGCACTGAGGCTGGTGTGAGGCGGTGCTGCCTGACTGAGGCTGGGGGCATCAGCAGTGAACTGTAGCGGGGGTCGAAGTGGGGGCCATAGACTTCATGCATGGAGGCAGGTCGGGGGAAGGCGGTGCCCTGGGCCCCAATTGGCCCTCCCAGGGAGTAAGGATGGTGAGGGTGTGGGTGCGGGTGGTGATGATGGTGATGATGATGATGGTGCGCATGGTGCCAGGGTTCGGCTGCCCCTTGGTGAAGGTGGCTGTGCAGAGAGGCTGGGGAATAGGGGTCTGCTGCAGCAAAGGGGAGGTCACTGTGGGCTGTAGCCAACGGACTGCTCAGTGAGGAAGCTGTAACTGCTGGCTGGTACGTGCTGTTCCAGAAAGAAGGGGGAAAACTGCGCTGGTTCATCGGGAAGGAACCATCTATAGAAAAGACATGGGATAGGAGGACAGACGACAGAGGAAAGAAAGACAGCAGCCACCTCATGAGACCAACTTCTCTATCATCATCATCATCATCATCAAAATGACAGCAAGTAGCTTCAACCTATCTGGGCCTCAGTTACTCATTTGGAAATGATGGGTTTGGATTAGACATCATCTCTAAGGTCCCCCTTCAGTTCTAAGCTCCTATGCTCCTCAATAACTTTTCAAGGGGAATTTTTTTTCCATTAGGCTAAAGACTTCTCCAAGAACTAAAAAGAGTTGGGGATCACCCTGGTACTCCTGCCACCACTGAGCCACCCTCCTTCTAGCCTATGCCTAGTACTGAGGCACAACAGTAGGGCTGTGTAGGAGAGAGATGGAAAAAGTAGGAAGAAATTTTATATCTTTCTCTGGGGCCTCAGTTTCCTTATCTGTAAAATGGAGGTGGACTTGAGGACTTTTAAGGTCTCATCCACTCCTAAATTCCATTGTTTCTTTCCAGGAGCACAAGTACTGCGGATATCACTCCTCTGACAGTCGTACTAAACTTTTCCCAAAGGGGACATTCCTCCTGTGAGTCTTATGCCTCCTATTGCATGGATTCCGCCCCTGAAGGAGACTGCTAGGAAAGAACCTTCAGTCATTCTATTTTGCCTGGGTAGTAGGTGTCACAAATGCAGGCAGCAAATGTGTAGGTGTGTTAGTGTTTGTGTGTGTTGGAGGCGGGGGATGATGGTCCCACTGGCTCCCTGGAAAGCTAAATAGCAGTGGGCACTCTGAGGAAGTCCTACCCAACTTTAAGAAACAAGAATTTCCCAGAAGGCTACCCCGGTCCTGGAGGAAAGAAGCTTTCGATGGGTGTCTGAGCTCTCCACTTCTGCTGAGTCCCAGGGTGGCTGACCTAACTGCCCCCAGGCATCTTCACAATAAACGCTTCCTATAAAGTGAAGGATTTGTCTTCACAAGCATGATCTCTTACTTAGCCAACCACACTCTTCCCCTCTCCTTTCCTTTTCCACCCCACTCACTTCCAGTTTAGCTGCCTTAGCTCTGCCAGTGAACTGCCAGGTGATTCCAAATCAGACTGCCAAGAATCCCTACTTTTGGGATTTGGGACCTTTCGGTTCTTCTCTTCCTTTCAAAAAGCTGGCTTTCAAATAATGCCTTTGAAGAAGCCCCACAACATTGAAAGGAGAGCAGAGTTTTCGGGTTGTTTGTTTGTTTGTTTTTCAGGAAGGGAAAAGAAGAAAAAATTTCCTCTTCTCCTTAGGAGTTTGTAGGTGTCCGCATTTTCCAAGCCCTCATTATTACCATTTAATTACCCAGACTCTCACTAAAACCCCCTAGTAATATTAGCTCTCATCTACCTTACGTACAAACATTAGCTCATTTAATCATCATGGTGGTCTTGTGAAGTGATGGGTATTAATATCAAACCAAATAGCAGAAAAACTTGCCCACAGTCATGAAGTTAAGTGCAGGAAGTGGGAACCCAAGGCATATGGTCCCTCCCCTTGCATGGTATATCACAAACAGTGAATGCCTTTATGCTTAGACCAGTGGAAAATTAAAAGAATTTCGGGTACTTAAGATTAGAGCAATTGAATGGTGCTGTTTATTAGTATTAGTATTATTTGGGTAGAGGCAGCAGTGGTGTAGTGTATATAGATCTAGCTTCAGAACTGGGAAGACCTGGTTTCAAGTCTCATCTCTAATCCACCCTTGCTGTATGACTGCTATAACATCTGATGAAGATGCCAACCTGTTTTGATAGAGGACATTTCTTCATTAGGAAACTCCATCAAAGAAATCACAGGTCTAAGTCAACTCTCCCTATTTTGGTAGAATGATGTGTGAAATCACAGTTCGCTCTCTTAAAAAGAAAAGAAGCCTGGGGTAGTAGAAAAAAAGTAAAATTTCCATCCTTTCTTAACTCTCCCTCCCTCCCCCCTTTTCTGTTCCTAAATTCATAATTCCAGAATTCATTCATATGGGAAATTCTTGACTTAGCAAGAAAGTTTCTCAGCCTTACTCTTCCCTTGACTAATTAGTTACAAATTTGCTTGCCAAATAAAAATCATTTAGCCTAGCAGGGATTCTGGTGGGAGAAGGGATGAGGTGAGCCCCTAGCAGGAATTACTGATGGTAGAGGTGCAGAAAGCTTGGGAACCTTTGATATTTGCACAACATCTGAGGTCACCACAAGCTGAGAACAATGTCTGGTGATGAGACCTAATGTTCTAGGACTTTAAGGAGAATGATTACTGAAGTGGGATCTATGACAAAAAGAGCACCTGTTTGTATTTTTCGGATATACCTGTTAAACTCGACTTTGTAAAACAGGTCTCTCTTTTCTAATTGTGTAAGTCCACTGAGGTCAGTTATTGTGTCTTATTCGTCTTTGTAGGCTCCCTGAGAGCATGGACTAGTTTTATTGTTTGTCTTTATATCTTCAGGGCCCCTCATAATGGTTAACACACAGTAGACTTTAATAAATGCTTTTTCATTAATTTCCAGCCAACCTCCCTCCACAAGGCCTTGCATATATATGCCTTCCTTTCTCCCATTCATTCTCCTCTTCCCTTCTCCTTCCCGAATTTTTTGAGAATTTCTTATCCTTTAAACGTAGAGTCCACTCTTTTGAGTGGAAAGAAGGACAAGGAGACACTGTCTCCTATCCCGCCCTCTTCCCAACAGAGAAATCCCCATTTGCTCACCCCTCCAGGACCCAGAACTTCTTGGAGTTTTGCTGCTGGCGCAACCGGGCGAGTAGCTACTAGGCTGGCTCAGGGCCCTGCTGAAATGCTCGTCCACCACGGAGCTGATATCTCCTTGGAAATACGTAAACAAGACGCAGCGCGAGTTGATGTACTCTGCCTCCGGGGGGCGCTCCTTCTCTGGGCTGCAGTCTTCCTCTTTGATACTGGCCGTAGTGTTGCTGGAGAAGGATGAGCTCCCGCTGCTGGTGCTCGCATTGCTGCTGCTCTCCGGGGCTTCTTGCATTTTCGAGTAAAAGGCTAGTTTCTGCCAGGTGGGATGGGGGTAGGGGTGGGAGTGGAGTGAATGGGAGAAAAGAAAAAGTCAACCCTAATCTCGAGGGCAGTTTGGTGTGAGGCCGCAGGACCTTAATCCAGCCTGTACCTTCTCCACCCAGCCTCGGATCTCCAAAATGCGCAATTTAGGTATCCCCATGTTAAGTATGTGTGTGTGTATACACGCGCGAGTATTTGTTGTATGTAGTAATGGGTAGATGGACAGCACAGATTAGATCCTGCCAAGGATTACCTTTCCCAAATTGCTAACAGGTAACTGCGAAGTCACCTTCCCAACATTGGTAGTCAGTGGCTAAACGCGGAAGGGATTCCTACTGCCGTCATTGTCCCAAAGGCTCTTTCCTCCCTGTCCACTCGCCAAAGTACCGAACAATATTTTGAACAAAATCTGGGCTAGCTAAAGTTCTCAGATGGGTGCATCCATAAATCTCCGCTCCTTGGAACCAATCATACGGAAACCTATGACTGCACTTTTTGGGACACCCGGGAGAGGCGACAGGGTCAACCTAAATAGGGCCTGGACAAACCTGGATTCATATTAGGGCTTGATGGAACATAAAGAGAAGCTAACCCTCCCCAAGACTTACGGCAGAGGAAACAAACTCAAAGAAGTTGTAGGACATTGGATATAGTCGGCAGCAGAAAGTTTGTCTACAGTTTTATTTAGGAATGAGCAAATCATATTTGTGGGAAATGAAGAAGAAAGATCACCGCCACGAGGAAGTAGATCATTTCAATAAATAGCTTGTGGTTACTTCGGTTGCTTGTCATCGTCTTATTTAAAGGCAGTACTGTCTTTCTATGGCTTGTAACGTCGGGGGTAAAAGCCGGGCGTTTTCCTGAGCATTTACAAACGCTAAAAACCCTTCTATCATCATTAAGTCAAATCTGCAAAGGAGGAGAAAGATCTCTTCCTTCAAAATTAATGTGTGTTCCCCTACAACTATCGAAATTGCTTCAGATTGTTCAAGAGAAAGTTGGATTTTTTTTTTCCCGTCAGCTTGTAGTTGACTGATAATGACACCGTTGTATCGCTAAGAACTTTAAAAAATGAATTTCATTCATTGTTGTCCTTAATGAATCAATGAAAAAAGAATTCAACCCAAGTGAAACAACAGATTCCACGAGAAACTGAGAAGCCTAACAGATAGGAAACTATTCCCACCTCTCCTCACGCTACTTTCCCTCTGGCTGGCTGGAAAGCAGCTCATTTCAAAGACCTTAGCAGGAATAATTCGCCATTTACAAATATCACCACTTCCTAAGTGCCATTTCTTCCCTTGGCTTAAAAGGACTGCTTTCTAAAACTAGTGTCTGACGGAAACAGAACTGCGAAGTTGGAGGGGTAAAAATAAAATAAGAATGGAATAAAGGCAAAGAAAACCCCAAGTTTCCAGTCCCCCAATTCATTTCCTATACTGAATTAAGGCTTTCTGACCAAGCAAATGAGCGAAAGATTTGAAATGGGGAGTGGGACTGATCAAAATGCTCTTCAGCGGGAAACCAAGTCTTTCTCTTTGTACTTCGAATGGTTTGGGGAGTCTTCACTACGTATTTATTGTTTCATTTCCTGCTTTGAAAATTCATGCTTAGGTTGCTGGACCGGGGTGGGGAAAAGAGAAAAAGGGAAAGTGTACTTTTTGACAGGCCTGTTAGAAAGATTGCTTTCAGGTCTCGCCACCCCCAACCCCAAAGGAGTTTACAAAATCGAGGTTAAACGGACCCGATAAAAAGAATAGCGGTTTGTGAGATGCAAGGATTGTCTCCATTTCGGTAAATGAGAATTAGGCAAAGAGGGAATGTCTTAATTTCTCTCTTTTGCGGGAAACCAAACAAAACATAGAAAACTGCATACGCACCCCCATTAATAAAATCAAAATTAGAAACTTTGTATTTTATTCGATGCTATTTGTAACGAATTCCCACCGTGGAAACACTGTTTAGGGCTGCAGCACCATAAACCACAAAATCCGAGAATTGGAAGGGACCTCAGCAGACATCTAGTCCAACCGTACACCAAAGGCACCCTGATTATATCGCATAATAGCATTCACAAATTTGACGTAAACTGAATTTACACCGAGGGAAATTAAAATTACGAGCTCATTCTTTTGAATATAATGGGAATATAATCCTGTTACGGCGCGCGCGAGATTTAAGTTTTCTTTTTAAAAAATCACCTCACATATTTCAGACTAAAACTTAATAGCAACCGAGGACAAGATCTCCGCGAAAACAAGAAAGGGAGAAAACCAAAAAGACTTTTAAACCTAGTCTAATTTAGCATCACTATCACGTGGCTGTGAACCGGGCTGTGAAGAAACAAACAACACAATAACCCCAAACCCAAGAGGGGATTAGCAACCCAATTGAAACCTTCCAGCAGAAGCAAAGGAACAAGCAAAAAGGCTTTGCTTAATATGATAGCAGAAGAGTTGTCCTACTTGGCAGCCCCTGCTTCTGGAAGGCGTTTGCTAATTGCTCAGACATCGGAGACCACGATTAAAGATGACCCAGGCTCACTGTTCGGGAGCAAGGAGTGGTGCGACTCCTTGGGAATTCTCAGAAGAGCCACGGAACCTAGGATACAAATGGCGTCCGTGTCAGAAGGTCAGAAATCCCATTCATCGCCAGCCCAAGCGCCGGGTCTAGTCTCTGGCTGTTTGCTGGTTGCGCGTGGACGATGCTTGCCCACGAGCGCCTACGCTGACATGGAATGCGGGAAGCAGAGAACCGCGCGCAGGAGAGGGAATTGGAGACTTCAAGTGCGGGTCACTTTGCTCTGACAGTTCCAGGAATGCCCCAATCCTTGCCTTGAGTTGCTTCACAATTTCACGGGTGCCCACCCCTCCCTCCCTCTGATCCCAGGAGAAGCATACCTACCTGATGATAGGGAGTATAAGCTGCTGCAAAATAAGGCTGCGGAGGACCATAGACTTGGTACATAACATCCAGACAGCTCATGGCTAACCGCAGCGGGAAATTAATTTTTTCGATCATCAACTCCTGTCCAGACAAGCGAAGTGATGCTGCCTGGGGCGGTGCCTGGCGCTAGAAACCTTATTCATTGGCGGCGGGTGCGGGGGGTGGTGGCAGCACGTTCTTAACTCTTCTTTGGCTCGCTCCCTCACCTGCAATAACAAGTCCAGTAACTGAGCTTCGGGAGAGCAACTCCCAGGTTTCAGCCAGGGGGAATTTAAACCCCAAGCGCCGCGCAGTGACGCCACTCTAGGGGCTCCGAAGTGGGAGGTGGAGGTTATGGAAGGTGGGCGGGGAGCTAGGGGCCAATGGGGAGGGACGCCTGGCTCGGGCGTAAGCTCGCTCTACAACTCCCTGGGGCTCCCCGGCAGCCCTCCAGAGGCTGCAGGGAGCACTGACTTCGCCACTTGGGGGCAGCCAGGCCGGGGTGCGTTGGTTTTGGGGGCACCAGGTGCAGGGAAGCAGTTGGGGTTCGGAGTCCTCAGAACGCAAAAGGGAGTTCTCAGCCGGAAAGGAAAGGGGTGGGGGAGGCGGGGTTGGAGAAGGGAAAGGATTCGGTGAGAGCGGCACGGAAAGAGGGAGACAGGAGGGAGAGGGGACGCTTGCTTCATGTTTGGAGTGGGGAAAGCAATTGGGAGGCAAGGAGTGTTCTTCCTAGTTAGGTCCTAAGATGTGCTCAGGGGAGGCCTCGAGCAGCCCCGGACTTTCTGGAAACTGGTCCTGGAGAAAGGCATTTAGCCGAAGGAGAGTCTGGAAGAATCCCGGTTCTTTCAGATAATACTCTCGAGTCGTTCCGGTGATGGAGAAAGCAAGTCTCTGCCGCAGAATTGCAGTGGATCGCAAATATTTTTCCTTTTTAAAAATATTCCTCCTTCACATTCCTTTTTGTCCATTTTCCTTTCTTCCAGTCTCTCATCCCGACCCCCTCAGAGCACAAATGACTAACTCACTATTCTCCTGATCTGTCTTGCTGAGCAGCTTTCTAGGAGTTTGGGAGAAATGTATATCCAAGTTCTTACCATACACATCCTTCAAGGTACACGCTGCCCCGTGGGGATTTTAGAGATCCTCCATTTGGGAGGGATTTTATATTATTTTTATCTTTTAAAGGTTATTGACACGTTTGGCTCAAAGAACGACTCCTGGGAAGTAGCTTCAGTGGCAAATCAGAAATACCGAATTTAGTGGATAGAAAGATGGTATTGGGTATAGGGGGGGAAAAAGAGGTTTTCAGTTGCACCCTCTTAACAAGAGTGGAAGTGTGGGGGAGATAGGACAGCTGCAATTTCTTCTCTGTGTATCTTAAGCAAAAGAAGACACAGATGATATTTCCTGCCAACTGTGAAAGCACTTACAAAGCAATAAAGATTAAAAAAAAAATCCAACCTTATCTGCCTCTTTCTGATATGCCCAAGGCTCTAGACTTTGACATGAGACTCTCTTTTCTCCTATATCACCTTTTTGTCCCTTGTCCTTCTCCTTAAAGTTTCTAAGTCACTGAAAGCAGAGCTTCCCTTTATTTTAACCAATTTCAGAAAAATCTCAATCATACTTGAACTATGGGCTACCTATCTAAGCCTGGGGCAAGGTAGAAGGGTGAGAAAGGGGTAGGGGTTGGAGTGCCAGGCAGTGTCTAGGTAGGCAAGGGTTGTGTTGAAACAGGTGTCTGAGCTTAACAGCGCCAAACAGAATAGAAACAGCTCCCTTAACTCCCCACAGTTTGAGGCCGTGTGACAAGAGAGGTGCAGAACTGAGGCAATTGTTCGAATAAGTTAACCACAAAATAAACTGCTTCAATTATCTGGATGTTTCTGGCCAAACCGTTGTAATTTTACAATCTGTGTAGATTAACATGGCAATTGCCTTATTTCTCTGTTCCCTTGAAATCTGGAAACAGTCTTAGAAACAGTTTCCTTAATGGGTGTTGGGAGAAACTTTAAAAACAAATCAATCCATCAGTCAGCAAGCATGTATTAAGTGCTTACTATCTACCGGGCCCCACGCTTCCTCAAGAAAACAAGAACGAACAAGAAAAAAACAGTCCTCGAACTTTTTACTCATAAGTATGGAAAGAGAGACGGCTGCTTTGGGCCGGTTTTCTCTTTAGTACCCGCAGACCCAGTCAGAGGGAAGCTAATCTGGGCATTTTCCCCTTGGCTTCACTGGGGAATGAGAATCTCTCCAGCGGGGAAGGAGGGGAAATTGTTTTTGTCTATCTTCATTTCTCTCTCTGGGAGAAAAAAAGATTATTGCTGCTGGGAGTAACTTTTCAGTAGTGATATTCATTTGTCCCACCCCACTTAAATGGTCCTTAAAGTGTATTCATTAGATTGTAAACTGCAGGGCAGGGACTGTCTTTCTTCTTTTTGTATCCCCAGTGCTTAGCATAGTTCCTGGCAAGTAGTAGGTGCTTAATAAATGTTTATTGATTGATTGGTTTGACTCCATTCCAAACAGAGGGAGGTTACTCTGCTTTTCCCAACCGATCTCTGAGCCAGAAGGATTTCTAATGCAATCTAGACATTTATCTTGCCACTAGACCCAGAAGGCTCGGGAGGAGAGAGTGAGGCTAGCGACTTTGCACAACCTTGCCTCATTTAAATCCAATTCACTTGCAAGTCATGACATCACCTTCCTGCTGCTACTGTCCTCTTCAACAATAACAAGACAATTAAAGCACTGATATACTTTGGGACAAACCCCGTAGGTTGGCAATCGAGCATTGCTTTTGGAAGTACTTCCTTCCCAACGGGCAGCTGCAGTATCCTTCGGCTTCATCTGGCCTCCTACAGAATAATGGAAAGCTGTTACGTTGCCTGTATGCTATGTTAGAGAATGAGGTAGCACATGGGCTTGGCACAGACAGGTGTTTTTGGAGTCAGGAAGGGTTTCAACTTCTCTATTTTCAGAGGGGACAAGAAGAAGAATGGCCTTACTCTACTACCTTTTTAGGTAGCTGGCTACCTATTCCCTCTTGCTGCTTTTCCACTCCCCTAGATGTGATCTACTTTTGAGGGTTTCTCTTTTTTCTTGTGTTCTAACTTGTCTGCCCAACAACACCAAATCTTCCCCAGAAAGAAGCTTGAATGGTACAGCATGTAAAAAGCAATGGTGCTTTGCATTCATACCCCTACAGAGAGACAGTGTGACGATGGAGCACTGGGTTCATTGGATTCGAATCCTACCTCAGACATTTACTAGTTTTGTGCCTCTAGAAAGTCATTAAATATTTTTGAACCTTAGTTTTCTTATGTGTAAAATTGGGATAACAACACCTACCTTTGTTTTAAGTCAATAGATATGGTGTATGAAAGGTGCATTACAGATTTTAGTGCTCAACATAAATGGGCTACTATTGCAAGTGCTCCTACTTCTCCCATTCAGCTAACTGCGAGTTTTCTGCCTGATAAAGCCAACCCAACAAAGCACGAGATTATAGATCTTGTTAACATAACTGAAGTCATGCTCTTGGGTAGGACTAGATGAAGCCGCTGGTGTGTTCCTTTCATTATGATTCTCTTGCTCGGATTTTTGTTTTTGTTTTTGTTTTTGTTTCTTACCCCCTCAAATCTTTAATTCTCTGTCTAGAAGCAAACTTAGCTCTGGGTTCTTCTTGACACCCTGTTTACTCCTTAGTTTCTCCCAGGGTGCTCCTCTCTTCTTCCACAATGCGGTCTGTTTATACAGATCCTTAGCTTTTTAGTCTAGGGCCCCCTTTCCTCCCCCACCCACCACTACCTAGCTGATTTCCCCGTCCATTTCCCCAATACACACATTTTCTCTCCTTTGTCTTTTTCTCTTTCCAGAGGCGGGGGAACAACATGGACAGCTGAAGCCAAAATCTCAGCCTCCTATTCCAACAGTAGCAGCTCAATGTCTCTCAGGGTCAGGATCCTGTGAAACCACACAGAGGGAGCTAAGGGGCCCCTGGTTCTCTGGGGCTATTTTGAATTAAGTTTCAAGCTGAAATACAGTGATGAAACACTAGTCCTTTTTATTCCCAGGAGCTGCATGGAAATATTGGTCAGAAAGGACTTTAATCTTCTCAGAGATGAGGAAAGAAGCATCCTTCCAAATACCATTTAAAGCCTTTCTGAATCTACAGTAGGCCAGTAAAATACTTACATAGTTACCAAGAGGCTTAAAAGGGGCATCCTTTCCCCCTCATTTTTGACTGGGAAAACTGAACCAAAAAAAATGTGGCTCTCCTTGCCTAGGGCTGCTGTTTGCTGCTCAATCTCCTTTATGCAAGAAAAGTGATTCCTTGCAAGGCCAGACCCTGAGCCAGGACTTTAGAATGGATGCTAGAAACACAGGAAAAAGGGACTATGCATATCACATCATTCCTATCTAGAATTTAGGGAGGGAAAACAGGAACTATCCCCAAAGAAATAGATCAGAAAGAAAAGTAACCTGTAATAATGTTCCATCTCCCCACACCTGGTGAAATAAGACATAAATAAGAGGATATGACTAAAATAACTAGATTCTGATTTTTAAGTATCAGAAGGGCATTTGGTTATGATATCCTTTCTGCACACTGGAGAAGTTTCATATTACAAAATTTTTATTATTATTGTCACATCTGAGAGACAGAAGCAAAAGAATACCTGGGGGGAAAGTAGAACAACATTGAATTTCAAACCTTTTCCAATTAAGTATCTTATTTTCATCTTCTCTCCTTAATCACTTTTCTGTTAAGGATACCACCATACTTTTATTCATTCAGGTTTGGAACTTCATAGCCAATTTTGGCTTATTTCATCATTCATGTCTAACCAGTTGCCATGTGTTGATCATTCTATTTGATTTCTTTCGCATGTCCTTTTATCTCCACTCATATCACAACAATCAACATCACCTTCAGCCTAGATTATTGCAATAGTTTGCTGATTCATCTCCCTAACTCAATCTGATCTTCTTCCCTCTTCAATCCATCCTCTACACAGCTGTCAAAATGATATTCCTGAAGAATGTCTGATCATGTCACTCCTCTACTCAAAAAGCTACAGTGGATCCCTATTGCCTCTAAAATAATTTAAAAAAACCTTTTGTTTGGCATTTAAAACCTGTTATAATTTGGCCAACTCAGCCAAAACCAATTTATAATCTTATAACTCTTTTGAGGATCGTTGTACTTTTATCTCCTTTATAACTTTATATTCCATCCAGATTGACCTACATATTATTCCTTACACCTAACGTCTTCTATCTCTGTGCCTTTGCAGAGGTTGATCCTTGTGCCTAGAAGCCACTTTTTTCTTCTTTCTCATCTATGTCATGGAGAATATCTACTTTCCTTCAAAACTCAGTTAAAGGGCCACCTCCACCAATAAGCCTATACTTTTTCTCCCAATTGCCAGTGTCCTCCCTGATAGACATTCACTCTCTCTCTCTCTCTCTCTCTCTCTCCATACACATACACACACACACACACACACATATCCCATATACACACATACATATGTAAATATATATACATATACATGTATGTATGCATATATGATATTTATATTTATATGTACATGTTGCTTTACATCAGTAAAATGTTAGCTCCTTAAGGTCCAGTACTGTTTTGTTTTTGTTTACATCTTCCATATCCAGCATAGGTAAATAGTAGGTGCCTAATAAATACTTACTGAGTAAAATGTAAAATTCACAAAGGGGTATAGTGCAAAATGAGTGGAAGAGCAGATTTGAGTCAAATAGTGAAGGTGGAGATAATGTCTGAAAGGAGGGTACAGGGGAAGTCCACATCACCAGATTCTTCAAAAAATGTCAAAGCATATTATATCTTAGAAGAACCCATTTAGTTTGAAAAATCGGATGTTTTTAATGACCTGAGAGGCAGTAGAGTGTGAATGGGGTTGGGGGGTGGGGGGGATAGAAATTAGAATGAATAGAACTGAGGGAAAAAAATCAGGTACTATGGACATGGAAAAAGCAGGGATATACAACTTTGTAAAAAGTTTGGCAGAGAAGAGGAATCACAGAGTCAAGACAAAGTTTTCTTTTGTTTTGTTTTTAGTAGAGATAATCTGGCCATCTTTGTAGGCAAAGGCATACCAATGGAGATGGAAAGACTGAAGATGAAAGAGTGTAAGGATGATCTATGGAGTGATGTCCTTAAACTGGCAGGATGGAATAACATCAGGGACATAGGTCCCTGGATAGAATGAGGGCTACCTCATCTTGTGATTGGAGATGGAAAGGTAGGCATGTAGAGAAGACTGAAAGCATGCAGGAGAGGAGATAAGGGAGTTCAATTCAGAATCACACATTTTCAAAGTTGGAAGGAACCTCAGCAGCAATCTTTACCAACTCATACCCCTAAAAGAATTCTCCCTCTAGCATTACCAATAAAGTGGTCATCCAGTCACTATTTGACAACTTCCAGTGAATCAGTACTGACTGTTTCTTGAGACAACCCATTACATTTTTGGATAATAATAACCAGCCAGTGTTCAGATAGCACCTTAAAATTTTCAAAGCACTTTATATATGATATCTGGTTTTTGATCCAAACAACAAACCAGGGAGGTAGGTCCAATTATCTTCATTTTACAGATGAGGAAACTGAGGTACAGAGTGGTTAAGTGACTTGCCTAGGGTCGCACAGCCAGCTTGTGTCTGAGATATGATTTCCACAAGTCTTCTAGTACTCTATCCTTTGGGCCACTAGTTTGCACTTAAAGATAGATAGCTCTACTTGTAAAGAAGTTTTTTTTCTAAGTATGTTTCTTTGCTCCTTTGACCTATTGCTCTGGGTTCTTCCCTCTGAGATCAAATAGAACAAATCTAATCTTTCTTCCACATGACAATCCTTCAGGTCATAGAAAGCCTCAGTCTTCACATTAATTACTTAAGTAGAAGGTAAGTTACTTGATGGTAGAGGCTGCTTTTACTCTTTGTACTCCCAGAAACTAGTGCAAGGCCTTACGTACAGGAAACTCTTAAATACTTATTGATTTGAATTGGATTGGAAACAAAGTTATGTTCTGAAATGGGAAGGCCTGGGTGTAGCTGGGGGCTTGAAGAAAAAGGGAGGGGAAAAATTTGAAATAACTCTGGAGGGAAATGTTAGAAGACAATCATCATGTATACAATAAGAGAAGAATAAAAGGATGCCCCAGATCCAGTGCTATCTTAGATCCTATGTAAGAGCCATAAGGTCTAGCTAGCCTATACTCTCTTTATAACAAGGGTCCTTAGTCTCTTTTTGTCACATGAACTCCTTTGGCAGTACATGGACATATGGACCCCTTCTCAGAAAAATGTTTTTAAATGCATAAAATGAAATACACAAGATTACAAAAGAAAACATGTTGAAATACAATTAAGAAAATATATAAAAAAATGTTTGATATAGTAACATCTAGCAGTAGGTACATTAACTACAGTAATTTTGAAATAGTGATAAGAATGGTATTTTGAGATATCTGTAATAATTGTAATATAAACATATCTTTGATTTTTATAGGTGGCAAAGTCATAGGTACTGCTAATACTGTTGTGACTTATTACTGAAATTCTTAATTGTGAAGGAAATGCTAAATTTTGATTAGAAGTCAGTGAAAATTAAGATGCAATTTTTTTCTTAACCAAATTTACGGATCTCCTAAAATCTACCCACAGTTATGTCCCCCAAAAACCTACCCTCAAAACAATAAGAACAATAATAAACCATAAACAACTTACACTATATCCATCACCTCTTTGAGGTGTTATCTGTTATCAATAATGCTTTATAGCAATGTTTTGTAAATTGATTTGTCCATGGGAAACCTTGGGTTTTGGATTAGGTTGGTGGAGGTCCTAAATCCTAGTAGAATATATATAAGGGTATGAGTTGAGGAGGTATGGGAAAAATCCCAGAATGAAGGGAAATTAGGGACATTTAGAAGCAAAGTAGAGAAAATTAAATTTATTTTTACCTAAAAAGTGTTATAGGTAGACTTCATAGGAATGAGGACTGTTGAGATCATCTTGTTCAACATCCTCATCTTACACCTAAGAGAAAAGAGGCATTACAAGGTGGTAATTGGTCCAAAGCACACAGATAGCAAAGCTATTTATTCTACTCCACTTTATCAGTAGCAACTCAGCTTAGACCACACAGGATTCTTCATGAGTCCCTGGTGAGCAGGGTTTAAAACCAAGGAAACCTTAATTTCCCAGATTTTTATTCTCAAGGCATCTAGTCTCCCACCCTACAGGTCTTCTCTCCAAATTTAGACACAGTCATTTCATTGAAATCTTTGCCTCAGCATCAGTGATATTATCCCAGTCTCTTCTTTGGTCCACTTTCCCCACAAATTTAGTCTTTTTGCACTTATCTGCACTTACTAGTAATAGCTTAATGTTAGAAATTTAAGGTATGTGAAGTTCTTTTCATACATGATCACACTTGAGCCTCATAACAACCTATAAAGTCGGCGTTATTATTATTCCTATTTTACAAAGAGGAAACTGAGACAGAGAGATTAGGTGACTCAGTAAGATTGACACAGCTATCTGAAGCAGAATTTGGACTCTGTTCTTTATAACTCTGAGTCTAATACTCTTTCCATGATACCAGCTGTTTTTCTTTCTGCTGGGCCTGAGAAAACCAGAAGAAAATTGCCCTTACCTTGCTTTTGTTATTGTTTGACCTTTGTTCTTGAAGAGGACTACGACGTCAGAAAGGTGATGCCGTGACTTGCAAGCGAATTGGATTTAAGTGAGGGAGAGGTGTGCGAAGTCACCAGCCTCACTCTCTTGCCTGGAGCCATCTGTGTCCAGCGGCAAGATTTAATCAGTATGACTGGAGATGGCCCCCATCATGCTTTTATATATAACACCAATCACAGGAGCTTCCCTTCGCCTTCCTTCTCATCGCCCCTGTGCCCTGCTCTTACTTCCTTTCCTCACTTTTTCTCCTCTTGTCCCCAGAAAAATTAAGTAGCAGTGACATTTCTTCAGTTGACCCTTAGCTTTACTACATTCAAAGAACTGTGTCTGGAAGCATTACTCTGAATTCTAGAGGTAAGGAGGTATTGGTATTGCTCCTCCATTGTGCTATACAGTCTTCCCATTTCAGACAGATTGTAGCGAGTCTAGAGTAAAGTAGTAAGAAGACTGAATCTATTAAAAAAAAGTGTGTATACACACATATACACATCACACATACATATGCATATACATATATATGTACACATACATATATATTCTAGAAAATGACTGGAAAAGGTATTACCGCAAGAGACTTGGGGAAAAAAGTGATCAGAGTCTGAAACCTCCCTCTGATACTCTTTGTGTGACCCTGTGCAAGTCGTATTTAGCTCCCTGAGCCTTCATTTCCACGTCTGCACAATGGAAAAGATAATACTTGAATTACTTGTAGGGATTTTATGAGGAAACTGCTTTGAAAACTTTAAAGTGCCATATGTATGAGTTACGTATGAGACAATATATATGTTATACATATGATATATGTGTTTGTGTGTATATATGTGTATTAATGTATGTATGTGTATATATAATCCATTACATACATGTATATATGTATGTATATATATGTATATGTGTGTGTGTGTGTGTGTGTGTAAAATCCATGGCTCAAAGCTCATTTACATAAGATTCTTCACTGGTGGTGACTGATTACTCAATGTTCCACAATTGTATAAGAGGTGCAATTGTCAAGAGTTCAAGAGAGAAGAGAGATCTCAGTTCTTCTGGCTTCCAGTTTTAAGAGAGAAGGGATATGGTACTGCTTTGTTTGGCTTTGCCTTGTACTTGGTGCATAGTGGGTGCTTAAGAAATGCTTATTGACTTAACAACTCTGAGGAAGAGAATGTTTTTCATTTCCATTTAACTAGGACTGTCCCTCCAATTGTAGCTTTAACTCCTGAATCCAGCAGCACAACTTTGTTTTCCAAGGCACATGGTTTAGAGATGACAGGCTAGCCATGGAAGGATGTGTGTAGCTCCTGCTATAGAAACAGGGGTATGAGAAGTATGTGCCGATTTGGATGGTAGGAGGTGACTAAAGAACTTAAAACTTTTGACTTAGACATTTGACAGTTATCAATGTTGATCCTCCCCCAAACTTCTGTTTACAAACTTCATTTCAGCAGAATGCTAAAGGGATTAAAGGGTGACCACATTAATAACAGACAGAAGGTGAAGATCTCCATCTGAGTATGATGTCCTGTCACATTCTTCCAGGGATTTAGACAGTTCCTTAGAGACTACTCACTTTGTTCTTGGCATACACATAAAGATCCTCAGTACTGCTTGGGTCTGTTATTGCCTGCTCCATAGTCCGTGGTCCCATGGACTCACTGACAGCTACATACTTCATTTAATTGTGAAAAAGAAGAAAAGCATCTTTAAAAGTAAACATCTAAGGGTAAATCAAGAGACAGCATCTAGTAGCAGATAGACAGCTAGCTAGTCAAGAAGACATGTGTTCGAGCTCTGCTTCTAACACATTGGCTAAAGGCCCTTAATCTCTCAGTGACTCCAAGCAACTGTCAAGGAACGCGAGTAGCAGCCTAATTGTTGATTTGCATTGATAGAGGGAATTTCTTCACTCAGTGAAGAAATCATAGAGCTGGTTTAAAAAGGGGTGGGATGGCTATCATGGTACACCAAGGAAGCTGAGAATAGTCTGTCTCCTGAGCTCAGGAATTTTTTTTTTTTTTTTTGGTGAGGCAATTAGGGTTAGGTGACTTGCCCAGAGTCACGCAGCTAGTGAGCATTATGTGTTTGAGGCCAGATTTGAACCCAGGTCCTTCTGACTCCAAGGCCAGTGCTCTAATCTACTGCACCACCTAGCTGCCCCAAGCTCAGGAATTCTAAGCTGCAATAGACTAAGTGGTTGGGTGTATGATGAATGAGCCTGAAATAATCAGGAGCTGCCAGGTTGTCTATGGAGGGGCAAACTGGCTCATGTTGGAAATGTCAAAGCTTGCTTGCTGACCAGAGTGGGATCTGTCCCATGAAGACTCTCTGTACTTCCAGCATGGGTGAGACCCAATCTTAAAAATAAAAACAAACTAACAAATAAACAAAGATACCTTGAACACACTATGTGGTATTCAGCAGGAAAGTGCCTCAGAACTGCTAACCCAGTGGACATCAAGTTCAATATACTTGGTGTTTCTGTTCTTTCCTTTTGGCCACAAAACCAAGCATCGCATTTTAAAGGGAAGCTGATGTATTAAAATATCTAAAGTACAAATTAAAATTTTCACCATTCCAATTCAATTATAAAGAATTTTTTTAAGTGATGGCAAATCAATTATAAAGAATTTTTTCAGTGATTACTAGAGATAGCTCATACATCTAGAACTTTAAAGTTTTCAAAGTATTTTCCTCATAGCATCCCTAAAAAGCAGGTAATTCAAATACTATAATTGCAATTATGCAAATATGGAAATGAAGGCTGAGAGAACCAAAATGACTTGCTCACAAATAGAGTCTGGTTAAGGCTTCAGACTCTGGTCTCTTTTTTTCCAAATCCATTGAGGTAATGCCTTTTCCAGGCATTTTCTAGACTGTTTATTAAAAAGGAGAATTTGGTGATTATCCAGATCATTTAGGAAATGTAGACAAATGTGCTGACATAACACAATAATATTCAATAATATAATGTAACAGCTAGGTTTCTAAATCACTGGTCTTATTAAAAACTCAAGCAACATGAAGTGAAGAATAGAAGAAATTGTCCCTATAAATTAAATCAACAATTAACAATCAAATCTCTACTTTAGTCTCAATATTTTAAGAAGTGTGTGTGTGTGTGTGTGTGTGTGTGTGTGTTTAAGTAGTACTAAAGACTATGCTGTGGAAAGACTCTTTGAGGAACCCCTAGACTATTTAAGAATATTTTTGTAGAGATGAGTTACTCTAAAGGGAATGTAGGCAAATACCTATTGGTTTGCAAAGTATCCCTCTATTTTTTAAAGGCTGGGGGAAAGGAGCCAACTGCTTAATTCCACCTTTGTTCCACCCTAGTCCATTCCACCATGATACCACAGAGAATGTCACTAATCCTTGGGTGTCCTGCTCTCTAGAAGTCACATTCCTTGGGAGAGTTGCCCAGTGGTCTGGCATCATGGGAATTTGCCTGGCTTTCTGGGTGGAGATAGTCAAGCTCTGAAACTACAGTATTCTCTTAGATCTCTCTTAAATTGATTCCCTTTTGGTAGCAAAGAAAGCAATGTATGTCTTAAACATTTCAAACACGAGTGATATTTACAGCATCTTAGGCACATAGTGCTTATAAAGGCACTTCTGAGATCCATCAGGAAGAAACAAAGTGCAGCATAAATTTTGCTTGAAGTTATTATACATTCCATGTAACCCAATTCTTATTGGGCAGGAGCCTATTCTCAAAGATTTGGCAGAATATGTTAAGCCACAGCTTCTTTATAACTCTAGGGAAATGCAATACAAAAGGGAACTGTTTCTTCTATGCATCTGGTGAGTTAAGCTGAGGTCCCTGGTATGCAAACTTGGAAATAAAACTGCCAGATAAATCCACTTTCTATGGATCTGAGTTAACATATCATCCTTCCAATTTCTGCCCCATGGGAGAAAACTCAATCTTTCTGAGTATTCATAAAGGCTGAGAATGGAAGATAGTTCATTTTTTTTTGGCCAAGTTGCATCTTTAATTCACTTTGGTTATATGATATCTTTTTTAGTGAACATTTAAATAGAAATGCATATTTACTGAGCACTTTTCTCCTATTTAGTTATTACTCATCCTTTAAGGTAAGTGATCTCCATTTTATATATAAGGAAATTGGTGTTCTAGAGAGGTTGAGGGGTTACACGATAAATTAGTGGCAGAAAATAAGCAGGAACTCAGAGTTATGTTTCTAGTTCCTTAGACTATTTAGGTACTTTGTCTTTATGAGATTCCCATACATGTTTGCCATAAATTCTGATTATTCTTTAAAGTGAGATTGACTTCCCTTTCTTCTCCAGGTTGAAAAGTAGGGAAATACATCTTTCTCAGCAGTATAATAGCAATAATAATTCAAATGGAGCAATGGAGGCAAACGGAGGGTCTGAATAGGCTGCAACATATACCAATGAAGAGAAATCACGTAAAAGATGTCATCAGAACCATTTGTGACCAGAAAAGAAAGTAGATTGGGCATGTGGCAAGAGTGAGGGGAAACCTATGGGTGTGTTTTGTTGATGTCGCAAAAATTCAAGAAACAAAGGCTCCTAATATGTTGGGGGGCAGAGAGAAGAATCCCTGTGGAAGATCTGTAGGAAGAATATATGGATAGGCTGTGATCTGCTTTGTTGGAGGGAGTAGCCATAGTTATTAGAGTAATAATTTACATAATAATTCACATTTATACAGTGCTTTAAATTTTCTACAAAGTAGTTTCCTCACAACCCTGTATGATTCGAAGTGTAAGAGCTATTATCCTCATTTTACAGATGAAGTAACTGAAGTTCAGATCATATAAGAGACTTGTCAAAAAGAAATTGTCAGTCAGAATGTAAGCTCAGGTTTTGTGATTCCAAATCCAAAGTCCAATTTACCATACTTTCCCTCCTAGGTTCTTTGAGACTGCCTTACAGACAATGATGATGATGATGATGATGATGATGATGAAGATGAAGATGATGATGAAATAGCTAGTTCTTAAAAGTTTGCAAAATGCTTTACATATGTAATCTCATTTGATCCTCGCAACAACCTTGGAAGGTAACTGCTATTATTATCCCTATTTTACAGATGAAGAAATGGAGGCAAAGACACATTAAGTGACTTGCTCAGGGTCACACATTTATCAAGTGCCTGATGTAGGATTTGAACTTAGGTCTTTCTGACTCTTAAGTCCTACACTTTCTGCACTGTGCCATGTAGTTGCCTCCTTTATCTATGCCAACACACATAAACTGGAAAACAAACAAACAAAAACCCAGTGGATTGAATAATAACATGGTATTTTCCTCACAAACTCCCTGAAACATATGAAGTTTAAGGAACATTATTCCTTTTTAAAGGTTTAGAAAACTCAGTCCCAGAAGGGCTGTGGGCTTGCCCATGGTTGCATAGTTAGTAGAACTGGATCTCAAACCCTGTCCTGTCCTCACTCTCAGTTCAGTGTCTAGCACTCTTTTTTTTTTCTAGTTAAAATGTTTTACATGATGTATTTTAACATTATTGCTATTTCCCAGATACATGATCACCAAAGAACTCTTCCATATTAAAAAAAGGATATTTAAGCAAAAGAAACTGATGCATTGACTATGTCTAATAGCATATAACTCATTTGATCCCTATGGGCCACCACCTCTCTCTGAGTCCTCTGGAGTCTATATGATTTAGTGTCTCAGTCTGAGTTCTGATGTCTTTTAATGTTTTAACTTGATATTATTCTAGTAGTTTATCTTGGTCTCTTAGATTTGTTTACTTTGCTCTGGATCACTTCACACAAGTCTCAAGTTAACTGGAATCCTTCATCTTTGCTTTTTTATGATGCAATAGCATTTCATAATTTTATAGGTAACCCAAGGCTTAAATCCCATTTGCACAAGCCTCTCCTCATTGATAGAGATGCTCCTCACCTGTATGAGGGGCAAGATTGTCAAGAGCTTGGGAGAAGAGATTGGTTTCCAGCTTTGAGAGAAAAAATGATTCCAGATATCCTTCAGGAAGAAGTCCCTGAAGGAAGAGAAATATCCTGGGAATAAGCCAAAATGCAGAGAAGCCAGCACTTCTCTCATATCCCTATTCCCAGCTTACCACACTAGAGATTTTAGAGAAGTTCCTCGTTGGTGAGAACTAGGACCATCTCTCTTGGTTGAGCCGAGATATCTTGCTTTCAATAGAAGATCTCAATGAGTCTATGTATCGTCTAGTATATTTTCATCTGTATACCTTCTCTGAATTCTGTTTGCTATCAGCTTGGATATATAGGTCTATTTTCTATTTGTTGTGTGTATTCTTGGCAGGAAGGGAGTCAAGCCTTAGATATTTAGCTTGGGGCACTTCTCCATTAGGAGATAGTGATTAGAAACTCAGTTCAAACCTAAAAAAAAAAACCCTCTCCTAGACTAATACTATTTAAAAAGGCAGATTGATATAATTCTAGCCCATTACCCCAATTATCTGAGGACAGCCGAGTGACTAACTTCTGATAGTAACCTCTTGATTCCCCCCCTGGGAAGAATCAAATTCTCCCAGAGAAATGTGGGTAGAAGGCTCTAGAGATGGCTATTTATGCTTCCTTGCAAGCCACCTCTAGACAGATCCATACTTTGGTAACACAAAGTCTCTTACATTTATACCACCATTTGTTTAACCATTTTCCATTGTATGGATAGTCACTTTATTTCTATATTTTTTTGCTAGTACAAAAACTGTTCTTGTAAATATTTTGGACCTTTTTATCATTGACCTTCTTGTGATATATGTCTAGTAGGTAGATAACTAGGTCAAAGGCTCTGAATAATTAAATTACTTTTCTCATATAGTTCTAATTTTTTTTATGCTGGATAAACCAATTCATGAACATAGTGCTGTGAATAGTATACTGGCATGACTGTCTTCCCACAATCTGTCCATTATTGACTATTTCCATTTTTTATCATCTTTGCCAAATTGATAGGTGTGATGTGAAAAGTCAGAATTATTTTAATTTTCTTATTAATGATTCAGAACATTTTATATGGTTGTTGATCATTTTAATTTCTTTTTCTTTGACCTCAAGCAAACTTTCCGTTATTACCATATTGAAAGCTTTTAACCAACTGGAGTATAGCGGAGGCCTTCAGTTTCAAATTTCAAATTTCAAACACATCTCCATTTCTTTCACTTACTCATAATCCCATTGTAATCTGGCTTCCTACCACATCAGTCAACTGAAATTGTTCTCTTCAAAGTTACCAATGATCTTTTAAATTCCAAATCTGATGCTCTTTTCTCAATCTTCATTTTTCTTGACCTCTCTATTCTATTTGACACTGCTTGCCACTGTTCCCAAATACTTTCCCCTCATCGGGCTATCATGGCACTATTCTCTTTGGATTCTCCTCCTACCTGTCTAACCATTCCTTCTCAGTGTCTTTTTCTGGTTCATGATCATGTTGCTGTGGGCATTTCCTAAGGCTCTTCTCACTTTCTGCAGTCTCCCCCTCATTGGCTGTCATAGGTTTAATTATTACTGTTACGCAGTTGACTCAGATTCACATGTAAAATTTGCTTCTGTCCTGTGTGAACAGTTTGGTTGCTTGAGGAAAAAGAATATTTATGCAAGGAAAACTGAGATCAAATTGAAGAGAAAATAGCATCAGATAAAATGGTAAGGAAAGATATAGATTGTTTTGAGGGTCAGTTCAAGAACTGAACCTCAGAGGAATGCTCTGAGAGCTCTGAAGGGAGAGTAATGATACAGGCAGCTAAGTGGCACAGTGGATAGAGGGCTGGGCCTGGAATCAGGAAAACTCCTCTTCATAAGTTCAAATTTGGTCTTAGACACTTACTAGCTGTCTGACCCTGGGCAAGTCACTTAACCCTGTTACCATAAGTTTCCTCATCTACAAAATGAGCTGGAGAAGGATGGCAAACCACTCCAGTATCTTTGCCAAGAAAGCCCCAAATGGTGTCGTGAAGAGTCAGACATAACTGAACAACAACAATGATGCTTCCAGCTTTGAGAGAGAAGGCATGGTTCCAGATTTTCTTCAGGGAGAGGTCCCTGAGGGAAGAGAAAGACTATGGGAAAAAAGAGTAATGACTGCAGTAATGATGGCAATAAAGCATTGTGGTCATTTGCATGTGACTTTTTTTTTTTTTTTTTTTTAGTGTTTTGCGGGTTATAACTGAGAATTTGTAAATTTAAAAATATGGTGACTGTGGGAAGATTATATGGAGACTTCTGGGTTATACATGACAGATGGATGAAATTGTTGAATTTCACACCATAAGTTAGAGATTTTGCTACTTATGAGGCAGCACAGATTTAAGGCCTTAGGAGTCAAAGAAGAAGCTATAAGAAAAGATAAATAGAAAAAGCAGGAGAGTAAGCTGAGTATAGAAGAAGTAATAAGAAACTGGGCATAGAAGACATGGAAGGGGACAAGAGAAGCTGCTTCTAGCTGAGACAGTTGACTGATATCAGATGGATACTTCAACTGCTTTGCTAGAAGCTTGCTGATAGGATGGAGAAAAGTTGGATCAGCTGAGAGACTTCTTCAGCTACTATGTTGATTAGAAAAGAACTGAATATTGCTTCTGATTACACAGAGATTTGATCTTACTACTCTCTAACACCAACTATAGCTTGAGAGAGGGGAAATCTTTCAAGTATGTCTAGTTACTTTCTGTCCTCCATGGCTTGAGAGGGAGAAACAGAGAGGGACAGACAGGCTTTGCCTTGATTTTGCTATGAGCTGTGCTTATTGGAAAAGATGCTTTGTTTTGCTAAAAACTGATTAGAGAAAGCATAATCTTATTTGGCAAATAGCTGTAATAGGCATTTGGCAGATAGATGCATTGCCCAGATAGCCAACCCAACAAGCTTTGCAGTTTTCTACTTAAGAGAACTGTGTATCACTGAACAAATATAATGTTAATAATTTTCCTAGTTGTTTGAAGAAGTGCAACACTTTCCAGCACCCTGTTATGGGTGGCTATGAGCTAAAAGAATTTCCACAGCTTCATTGTCTCCAGAGCAGAAGAGGAACTTCTATCTTTTCCCTGAATTTCGGTCCCATATCACCAATTGTTTTTTGGACACTTCAAACTGAACATCTTGGAGATATCTCAAACTCCACATCTCCAAACAGAACTCATTATTATTTCCTCTAACTCTACCCCCAAGTCCTAAATCTCCCTATTTCTATTAAAGATGTCACCATTCTTCCATTTGTTCAGGTTCATGACCTTGGCATTATTCTTGACTCCTCATTCTTCCTTACTTCATATATTCCGTTAGTTGCTAAATCTTGATATTTCTATCTTTACAATTTCTCTTTCTTCCTTTATAATCACAGTCATCATTTTATTGGAGACATTCATTATCTCTCAACTAGATTATAACAACATATTCCTAATTTATCTCTTTACCTAAAGTCTTTTTTCCAGCCAATCCACCATCCACAATCTGCCAAAGAGATCATCCTTAATTGCAAATCTGACTACCTTCCTACTCAATAAATTCTAGTGGCTCCCTAGTGTCTCTAGGATAAAATATAAACTATTTGGTTTTTAAAGTCCTTTACAACCTGCTAGCAATGAAATCTAGCCTGAACTTTGATATTTAGCCAAATTTTTCTTCTTTCCATTTCTCACATATGATACATCTCCCATCTCTATGCCTTTTCAAAGACTACAGCACCCCCTGCCATGCCTAGAATGTACTTCATCTGCACTTCTACCTCATAGCTTACTCCACTTCCTTCAAAGTGCAACTCTTTTAATATTCAACCATTCTTGATCCTCCCAACTGTTCCCTTCCTAACTATCATGTAATTATCCCTCCCCCTTCCTCTCTCTCTCTCTTCTCTTCTCTCTCTTTCTCTCTCTCTCTCTCTATACATATATGTAAAAAATAGTCACACACGGACAGTTAGTAGATGTTTAATAAATGCTTTCTTGCTAGCTTGATTCATATTATATGAGGAGACTTGTATGGGGTGGTAGTGGTAATGATATTTTGAAGTATTTGAAAGTCTGTCACATAGGAAGGGGAATAGACTTTTCTGTTTGATCTCAGAGAGAAGAACTAGGAACAATGGTAAAAAATTTGTAAAGAAGCAAATTTAGCTTTGATGTCAAGAAAAATTCCCTAGCAGTATCCTGATTAAATTTAATTTCCTTTGAAAACTAGTTTTTGTATGTACAGTAAATGAGGTCTATTCCTTATATGATTAAGAATTTATTTTGGTAGTAACCATCATATTTTAAAGAAAAAACATATGAATGTGTACATATATGTGTATGTATACATAAATATTCATTCTATTAAAGTTCTACTCAGAAGCCTCACTACGATATGGAGGCAGACCTGGAATCTTGAAGCTTTGCTAGGGGAGAACAAATTGGGAAGTATTACCAAGCTGAATATGGGCCTGGTGACATTGTATATTTTCTGAAGATAAGTCCAACTAAATTCAATGAGGCTTATTGCTAGAAGATTGACCACCAGAGAATGGCTTTTTTTTTTTTATTACAATAAGCCAAAAACCCATTGACTAAGGTTTTGAGGAGTGGTTACATGTGCCTGCGATGACACATTCTCATGCTGATGAAATAAAGTATTTCTGGAAGAATAGAAGGTAAAAGGAGACACAGTCGATGGAGATATAGATACATACATATATGCTACAAAACTTTAATAATGCAGATTGAAAAAAAAAGTGCTATGGAATTAGTGGCCCTGGGTTCAAATGCTTGTTCTACCACTAACTAACTGTGTGACATTAGTCAAGTCACAACTTCTTTGGGTCTAAGTTTCCTCATGTGTAATTGAGAGAATTAAACTAGATAGCTTCTAAAGTCCCTTCCACCTCAAAATCTATGGTGCTCTGTCTCTCCAAAAACCTTGGACTTTTTTGTGAGGCATTCTCCAGATCTCTTAATGTTGCCTGGTTACTCAGGAACACGTGGACTATACCTTGGCTAACCCTTACTTTTGCTCCACGACTGGCCCAATTCTCTAATCCAGTCCTACATCTCTCTGATGATGCTCTTTATGCTGCTTCTCCTACACAATTCTTCACCAATGATATGTTGCAACTTACTTGTGCCCACCATGAGCTTCTTGGTTTCCCTTTGGTTGGGCCTCAATTTTTTTCCCCCATAACTGCTTCACAGCTACAGAGAATTGTAAGAAAAATATTGACATCAAAAAGTTGGAAGTGGGGCAGCTAGGTGGCACAGTGGATAGAGCACTGGCCCTGGAGTCAGAAGGACCTGAGTTCAAATCCAACCTCAGACACTTACTTAGCTGTGTGACTCTGGGCAAGTCCCTTAACCCCAATTGCCTCAAAAAAAGATGGAAGGATCTTGGAATCATTAAAAGCACAAGATAATTTCCCAAATGTAATCTAGCTCACCCTCTTCCTTCAATTCTGGGTCCAGTTTATTTTTCTACCCATAATGAGCCCTCTGGTCAGAGATGACCTTCTTCCTTCTTCCTTCCCCTCACTTCCCCTTGAGTAGTACTCTGCTTATTTTTTTACGGTGCTACTTTGAGTCTAGTTATTAGTGCCCATGTTATGTTACACTTTTAGCCTGGAGGCTTCATAAAGACAGGGATGTTGTCTTATCTGAACATCATATTTAGCCCAGTACCTAGCAAAGACTGCCTTGCTAGGCATTAGGTGTATAATAAACATTTGTTGAATTGAATTGGATTGAATGCCTCCATTGTCCCTTGGATCTGGCCACCAGAATCCTAGAGGAGCAAAGCCCTAACAGCTGCACTTTTGGCACAGGAATAGCATAACCTACCAGGCTTCTTCCGAGGCTATGTTAGGAGAATAACATCTCAAGCAGCAGTGTAGGAGTCCATTGTCTACCTGCCCTCTAAGCATGATGTAAGAGTTGTGTATCTGTGAAAGCAGCCCAAATTTGTTCTTGGTAGATGAGTTCCAGAAGGTCCAGCTGAGGCTATGGAGCTATAAAGGTCTTAGATCTCAGGAGAGACTGCAAGGATTGAAGTTCTATGGGATACCTATTTTCCAGTTTCCATAATGGGGTAACTGTTTACCATTTGTGGCATGCTGGAATGGAGACAATAGAAAACTCCAACCAGCTGAAGAAAAAGGTCCAACAGATCTGCTGCTTAAAGAAATCTCTGGGAATCTGAAGTGCTCCACGTTTTTGTGGTCTGAATAATTGATATAGTAGATAAAGAGACAGTCTCAGAGTCAGAAAGGGCTAAATTCTGAATCCCGCCTCTGATCCACAAGTCATATAACATCTAAATGTCCTGGGCAACTCTAATACTGTAAGATTAGGAATAGTTGCCCAACTGCATTGGTAAAGGGAATTTCCTAAGTGGGAGTTATATCAATGCAATCTCAAGTCTGGCCAAAAGAAAGAAAGAAAGAAAAAACAAATTAAAAAAAAACAATGAATGACTCTAGGAAAAAAGGTTCTTTCCATGTGGTATCTCCAGCCCTTGACTGTGCAAGTTGACATGTTTCTTACCACAAAAAGTATATGCAAAGCTAGAGCAGTTTGGAGGATTCATGATCTTCAATGAAATTAATCCTCATTGTAATCATGGGATGCCATCTCTATGATGAAGATTTTGTGAGGACTCAGGTGAACCAATATGGGGGCTGAACTGATTCTAGTGAGATAACAAGGTTAAACATTGTCCATGAGTATTCCTCATCTATTCTTCTGATGACTAGCTCCTTCTATTGTACCTCTTTTACTTACCTGTGCCTGTTTAATTAGCCACTAATGTATGGATTCACTTTGGGATATGGAATTCCCCCATGGTAGGAAATCATTAGATTTGTTCCTCTGTACTTACTGAACTTCTGCAGTCACCTTCCTTCCTTTCCTTCTTGTCCCTTTTGTGACCTATCCTGGGACCTACCCTGGTCCAATCCTCCTGACAGGAGCATACCCATTGAGTCAAGTTTCCTTGGAGTTTTCAGCCCATTTATGAATTATCAGCTCATTAAGTCCTCCATTATAGTGCCTTAAAGTCATACTTCCTTGTATTTTGTGCAGTTTTCATTTTGAAAAAAGTTGCCTATAATCCTCATAGTTCTGATCCCATCTGTATACTATTAATGCTTCACACATCAAGGAAAGAAGCATAATTCCTCAGCCTATTCAAAGCCCTTGACAATGTCCATGGAGAGGGATGTCACTATTTTATGTATTAATGTAAATGATTGATTTTGACAAACGAGTGTATTTTGACAAATATAAATAGATAAGTTGGATTCCAATAGCATCCTTTGTAGCTGTTGCCTGGGGGACCTTGGGAAAAGCATTTAACCTGTCTGGGCCTCAATTTCCTTATCTATAAAATGAGAGGGGTAGACTTGATGACCTTTAAGGTCCTACACTTACAAAAACAAGCAACTAACATTTCTGTAACATTTTACTTTTTTTTTGTCAAGGCAATTGGGGTTAAGTGACCTGCCCAGGGTCACACAGTTATTAAGTATCAAGTATCTGAAGGTCAGATTTGACCTCAGGTCCTCCTGACTGCAAGGCAGGAGTTCTATCCACTACGCCACCTAGCTGCCTTTACATAACATGTATGCATTATTTCATCTTGTCATAGATGCTAAATCCTGTAAGTCACCTGAACTATATAGAACTAGGAATTATTGGCCATGATTCTTATATTCAATCCTAACCAGATGTTCTGAAATCCCTTACTATTCTAAATTCTTTGATCCTATGACACTCAGGGAACTCCCAAAAAATAGGGTAAAGGGTGGAGTTCCAATCCCACCTCAATTAATGTAATAATAGAAAGGCCTGGGAAACTTATTTTAATCAGATATGACAGTTTTAAAGATATAAGCAAGATTATTTTATGATTCCTTTATGAGATATGAATCTCTCTGAGTTAAGAAGGGAACAGCTGATTGGCTAACAAAATAAACTAACCACACCCCTGGGGGCTTTAAATAGCTGGAGGAATTTCATCAATTGTCCTGTCCAGCAGTAGAGGACACCATATTTTGGAGTTAGATTAGAGCCAGACCTCCAAGAAGGACATAATTACTCTTCTTTCTATACTTCCTCACCCTCAACCATTGATCAAGTCATTAAAGAGACTGAATCAGTAAGAAACAACATGTAAAGCTGAAATTGAGTGTCACACTGGAAGCAGAATTATAGTCACCTTGGAAGGAGGCAGCTTCAGGGAGTATGACCCCTTGTACCCAAGAAGAATGCTGCCTATGAACTCAATAAAGGAATTCCATGCCATAAAGTGCCAGCACTTGGAATTACCCCTTTGCCACAGGAACCTCACTAACATTGAAGATGATAAACTGAAGCCTACTCTTCCCATTGACCTTTACATATTTGTTGGCAAGTATGCCCCAGGCTTTTGTGGGGAAGATGCTTTGTACTTAGTATACCTTCTTAGTAAATACCATTGTTTTATTTTTTAAATTAATTTTTTTCAACTAATAGACATTTCCTTTATCTTCTTGCCAACCTTTGTCCTCATGGAGAAAATTTTTTGAAAAAGAAAACTTTTGTAACACATATGCATAGTCAAACAAAACAAATTCCCATATTGTCCATGTCCAGAAATTCATGTCCTACTCTTCATATTTATTTCATCACTTCTCTGTCAGGAGGTGAGTAGCAATCTTCATTATCAATCCTCTAGAATCACGTTTGATCGTTGAGTTCTTCAGAGTTCTTAAGTCTTTTAAAACTTAATATTTTTATAGCATTGTTACAGGATAAATTGTTTTATTAATTAGCTCTTCTTTAGTTTATACAAGTCTTCCCTGGTTACTCTGAAACCACCCCCTTCATTATTTCTCACCACACAGTTTTATTCCATTACATTTATATACCATAATTTGATTGGTCATTCACCAGTAAATGGCCACTCCTTTAGATCACAGTTCTTTGCCACCACAAAAAAAAAGCTGCTATACATAGTTTTGTATATATGTGACCTTTTCCTCTTTTATCTCTTTGGGGCATAAACCCAGTAATGGTATTTTTAGATCAAAGGATATGCAAAATTTAGTAACTTTGGATATGGTTCCAAATTATTTTCCAAAATAGCTGGACCAATTCACAATTCCAACCACATTGCATTTTTATGTGTTTGTTCTCATGGTCCTTCCAACATTTTCCATTTTCCTTATTTGTCAGTTTTGCCAATCTGACAGGCACGAGGTAGAACTTTAATGTTGCTTTAATTTATATTTCTCAATTTTAATTATTAATGATTTGGAGAAGTTCTCCCATGCCTATAGATAGCTTAGATTTCTTCTCTTGAGAACTGCCTGTTTATGTCCTTTGACTATCATTGAGGGATGAGACAGAAAATTGTTGTATAGATTTTCCCACTTAACTGTTTCCTTTCTGATCTTAGCTATATTGAATTTGTGCAAAAACTTTTTGACTTTATGTAATCAAAATCATTCATTTCATCTTCTGTGATCCTTTCTATCCCCTGTTTGGTCTTCAACTCTTCACCTATCCATAATTCTGAAAGTAGCTTCTCTCTTGTTCCTCTAATTAGTTTGTGTGTCACTCTTCATGTCTAAATCACATACCCATTTGGAGCTTATCTTAGTATATGGCCTAAGGAATGTAAATAACTTTTCCAAAAGCTAATTTCAGTCTGGTTTGTTGAGTGTTAAAATACATCAGTGGAGGTTTGTGAGTATAGAAACCCAACCCCTCACCGTTATCCTTAGAACCCTAAGAGTAAGTAGGAGTCACCCTCTAGGGCCTTACACTACAAGTGGAGAGTTAGTTGGGGGAGTAGCTGAGAGGGAGTGTTACCATAGGAATATGTAAACATTTACATTATTAGGCTTGAGCTAGTGGGCTACCTGTCACTGTAAGTATTCCATCAGAGGCTGGTCAACCACCTGTCTGGGATGTTGTAGGATATTGATTACTTGGTCCACATAGGTCACAGTCTTCTGGTGGGAGTAGCTTTAGACAGGTATTAATAGACATCCACTGAAGTGTTATGTCACTCAATCAAGTATTTGCTTAAAAACCTAAGGCACTGTGATATTTTGCAAATATCTCATTTAATCCTTACAATAACCCTGGGAGGTAGATGCTACCTATAGTTATTCCTTCCGCATCTTGGGGGTTAAGGGTATGGTATAGCACCCCCACAATCTGGAAAATCTTTGTAAAATTTTTTGGCCCTTGCTTCATACCAGAGAAGAAATCTGACAGGGTATTTATAGCACCTTGTTGTAAAATTTGGGTTAAGTATTTGGTCATAGGTTCTTTGTCATCTGCTGGACTTCGTGTATAATCTGCAGCTTCTGCAAAACTCCCCCCAAATTCCCACTTAATTTCTTATGCCAATCCAAGACGTATTAAAACTGATATGGAGAAAGTCAAGATGTCAAAGGGATAACTGTATTATTATCTCCATTTTACAGTTGAAGACTGAGGTAGACAGAGATTAAGTGAGGCTAAGGGTCACAAATCTAGTAAAATGTCTGAGGCTAGATTTGAACTCAGGTCTTTCTGACTTCAGTCCAGTATTCTATCCATATTCAGTTGCCTCTAGGGTCAGAGCAGACTAACCTGGAGTGATTCTACCTGTGCCTGGACTTTGGAGCAACATCTTAATTCAAATAAAAGTATGTAAAATACTCCAAGGAGAAACACACATGCCATCTATTCTCCTGGCTAACTCCTTGTATGGATTAGGGTGTCAGAAAGGCATATTAACACAAGTGGATAAAGACAGTTTTTGGAGAACTCAGCACCACTGCAGTTGAGATGCTCTGTCACAACTGAAGTCTCATCACCTCCACTGCACTCTGTACACAACCAATCTTCCTTCTCAAAATGTGAGTGGTTAGTTTGCAAATAAAAAGTATAGGAGTCTTCCCTCTTTTTTTCTTATATGTACTGCCTAAAAGCAGCTCCAGAGTGGAAGAAAAGCTGGTGAAATCCTATGGGCCTATGAACCTCTGCTGATGCCTTCCTGCTTTGCCACCCAATTTCCCTACCTCTAGCAATGGGACAACATATAAGAAGACCCCCCTTCTTGGGACAGAAGATTGTGCTGAATGACCTTTAAGTAACTTCCATCCCCAAGGTTCATAGCATCCAGATTTTGGCAAGACATAATGCTATTCTATATGAACAGACTCAGTTTTTGTCATTAAGCAGCTAAATCTGATTACATTCTGCTCTGCTAGATGAGTTGTTTGTATATTGAAGAAGGGTTTCAAATAGATGAGGGAAAATATCATTGCCTGGATTGCCCAGAACTTGAAAAGTGGACAGCAGGTGGCCCTTTGATCTGCAGTCTTTGGCTTATCACACAATGATTGCAGCAGCTGCCACCCCAATTGACCACAAGAAATATTTATGAACTTGGGTGGGTCATTTAGAGAGTAGAATTGCCAGCAATGGTGGGGAAGGGGAAATGGGAGAGAGTTCAAGGAGGGAAGAGGACCATAGTTGTTGTTGAGTTAAATTTGACATTTAGTAGAAATGAGTATAAAACCTTTCTGTTCTGCAATAAATAACATAAAATTCTTCACATTTTTCATTTGTGGCTAAATGCTTCAGATAGTTGAACTAGATGTCTCTTACAACCCTAAAGTTCCTTGAAATGAGTCAGTATAAGCATTATAAAGACCATTTTATAGATGGGGGTCACTGAAGCTGCAAGATATTAAATAACTATTCACTCGGCTAATAAATGATAGAACCAGGATTCAAATGCAGGTTTCTGAAGACAAGTCCAACATTCTTTCCATTATACCACATACTTCCCCTAATACTTCATGTTACAAAACCAGGAGCCAGATACTTCTTTATCTCTCAATATTTATTTTAACTGGACCTATGCTTTAATCAACGTAGGGAATTCCTGGGAGAAAATTTCCTTCCTTTGGGAAGACGCAGGGCAATAATTGCTCTGCAGAATGTACTCGTAGAGAGTGGAAAGTAAGAGAAGGTACTCTAAGTGCCTTCTATCCCTGTTGTCCTGTCCCGAGGAAAAGTGACAAGGCTTCTATATGCCCCAAAATGGCACCCGTACCCCTGCAATAGGAGAATTTTACTTTCTGCTGTGGTCACCTGATTTACATTCTCAGGGGAGAAGAGGAGTGAAGCTTTCCTTACTGGAGGCTTTTTCTGACAAAGCCTTCATTCCAATGTGGGCATCCCCTGAGGAAAGGTTGCGGGAAGCTGGTGGAATAACTTCCACGGGCTCACCATCTCCTGCTGCTCTGATGTGGAGAACCTCCAGTGGAAAGAGGAGCAACCTTCTCTTTGACCTCAGGCCTTCCATCCCTGTGGTACCTGTCCCTTGAGGGAAGAAAAACAGGAAAGTCAATGCAGATTGAAACTTCTATCTCCTGCTATGAAGTTTTCTGTCTAATTCTGCCTTTGGAGGGAAGAGGAGTGATGAAACAGGGCTGCCCATCTGACCACATGCCTTACATCTCATGCTCCAATTGTCTTCAGTCCTATCTCTAGCCTCCTCTAGGAAGACAACTGACACCTTCCACTCAATGATGAACATTATCACACCTGTCCTTACCCTTCACGTCCCAGTGATTCTAAACTCTTGTAGGTCTTCATCCAAATTCCATTCTCCATTTCCCAACACCTGGTTACTTATTCCCATCCTCCTCATTCCTTCTGCCCCAAAGTCTCAGCCAACAGCCACCCACTGCCACCACTGTGCCCTCTGGAATTTCTGTTTCATAGGCAACAAACTTCTCTTTATACTAAATCTTTTCCTTTTTCACTCCTTCCATCTTTTAGCTGTTACTAAAGCCTGACTCACCTGTGATGACAGCTTTTGTGGCTATCCTTTCTAGTAACAGCTGCATTCACTCATTCTCCGCAGCTCACTGATCAAAGCTGGGGAGTTGGAATACTTCTTGTTGCCACTTCTTTCTCTACCTCCGTCCCTCATTTCACTTAAAAATATCTACCACCCAATCAAAATCCTGGTAGCTGTTGAGTATAGACCTCTAGATTACTCTCTTTCCTTTCTCAATGAGTTCAGTACCTGGATCACAATTTTTCTCTCCTGTTCAACTCTGCCTTTACCCATAAATGCACTGCCAGAAGTCCCAAATCCCCTTATCTGACCATAATGTATTAGTTTCCACCTTTCTATTTACCTTCCTTTACCAAACTCCACTCTTTATCCACATCATGAGTGTTAATCTATTGACCCCTCAGATCTCTCCCAGGCCATCACCCTTGCATTAGCTGCTCTCTGCTCTTTTCTCCACCTTGACTCCTTGGTGAACCAGTGCACTACATTGTCCTCTTGTCTTGAGTCCCTAGCCCCCTTATCATATTACTGATCACTCCCTGCCAAACCTCAGTCTTGGATCATTCCCTACCTCTCCCTTCACTCCTATATATATGCTGTTGAACAAAAGTGGGAAAAGTCATGCAATTGTTCTGAATGGACCCACTATAAATTATGTTACAAAAACTCAAGTTGGCCTGCGATGTTGCTAGGCAATCCTTCTATAGCTCCCTCATCAATTCACTGTCTCACTCTCTATAATTGCTCTTCCAAACCTTTTCATCCTTCCTCAAACTTCCCATGGCTGCCCTTCCCCCACCCTCCCAGCTGAGAACCTTGTCTAATATTTTACAGAAAAAATTGAGGTCATTGTCCACGAGCTCCATCTTCTCCCCTCTTCCTCATCTCATAACACTCATTTGCCTTTTGCCACTATCTCCTTCTTCATACCTGTGTCACATGAAGAGGTGGTCTTATTCCTTGCCAAGGTTAATCCCTCTACCTGTACAAGTAACCTCATCCTATCCCATCTCCTTCAAGAGATTACTTCTGTCATCTCACACTATCACTTATTTTCAATTTCTTCCTGTCTTTCCATACTTCCTACAATCATATCCATCCTTGTTTGGTCCTTCCACCCCCCACTATCATCCTCATCATTCCACTGAAACTACTATCTCTCTAAAGTTACCAGTGATCTCTTAGTTGCTAAATCTAATGGTCTTTTCTCAATCCTTATTCTCCTAGACCTCTCTGTAGACTTTGACATTGTTGGTTACAATCTCCTCCTTGATATTCTCTTCTCTCTAGATTTTTGGGACATCACTTTCTCCTGGTTCTTTTCCTACTTATCAGACCACTTCTCAGTCTTCTTTTCTAGATCCTTATCTAGATCACATCCTTTAACCATTCTGGGCTCTCTTTATTTTTTCCCTCTACACTACTTCATATGGTAATCTATCAGCTCCTATGGATTTAATTACCATCTCTATGCTGATGATTCTCAGATCCTGCCCCAGTCTCTCTGCTGACCTTCATTCTCATATCTCTAACTGCCTTTCAGTCATCTTGATGTCCAATAGGCATCTTAAACTCAACATGACCAAAACAGAATTCATTATCTTTCCCCCTAAATCCTCCTTCCTCATAACTTCCCTATTACTGAATAGGGCAACACCATTCTCCAAGTTCCTCAGGCTCACGACCTAGGAGTCATCCTAGATTCCTCACTATCTCTCAGCTCCCATGTCCAAGTTGTTGCCAAGGCCTGTTGATTTCACCTTCACAGCATCTTTGAATATGTCCCCTTCTTTCTTCTGATACAGCCACCACTCTAGTGCAGGCTCTCATCTCTTCATGCCTGTCATATTGCAATAGCATGTTGGTGGGCCTGCCTGCCTCAAGACTCTCTCCACTCCAGTTCAATCTCCATTCAGCCACCAAAATGAATTTCCTAAAGCTCAGATCTGATCATGTCATTCCTCTACCCAATAAACACAAGTGGCTTCCTATTGCCTCCAGGATCAAATATAAAATCCTCTGTTTGGCATTCAAAGTCCTTCAAAATCAGCCTCCCCTACCCCACCTTTCCACTCTTCTTACACCTCACTCCCCACCAGATACTCTTCAGTCCAGTAATATTGGCCTTTTTCATGAACAAGACACTCCATCTCTTGTCTCTGAGCATTTTCTCTGGTTATCCACCATGCCTGGAACACTTTCCGTCCTCATCTCTACTTCCTGGCTTCCTTTAAATCCCATCTAAAATCTCATCCCTTACAGGTAGCTTTTCCCAACACCTCTCAATTCTAGTACCTTTCCTCTATTAATTATTTCCTATTTATCCTGTGTATAGCTTATTTGTACATATCCATTTACTTGTTATCTGCCCCATTAGATTATGAGCTCCTTGAAGGTGAGGACTATCTCTTGTCTCTGTTTGTATCCCTGTTGCTTAACATAGTTCCTAGAATTACTAAGTGCCTAATAAATTTTAATGGATTGACTGAGAGTAGCTTGGAGTCTATGTGAAGTTAATAGACTTGTCTGGAGACACATAGTCAGTATGTGTCAGAATGAGACTAACCCAAGTCTTCTTCACTGAAAGGCTAGCTCTCTATTACCTTTACCAGGATAATATTCTTCACACCCTATAGACAGTTAATAAAATAAATAAATTTGCAGTTGGGACCCTTGATACTTTAAGATGATAATAATTTTTTTTCTTTTAAACATATGGTCAGAAACATGTCATAATAATAACATCAACAAACAGTGATAAATAATACATAGAAATAAAAGAAGTTTAATTCCATTAATGTTGCTTGCAGAAACCAACGCTATATAGTAAGATGATCAAAAACAATTTTCACAGACGTAGTCTATAGCTCCTGCAGCAATAGAGGAACCATACCTGTGGATAGTTCAAGGGACTCTTTGCCTCTGATTAATAAGACTACTCATTAGGAGTGAACTAATTCACCAATGGGGCTGTAAACACATGAGTCCTCAGAAAGCCAAAAAAAGAGGGACAAAGAGAAGTACTGATTTCCCTCCTCTCCTATATTAGGAGGCAGGGCAACAGTCTTTTATAAATCTGAATCATTATTATTATTACCTTTCCCAAAGATGCCAGAGTTTCAGCTTCTCCAGAATGTCAATCACCACATCTTACTAAGTAAGTAGCTACTTTGCCCATTCAGTGTGTACTTCTTATTTTACTATTTTTTTTAAAAATCTGTATCTGTTATTTTCTTGGGGGTATGGAGCTTCCCATGAAGAACAGATCTGCATCTGCTCTGCATTTTCTAGTCTTCAAGAGTTTTTTGGGGGCATTGAAAGGTCCAGTGACTTGCCCAGAGTCACACAGACAATATGTGTCAGATTTGCTTAGCTAAGCAGTTCTTCCTGATTCCAAAGCCGCCTCTCTATCCACGATACCAACAATAACCCTTAGGTTAGGTTAGTAGGCCACATATATTATTAACTCTATTTTACATGTGGGGAAACTGAGCCTTGCCAGCAATTACATAGTTGATAAGTAACTGAGTTTGGACTTGAACTCAGATTTTTTACCTACAAATCTAATAGTCTCTCATCATTTGCTTGGCTGGAAAAAGAAACAAAATACACCATGAAATAACAGCTGCTGGAAAAGGGAAAATTATTCAATGGGATAAAAAGAACAGATACTTTCAATCATGAAATCTAGGGAGTTTATAGTGCATGGTTATTTCAAGAGCACAGGGCGCTTTGTTTAACTATTGCAAAGTAACAGCCAATGACTGCTAGCCTGGGTCACCAAGTGCTGTTCACACCAATGGATTATCATGGCAACAATTCAGCAAAACATTCCCCCAGCATAAACCCTTGATTCAAAAAGTTCAGCTCCTCTACAACTGCCGGAAGATTATATTACCACTTGTAGTAACTACTCATTTATGTTCTTCCAGTCTCATAACAAGGGCTTTCAAAACATTGTTACTTGACACATTCCATTTCTATATAAACAAGATAGTCTTTGAGTGAGATGCCTTTCCAAGCTGGGTTAAATTTGAGACATAAGTGCACTTCAGAGTTTAAATGAAATAGAATACAAATGTGAGCAGAAGAAAGAGGCATCTTACACTGATCTGCATTTTTGATGTCACCTGTAAGATAGAAGAGATTTTGGGGTCTTAGACATCGCCTATATTTACTCATTGTCCCCACAGCTTGACCTTATAGTTATTTACAGCTAATTCCTCAGTTTGATTCTATAACTTAACAAAAGCATCTTACTTGTGAATTGGGTGGCCAAAGAATGGAGATACAAGTAAGGGAAAAAACCTCCTAATAAAGAGAAACCTTTTCTTTCTCTTTCTCTTTCTTTTTTATTTTCTTATATTGCAGGGTCAGCCATAGTTTATTATAGCAAATGTGGTGGGGTTCTTTTCTTTTGAAGGTTGGATCTCAGGACCAAGAGACAAGTAGCCTCTATACAGATATAGGAATATCTAGAGCACCCATCATAGGATCATAGATTTAGATCTGAAAGTCATCTTAGAAACTATCTAGTTTAATCTTCTTATTTTATAAGTAAGGAAACTGAGGTCCAGAAAGATTAAATGACTTTACTTATAGTCATAGGTAGCAAGTGTCAGAGGTGGGATTTGAATTAAGGTGTTCCTGACTCTAAGCCTGGCAAGACATTCACTATGCCAAGCCACAAGAACTGAGAAATCTCGTCCTTCACTTTCCCTTCTTCTAGGGGTCTGGTAAATCTTTAGAGAAGCTGTCATGAGTACAATTTTTGTGGTATCTTTCCAAATTTTTCCACTCTTCTTAGGCTTCCAACCTCACCCTGTCTACATCTTACTTAGTATGACTTTGTCTTTTATTTTGTTGAAAACATTACATCACTCGATTCAATTCAATTAACATTTATTAAATGCCTACTATGTGCCAGACACTGTGCTAAGTGTTGGGGACACAAATAAGAAAAAGAAAAGCAGTGCCTAAAATAAAGATCCTTAAAATAAAGGAATTTGCAATCTACTGGGGCAAGACAACATGGAAAGGTGAGGGGGAGCCAAGTGGGTACCAGGAAGGGACCATATTGAAACCAAGCAGAGCTGCAGATGGAAGGTGGAATGAGCTGCTAGCTGCCACAACTTCTTCCTCCATTCCTTGGCATATGGCTCTAATGTATTCATTGTCTTCTCAACTTCCCCTTTTCAGAGGGGTACTCTAAATTTCTGAGGCTAACCTCTCAACCTGAGCTCTGATGCAGGACTCTTTGAACTTTCCTGGACTTTGCTCTATTTGCCATCTATTTTCTTTCGCCCTTTCATTTTTAATCTCTCCCTCTCTGCTTTCTCCTTTTTGCCTAAAAACATCCAAAGATTTTTTAAAAAATCTTATAAACCTTCCCTTTATCCAGTTTCTGCTTCAAGTTACCATATTACCTATATTTCTTGAATTTTCAGACTTCAATAGAACAATTTTATACTTGCTGCCTACAATTCTTCATCTGTTAACCTCTTGTAATTTGACTTCTGACTGTCACTCTATGGAAATTGATCTTTCCAAGGTTACCAACAACTAATTCCACAATCCAATAGCCTTTCCTCATTCCATAACCTCTCTGGATCATACTATATTCATGATCACTCCTCTCTATTTGGATTTTGACATTGCTAATATTATTTGAGTTTGGGGTTCACAGAATCCTAGTATTCACTTTTTTAAGGGTAGGGGAATCTAGTGGCTAAACATTATAGGGGTAGTGTTACATTAATCATTTCCAATATAATAGTTAAATAGTATGTTTAATTCCAAATGGGGGGGATGGAATTATAATTTACTGATCTTCTGCTTCCTCAGTGAGGTCACTGGCAGAGTAAATTTTCATATGCATTTGGGGTTAAATGACTTTATATCCATTATATATATATATATATATTTCCATTTTACTCTTTCTTCTCTCCTGTGCTTTTATTTACTTTATCTTGAAATTAAAATGTTACTTTGCAGGTGGAGAGAAAATAATTTGTCCTGAGATCTAGGTAGCAAGAGAGTCAGTTTTTTCAATGTTCTTCTGATAAAGATAATGTATTTCCATAATAGCAAATTTTCATTTTTAATAACTTGTTTGTGTTTATTCTTATATTTCTAGTACCTCTGACAGTTATTTTTCAAAGTTAAATATTTTACTAAAAATTTAACATTAAATATTAATTCACACAACTAAATTAAACTAGTAACTACTTACATTTAAGTTAATTAATTTCAAAGCATAATATATCCTAACACTTGTTCAGTCTCTCCTACTCAATCCCCATCAGAATTCTTTGTCTATTCTCATTTGATTTTTCCTCATATGACTATAATTAGTGTTATTCTTTTTAAAATCAGAGAAATGAATAATTGGAAAAGATCTCAAAGAATACTTAATTTATAAAAATCATTATTCTTTTCTCTTTACCTATGACCACTGTGGCAAATTTTTAGAATGGAATGCCTTCTAGGATTTATGTGTTATAAATTGGCAAGACTTGCTCTGGTGTCCTGTGGAACTCTGTCCAAGCTGCAGTATCTAATTCTAGCCTCTTGATTATGGGTGTGGAGGTGATAAAAGAAAACAGAAATAAAAGTTGTCCTGGCCAGTAATGTGCTAACAACAACCATGATAGCCAACATTCATATAGCACTTTATGACTTACAATGTGTTTCCCTTCCAATAGCCCTTTAGGTTGTGCAGTGCAAATATTATCCTCCTTGTTTTACAGATGAGGAAACTGAGGTTCAGAGAAGTTATATCACTTGCTTACAAGCACAAATAGTTGGTAAGTGGCAAACTTGGAACTCAACTGCAGGAATTAAAAGAACTTTATTTTTAATCTATTAATCAATGTCCTTGACTTTATCCTTTGACTTAAAAAAATTGGTCAGTGGTGGTAGATAGAAAATTACAAAATATTTCCTTGTGTTAGTTATTCATATGATTATGAATAAGTAATAGAAAGGAATAAATAGAATAGAATAGAATAGAATAAAAAGAGAGCAAAAGATGTATTTAGCAATCAAATTAATACAGTATGCTGGACAGAGCACTAGATTTGGAGTTAGTAGCTCTTGGGTTTGAATCTTGTCCTGGACAACTAATAGCTGTGTGATCCTGGGCAAGTCACTCAACCTCTGTCTCTCTCACTTTGCTCATGTATAAAATAGGGATAATAATAGCACCTACCTCATAGGATTATTGTGGGGATCACATAAGATATTTCAAGTGATTTTCACACCTTGAAGAGCTGTATAAATGTTAGCTATCATTATCATTCTCATCATTACCTAAGATGGAGTCTAAGGTAGGGAACCTAAAAACGTGATATTTATTTAGTACTGACTGTAAATGTTGGGCCAACCATTCTCTGTGTGCACTGGTAGATATAATCTAAGATTCTCGCCAGTTTTAAAGATTGAACATTTTATCACATCACTCTTACATACAGAGATGTTCTTTCAAAAGTTCCAATGAGTTGAAAAAAATCACTTGGATCTAGTGAAAGAAATGAATGGACACAAACATCATTACATGCCCAATAAAAACTGATTGATTTGTCAGTTTTTATTCATGACTAATTCATGACTATTTGTCATTTAAATACCATGGAACCGGGAAGTAGAAACTGAGTCCTCATATGGAAAGCAATTCCTCTTTTATAACATTTGGGTTGTACTGGATAACCTTGGTGATCCTTTCTAGTTTTAATAATTAATGTGTCTGTAAACTTATGGAATGCTCAATATAGAGCAACTGAGAAATTTGAAAGACCCAAGAGATCTTATTCCAAGTTCTATCTGTCAAGCAACCACATATAATATTTTTGCATTTAGAGGTTGGTTCAGAAAGGATGAAGATAACTCAGAACTAACAGAAAATCATTAACAAAGAAATAGCACAGGTTTTGTTTGAGGTAGAGACTTCATCAGGTCCATTTTGTCCCCCTCCATACACTCCCTCCTCAATTTTAGTATAGTAGTCTGTTGTTTTTTTTTTTTCTGGGAGATTAATACAGTACTGATGGAATATGTGAGCCACAAATGTGCACAATCTTGGAAGGCAGGAGATTAGAGTTGGGCGTAGCAACTAGTGAGAGGGTTGAAAAAGATATGGCATCACGGAAAGACATGTGCACAATACTTGCAGAAAAGTAGGGTCACAGCAGAAGATGTCGAAACTAATCATTGATTTTCCTCTCCACTCTTTTCTCTTGTCTTCTAGACCATTTGATGTGTTTCTGGAGCCATAAGGAATAATGAATGTCAATTAAATTCACTTTACTTCTGTACAAATGTATTAAACATCTTCTATCTGCCAGGTGCTGTGATGGGTGCTATGAATACAAAGCAGTTAATCAACCAATCAAAGAATAGGTATTCATTTGATGTCTATTGTGTGTTAGGCATTATTCTAGGTTCTGGTAATACAAAGACAAAAATGAAAACGCTCCTACCTTCTAGGGTTTTATATTTTATTTATATATTTGATAATCAAATTTATATATTTTATATTCTCTTGGGGGGAAAACAGGTTAAGTAAATAAGTAAATAAATACAAAATATATATTCAAAATAATTTGAATATATTCAAGACTAATAGAAGAGTAATAATTAAGGATGGGAAGACTAATACTTAAGGGTGAGTAGCCCTTGGAAGACTTGAAGGAAGCTAGGGATTCCAAGAGGCAATGGTGAAGAGGGAGAGCATTCCAGGCACGGGAAACTGCCTGAGTAAAGACATGGAGGAGAGCTATCCAGTGTCAAGTATGGGGAATATAAAGTAAGCCAGTTTGGCTGGGGTGTAACATACATGAAGGGGGAGTAATGTGAGATCAGTGTGAAAAGATCAGTCTGTCATATTCAGAGTATTGAGAGCTAGAGGAACTTCAGAAATCATATCTAGTCCTAGGGTTCTTAATCTTTTTGGCATCTTGAATCACTTTGCCAGTCTGCTGAAACCTTTGGACCTTTTAGAATAATGGGGTTTAAAAAATTTCTAATTTAAAATTAGAAGTTAGAGGCTAGCAAAAACAAAGATTTATTTTTCCCATTCAAATTCATAGTGAAATTTATTCACTAACCCTAACCTGGACCCCGGGCTAAAAAACTGTGATTTCTCATTTTGCATTTGTGTGAACTCCCAGAGAAACTAAATAGTGAGGCTCTCAAGGTCATATATAAGAGTGAATAGAAAAAAATTGGAATTTGAACCCAGGCTTATTGACCACTGTGCCACACTGTGCTTGGACCCTTATTTGAATGGCTTACCTCACTTCTTAGAACCAAGAAGAAAGAAGAGAGAGTGGCCTCCAATACCTTCTTCTTGGGTCACTCCCCTTCTTCCATTGTTTTCTTTTTTTAAGGAACTTCTCTCACTGCTGTCTTTTACCTGGATGTCTTTTTACAAGAGAAGGGATTGAAGAAATAATTTTGCACCTGAAAAGCATACAGGAATCCGGAGAGAGTGGCCAGAGACTTGATGGGCACTAATGGTAATGCGTTCTCTCACACTTTTAATATAGTCCCTCATGACAGCCTGGAGTTTTTCTTCCAGGGCTGGGTAATGATTTCTTTGCCTGCCAGTGAATAGAGGGGGAGAGAGAGAGAGAGAGAGAGAGAGAGAGAGAGAGAGAGAGAGAGAGAGAGAGAGATTGAGAGATGGTTTGTCCAACTTACAGACAGAACTCTCTTCTAATTGGTTCTGGAAAGTGATGGATGGGTAGCAGATGCTTCCACCAGCCTCAGGCTCTTTTTCTCAGTCTGAGATCCCTGACGGAAACTCACTAAAGATTGCTCAACTCTTCAGGAGAGAGCTCCCAGAGTAGACAGGGCATCTTGGACCTCAGGAAATGTGCTGACTCTAAGACTGTTGGGGTTCTTAGGAGGAAAGAGTTCCTTTTTCTTCCCTGGTCTCCCTTTGTCATGACTGCTCCATTGACTGTAGTACTAGCATTCAGGCTGACCATGATCTCTAAGCCTGGGGCCAAGCACACGAAAAATTTTGTCTCTTGGGAACACGATCCTATATCATCCATCATCCATCTGTCTGTGAGTCACTGAGATGCCCCAGGACCAAGGGGAGTTTCTATCTCCCTCTCTTTCCATTCTCCACTTTCACCAGGCACATTGGGCAAAGCTCCTTCAGCTTGTGCCTGACAAGTGACCCAGACACCTGTCTGTCTGCAACATTATCCATAGGTCAGCACTGCCTTGCCTCCAGGAGGCCTGACTCAAACCCTTTGCACTTTGTTGAGCTTGGCTAGCCAATAGCCCTTGGCCCGTCATCTTCTGGCATTCAAAAGTAAGGATGACTCAGCTAATGATCAATTTTCATAGCCTTAATCCAAGAGAAATGCCAAGACCCACTGAATACTTTCTTTTAGGGTCAGTTTGCACATGGGGGGAGAAATGCAGGTGGTTTTTTCTCCCCAATGTTTCTAGAGTTAATCATGTCCAGGACTCCAGGTCCACCCTAGGCTTCCTTTCCCAAACAGCTGAACTGTTTCTGGTGAATTTCAGTCCTTAAACTGAGTGAACAAGGGGGAGAGTCTGGGACTGATTGAAGCATCTGCTGCTCATCCATCACCTCCCCCAGCCAATTGAAGCAGGACATTTCAGTCTGTGGCCTGATACGGCCGTCTCTCTCCCCAACTGCTGACTGTAGCAGATGAAGAAATCATTACCCAGTGGTCAGTGTAAGAGAAACACTGGACTTTCATGAGGGAATAGATTAACATATGTGAGGACTCAGTACAGTTAGTACTTCATTAGTCCAAATACCTTCTAAATCCAGTGATGTGCTGTTTGTTATTGGGCACGGGTGAAAAAACTTATTTGATTCAATTCAATACAACAGAACATTATTTAGTGTAAGACACTCTGCTGGGTGATAACAAAGACAAAAATGAAAGAAACATCCCTGCCCTCGACGAGTTTGCACACTATGCATGTAAGTAAGTACAAGGTAATTTCTTTTTTCTTTTTTCTTTCTTTTTTTTTTGGTGAGGCAATTGGGGTTAAGTGACTTGCCCAGGGTTGCACAGCTAGTAAGTGTCAAGTGTCTGAGACTGGATTTGAACTCAGGTCCTCTTGGCTCCAAGGCCCTAGCTGTATCTACTGTGGCACCTAGCTGCCCCATGGTAATTTCAAAAGACGCAGAACACTAATAGCTATGGGTATCAGGGAAGGAAAGAAGTAATGCATGAGCTGACTTTGGAAAGAAATTAAGGGTTCTAAAATATATAAATGATGGGAGAACGTGTTTCAGCTTTGGTGAAGAACATGTGTCAAAACATGAAGGCAGGAGATGGAATCCTTGTTCAGGGAATCTCAGGGAACGGTAGGATATTTTGGCTGAAATATAGAGTATGTGAATGGTAGTACTGTAGCGCAGTGGATGGAACACCAGGCCTGGAGTCAGGAGAACCTGAATTCAAATCCAGCCTCATATACTTACTAGCTGTGTGAACCTGGGCAAGTCACTTAACCCTGTTTGCTCAGTTTCCTCATCTGTAAAATAAGATGGAGAAAGAAATAGCAAACCACTCCATTAACTTTGCCAAGAAAACCCTAGATGGGATCATTGAGAGTTGGACAGGACTGAAAAACAGTTTAACAGTGGCTAGACTTCAGGGCTTGGAGTCAGGAAGAGTCATCTTCCTGAGTTCAAATCTGGCCTCAGACACTAGGTGTGTGACCCTGGGCAAGTCATTTAATCCTGTTTGCCTCAATTCTTAATGTGTAAAGTGAGCTGGAGAAGGAAATGGAAAACCAATCTAATATCTATCTTTGCCATGAAAACCCCAAATGTGGTTACAAAGAGTAGGATTGAATTGATTGAAAAACAATGTGAAATAATTCTAAAAAGTTGGTGGAAGCTAAATTGTGTCTTTCAATACCTTTAGGATCATAGATTTGAATTTAGAACTGGAAGGGAGCAATCATTTATTAAGTGCCTACTATGTGCCAGGCACTATGCTAAGCATTTTACAAATATTATCTCATTTAAGGTCACCTAGTCCAACCTTCCTTCACGTTAACTTATTAGCAGATTTCAGGGGTGCGGTTTTGGTGTTGATATTCAATATTAATGAGCTTTAAGCAATGCTTAAAGGTTCTAGGGATGAAAAAGTTTAGTTTTAATATTAATGTGAATTCATCATTTTAAGGAATGAGTCATAAGTTATACCAAATAGAATCCTAAGGGTGAAAACCTAGTACAGGCTATGAATTATTTAGATGGATGGATTAACCACCTTTTTATTCAATAAGCATTTGTTACATGACTACTATGTACTAAATACGTTGTGTGTGTATATGTGTGTAGAATCACGTATTTAGAGCTAGCTATCTCCTTAAACATCACATCACTCACTTACCTCATTATTCCTAGAGAATGGTTTCTTTTAGTGTTTTGCCCAGTGTCACATAGGGTTAATTGGATTCAATTAAGGATTCAAACCTAGGGCTTCTAGTTACAAAATCAGCTCTCTTCCTGCTCTGTACCAAGATAGCATTTTTTTTTAACAAGGACATCTTTTCTTTTTGCTCCCTTATATGAGTGACCTCTGTTTTTAGGACTTCAATGCTTTTCTCCTGCCCCTCCTAATTCTGCTCTGTTTGAATTCAGGCCTTCTGTCATCTCTTGCCTGGATTATCACGATAGACTCCTAATTGGTCTCACACACTTCACTCCTTCCTGTCTTCAATCCATCCTTTGCACAGCTTTTGAAATGTTATTCCTAAAACACAAATCTGATTATGTCACCCTTCTCTAACCACCCCCCATCCCCAGCAAAATCATCAGTATCTAATGATTGCCTCTAGGGAAAAAATCCTCAGTCTGGCATTGAAAACTCTTCACAATCTGAGTTATATCACTTTTCTAGTCTTATTTCCTATCATGTCCTTTCACATAATCTCTGTTGTACTCAAACTAGCTCACTACAAACTACTCCAGTCAAACCAATAGCTGTTCCTCATCCATGAGATTCCATGTCTTACCTTTGTCCCTTTGCACAAATAATCTCTCAAGGGATGGGCATGAGATGATACTGCAATTTTGGCCAAAGGTGATAAGGTTCTGAACTAGGCTATATTATGGTGGTCATAATATGTCATTTATTTTCCAGTAGAAGCTTCTTGAGGACAGCAGCTATTTAATTTTTGTCTTTGTGTCTTCAGTGCCTAGTAGCAAGGCCTGGTAAATAAGAGGTGCTTAATACGTGTAAATAACCTGAGCTCACCTCTCCAAGGAAAGCCATAAGATGTTGACTTTCCAGACCAAACCTTGGAAGGGAGGATCTCAGTGAAAGTCAATGACATCTCTTCCAGTACATTGTGGCTTCTTGGGCCATTATGTTGCAGCGGATTGTAATGAAAAGACCACTCAACATACAGTTGGAAGACCTGGCTTTGAGTCCTGGTTCTACTACTTACTAGATATGACCACAAGGGCAAGTCTTAGAAAACTCTTTGAACCTTAATTTACGGCTCTGTAAAATGGGGATGTCTTTTTTTTCCAATGTGACATTGAGCAAGTTAATTAACCTCTCTGAATGCCCCAGGCAGTTCTCTAAGATTGTCAACTGCAGAAGAGATGAAAAAGTGCATTGGTAGAGGGAATTTCCTCATCACAAGTTCCTTATATCAAATGACATCACAAGTCTAGAACAAAAAATGGGTTGTGGTGATAGTCAAATGAGATAATGCATAAAAAACACTTATAAAAACCATAAAGTACCGATGAAATCCCAGGTCTGGACAAAACCAAAATGAACCCTGCTAATAAAATTACTTTTCACTGATGGCAAAAAAGGAGAGAGTAGCAGAATATGGAGCCAAGTGGAGAGACAGTCATTCTGGGGGGGCGGCAAGTGAAAAATCTACTGAAATAAGGGTGGCTGGAATAATGTTGAAAATGGAAAAGATGAAGAAAAGGATGCTTATTAAGAGGTTTACCAAGATCTGGTAAAAAAAAAAAAGAAAGAGGAAGCAATGAGACATGCTTGGCCCTGGAAAATGCGCAGTTTGAGGTGGTCATATTTCTTCAACCACGTTCATTCTGTATTTCCAATATCACCCACCAGGAATCATTTGATTCTGCCTCCTTCTCTGGGTATTTTCAAATGTGACCCCACTTTCTTGCATGCCCAAGACCCACGCATGTCTCTCAATACTTCCCTGTATTTCCCAGCCATTCTCTTGCCAAGCTCTCATCTAATCTCCTGCCTTCCAGCATCCTGCACACTCCACAGTCCACACATTCCTAGAGGTCAGGATACAGCTCCCAGAGCTCTTTCATCACTCAAAGAGCAGACTATTGCTGCAAAGCAGAGAACACAGGGCCAGGCAGCCCAATTAAAATTCATTCACACTATTCTCTGATTGGCTAAATCCTGGTTACTGGTGGGGACTAAGTTCATCCCATATAGTGAAGTGTCATTCAGAAATAGATCGGACTCCATCACTTGGACTTGATTGATATACCTATTAGAGGGAGAGTGGGGGTAGGGGAAAGAGCACTGGACTTTGTATTTAATTGTCTTTGTATTCTGAGTGCCTAGTACATTGCCTTAGTAGAGCAGACTTTTCGATTGTTGATTTTGTCACTTTTGCTCTGATTCACCATGTTTGCCTGTGTGCACATGCATGTAGCATGTAAAACATATGAACCCTTCCAACTCTCAATCTTCTGATCCTCTGCTTCTAGCATATATCTGACTAGAGGGGAATCGTTATTTGTCCTTCCTTCTTGAAGAGGACCATGATATCAGGAAGGTGATGACATGACTTTATCACTCAGCAAGTGAACTTTTCTCCATGTTAGGAAAGATTTTTTGTTTTTTATGCATATATACATAGGCTACCCTTGGTATTACTAAAATATTGATGTGTATAAAAAATTGAATGTATAAAAATGTATAAAAGAATTGATTGAATGAATTGAATTGAATGTGTTTTGCTTTCTTTCTTTAAATGCCTACCTATAGCACTTGTTTCATAGGGTTATTGCAAGAATCAGTGCTATTATGTATGTAGAAATTCCCTTTTTAGCTTCAAAGCTCTTCATGAGCTGCCCTTCCCCTTTCCAGCCTTCTTCCACCTTACATTCTCCCTTCTACTCTATGATCCGGTGACATTGGCCTCCTCGCTGTTCCTCAAAGAAGACACTCCATTTCTGACTCTTGTAGTTCTCATTTGCTATATGCTATACCTGCAATGCTCTCCCTCCTTTTCTCTGCCAACTGGCTTCTTTGGCTTCCTTCAAGACCCAGCTAAAATCCCTCCTTCTACATGAAGCCTTTCCCAATCTCTCTTCATTCTAGACCCTTCCCTCTATTGATTATTTCCAATTTGTTTTTTATGTGGTTTGTTGTTAGAATCATTTGCATATTTGACTCCCCCATTAGACTGAGATCAGGAACTGTCTTTTACTGTTTTTGTATCCCCAGCACTTAATATAGTGCCTGGTGCATAGTAGGTATTTAATAAATGTTTATTGACCAAATGACTTTAAAACACAATTAAATGTTAGTTATCATTATTATTCATCCCTGTCCTTGTGGCCAGACAGGGATTTTGCAGACATCTGTCCCTGAATTTGGGTAAAGGCATACATAATATCCTTCTCAGATTTGCAGGTGATGCAAAACTTGGACGACAATGCCAGAATTCAAAAGGATCAGGTTAAGCCAGTCTGGAATATTTGGTTGAATTATGGTACAGTGGAATGAACATGGGTTCTGGAATCAGAGAATCTGAGTTCAGATCTTCCCTTTGATGCTTACTACCTAGGTGACCTTTATTCCAGTCTCTGATAGTCATGGGGTTCTTCTCCTCACTTAGACTAACCCCTCTCCCTCTACACTTGATCCCATTCTGACCAGTCTTCTCCTGTGGATCATCATCGCAGTCATTTCTACTTTTTCTCATTGTTCTCTACTTATCTACTGATTCCTTTCTAGTCATCTAAGAATCAATAGGAACCTTCGAGGGCATCTAAAAACACCCTCTACAATATTCTTGGCAAGTGACCTTCCATTGTGATTGAAGATCTTCAAATAATGGGGCACTCACTACTTCAGAAGGTAGTCAGTTTCATTTTTGGACAGCTTTAGGTTACTGGAAAGTTATTCCCTACATCAAGCTAAGTTCTGCTTTTCTATTACTTTCGCCAATTTGTCCTAGTTCTGTTCTCTGGGGACAAGTAGAATAAAGCTAACCCACATTCCACATACATACAATCTTCAATTTTTTTTTAGACAATTATTGTGCTTCTTCATAAATCCATTCTTCTATAGGCAAAATATTCACAAATCTTATATATAGTATCATTATGGATTCTTTTCTCACTACCATCTCAACACCAAAGTAATATGATTTGATCAAGCAGCCAAAATATTTGACAGGGTAATATGATAACAGCTAAGTGGTACAGTGGACAGAATACTAGGTCTGGAGTCAGGAAGACTCATCTTCCTGAGTTCAAATCTGGCCTGTGTGACTCTGGGCAAGCTGCTTAACCCTGTTTGCCTCAGTTTCCTCATCTCTGGAGAAGGAAATGGCAAACCACTCCAGTATCTCTGCCAAGAAAACTCCAAATAGGGTCACAAAGAGTCAGACACAACTGAAATGACTGAACAACAAAAATAATAGCCAACAGTTACATATCACATTTAGCTTTGTAAAGCATTACTCTTACAATGTTTCTATGAGGTACAATAGAATACTGAGGCTGGAACCAAAAGAAAATATACTAACGATAAGAGTTATCTCTTATAGGGTGCTTAAATTTTTGCAAAGTGCTTTACAAATATTGCCTCATTTTATCTTCACAATAACCCTGGGAGATGAGGTGCTATTATTTTCACCATTTTACGGTTGAGGAAACTAAGGCAGACAAAGGTTAGGTAACTTTTCCAGGGTTACAGAGCTAGTAAATGTCTAAGGAAGTATTTAAACTCAGGTCTTTCTGATTCTAAGTTGAGTTCTCTAGCCACAGTGCCACTTAGATGTCTAGTTTAAAAAGACATTAGACTAAGTAATTGAAGATTGATATCCTAGTGAACTCGGCCAGATCTCTTAATTTTTCTGAGATTCAGTTTTATTCTCTGCAAAGTGAGAAGATTAGATTAAATGGTTTCAAGTGTCCCTTCCAGCTCTCACATTCTATGGTACTCTTCAATGTGATAGATCACTAAATATGGCCCTGATCCCAAACCTGTGAGGCCATGTCTTCCATTGATTAGAAAAAGTTCTCTAAACTTTTTTGATCACTCACCCCATCAGTAAAATATTTTCAAACATGCATCATAGATATTTGTACATTTATTTATAAATCTCATCAATGTTATGTCATTATATATGTCATGTTATATATTAATTATATATTATGTTACAATGTATTATATATACAATCAATGTAGATGTTATATATATTATTGAACAATCTAATTTAAAAAAGATAAAAATGAAATAATAATTTTAAAATATTCTTATTTTATTTATTTACATTACAAAAATCTATTTGTTTTTAACAACAATATGATTGAATATGCTTCATTATTTTTGGGAAACCCTTGCGTATGTCTTGGAGACATAGGAGAGATTTATAAATAATAATTGCTTCTTAGTAATTAAATATTCAGTTTATTTGTTCTCTGAAGCTAACCAGACAGGTGAATTTCTTTTTTTAAAGTACTTCTAAAAATAAAATATATGGCAAGCTAGTAATCAAATAATAGATCATAACAGCCAGTGACCATAATAACTTTACAGCAGGAGTCATGTTTCCTTCATACAGCTATTGCTAGCCATTTGTCTTAGGCATTATTTGTTTTGTTTTGACGTTGGCAAGTAGGTGGCCCAGGGGCTAGAATGCTGGGCCTAGAGTCAGGAAGATCTGAGTTCCAATCTTGCCACGGACAATAACCTGTAATGAACCTGGGCAAGTCACTTAACCTGTCTGCTTCAGTTTCCTCCTCTGTAAAATGGAGGTACCAATAGCAATAATAAGATGATATTTGTAAAGTGCTTTGCAAAGCTTAAAGTGCTATATAATTGCTAGTTGTTGTTGTTGATGCTATCATTAGCCTTATGAGTTGATAGAGCTATGTAGGGTGAAGCATATGTGTAGCCCTTAGTCAAGGAGACTTGGGAAAGGGATATGCTGAGTTAAAGCCTATTCTTGGAGTGAATCTCCTAGAAAACAGTGTTAGGAAGGGAGGCTAACCTTTGGAATTTGACAAATCATTTATTCCTGAGTGGACTATTATTGTCAGTGACCTAGGTGTGTACCCTATTTAGCAAGGACCTGGAGAGCTGCATCTGTATATCCTAGCTGTTCATGTTATTCAAAAGCCCCTTAAAAATTATTTGCCTCAATTACCCAATGTCTCCAGATTGTGAGCTTATATTTGGGGCCACCGTTAACAATGAACAAATAACATGCAAAAGTGATTTCAACTCAGCAGCAAGTTTTCCAAATGATTCCATTATTATTTCTTTATATAGTTTTGCTTAATGTATGCTAATGTGGTTTAAATTTTTATTTGTGTTTGGATATTTTAATTTTCTTTTTATTTGAGGGAGAGGAACAGCAAGAAGACCAATTTGGTTGGACTATAAAGTGTAGGAAGGGAAGTAATGTGTAATAAGAGAAAAAAAGGTGGTTTAGGGCCAGGTTGTGATGAGCTTTATATACCAAATAGAGGAATTTATATTTGTTTTGAGAACAACTGTGTGTGTGTGTGTGTGTGTGTGTGTGTGTGTATTGGACACCTTTGGCAGTCTGGTAAGGCCTAGGGACCCCTTTTAAAATGCATACAGTTACAAAGGAAACCAATTATATTGCAATAAAATATCTCTTTCTCCATATAATTTCATGGACCCCTAGAAATCTATTTAAGGACCCTTTGGGAGTCCGTGGGTCCCAGGTTAAGAACACCATCCTAGAGAAAATAGGGAGCCAGTGGAATTAATTGAATATGGGGTGATATAGTTAGTCTTACACTTTGGGAAAAATCACTTTGGCAGGTACATGAAGGAAAGATAGGAGTGGGGAGAGAGTTATGGAAGGGAGGACAATTAGGAGTCCATTGCAATAGTCCAGGAAAGAGTCAATGATGGGTTGAGCTAGGGTAGTAGCTATGTGGGTGGCCATGTGTGACACATGTGAAAGATATTAAGGAGGTAGAAATGACAAGATTCAGCCACTATTTTGGTATATGGGACAAGTGAAAGTGAGGAGGCAAGGATGACTATGGAGTAGAGAACCTAAGCTACTAGGAAAGATGGTGCTACCTTAGACGAAAATGGGGAAATTAAGAAAAAGGGTGACTTTGCCTACAAGATAATGGAATAAAATTTTCAATGAAGATTTCAACCCATCTGTGCCTGGTCATCCTGTTCAATTCACTTTGTTCTTCCCAAATGAAGGCAAAGGACAGGATCACGATCCTGTAGAACATAAGAAAGCTCACTCTATAGAAGAATGGAGGGGCAGTGGGTAGGTAGGCCGAGAAGTGGTCATGAAATTTTTCCAATGCACTTATGCAACTGAGTGCCTGGGTTAAGGTTAGATTATAATTGCTCTGAAGGACCAACGTGGCCATAGAAGCTGGGAAGGTTGGGTTATTGCACAATGGTGGGATATAATCTATGTGGGCATTATTGGACTGAAATGGGTAAAAGGTAGGTGTGGTTGTGATTGGCTGTGTGTGTATGTGTGTGTGTGTGTGTGTGTGTGTGTGTGTGTGTATTACATCCCCTCAATTGGGATACACTAGGATTTTCCAAAAATAATGAAATATATTTGATCACGTTGTTGTTAAGAGCAAAAACTTTTTTGGGTTGTTTTTTCTTTTTTGTTTGGTTGGATTTTTTTGGAAATGTATTATCTGTGTATATGAAGTGAAAGTAGAGCACAGCACAGTGACTGTTCTCCTCCAGACCAAAGTGAAGAGGCAGTGTTCCATAGTGGGTAGAGGACTGACTTTGGTATTTGGAAGTCTGGAGTTCAAAGTTAGCCTCACACATTCGTTCATTATATAACCCTGAGTAAGTTACTAAACCTCTCTGGGCTTCAGTTTCCTCATCCATGAAAAGGGAAAAACAATAATATCTGCAGTAATTATTTCACAGGATTGTTGTGAGGGTTGAATGAGATAACACATTTGTAAAAGATCATTTTAAGACATTGACATTACAGGGCATTCTCAACACACCGTCCTTTTGGGCCGATTTCTTTAGAGTTTTCATAGTGTAATGTACTGTGTTATATAATTCACAGTGTTTCCTCATGTTCCAAAATTTTGCAGATGGAGGCAAAGCAAAGTATGTTCTTTCACTGACTTTCGCAATGTCCCCCCATACTAATAGTCTTCTAATAATGTCTGAAGTCTTTCTCCCACGTGAGTTTCCTTCAATGACAGTAAAGCAAGACTCCCCCTATCTTTTCTGATCCTTGGGACCATCAAACTTGGGTATATCCCACAAAGTCCCCACATCTCTCAATCTTCCCACCTGAGAGACCCTCAAAGCCCAAGTCCCATCTAAGTATCCAGGAAGACATGAGTAAAATAATCTTGACATATTTTATTCAAACATTGGTAATGTGCAGAGAGGCCTCAACTTACATCAAGATTTTCACGAAAAGGGGTGAGGTTCGTGAAGCTTGGGGTGGAGTGATAGACACCGCAATGACAGATAACAATAATAACAATAATAACTCATATACACATGTAAGAGTATTAGTGCAGTTTTTAAGCACATACATACACACATACACACGCCTATGTCTCTCTCTCTCTCCCACAAGTGTTTGGAAATGTGTGTAAAAGGAAAGGGCTCTTTTTGATACACTAAGTATATTTATGAGCTTGGAAATAATAGACATGGTTAGTACTGCTCTTAAGAGAGACTTCATGAATCTCTAGGAGGAGAGAGACGATGTGGGAATAAATACTTATTGGAGAAGTAAAAAGCAGTAGGGGGAGAGAGGAGAAAAGAATGAACATGGTGTTTCCCTCTGACAGACAGAAATTTCACTATTCGTCATATGCTGAGGATGTCAAGGAATTTTAAGGTTGCACTCTTTGCATTTTTTGAGGTTATTAATGAAATAGCATAGCAACGTGAATTACATTAAACTATTTTTTTCTAGCCATTCCAGAAATCTTCATCCAAGTTGGCATGAAGCTGAAAAGTCGTGAACTTTTGACCGGAGCTCGAATTGCTGGGAGACACATCCTCCTCGTTAGTTTCGGGTGACAGCTCACTGTACCAGAGAGATTCACTTGTAGGGAAAGAGAGAAGAGGGAGAGGAAGATTTACCACAGCATTTTCACAGGGCAAGAAATTCCACCCAGCTCAAATGTGTGTTTGGCCTATTGCCTGAGGCCTTGTTGAGCACATGACTATCACTCTTTTGCCTATTTCTGGCCCGGATTTGGGCCCTGGTGGCTAAGCAAACCCCAGTAGTGGCTAAAATTAGACAGTCAAGTTGTGACAACATGCTCCTATCCAACAAAAGAGAGACATCTATTTAAAATAAAGAGAAAGAAGCTAGACTTATTCAAGGGCCAATGTCAGTCACATGTAACTGACTAGTTTCTGTTTCTATTATTCATATAACAGCTGAGATGCCCTTTGAGATCAACCCACCTAAATAGACCACTTCCTGCCCAACAAGCATCTTGAAATGACTGGCATTGCTGGCACAATCCAAATTTGCACTTTCCCTAGTGATCAAAGTAGCCCAACTGGAGAAGATGATAAGAAGTGTTACAAATGTCATGAATTAGAGGGCTATTCAAATGGAAGAAGTAAAAAGTGGTAGATATATATTTCTCAGCCTCTTGAGTAAATGTGCTTCTGCCTTTCAGGAGATGTTAGGCATTGGAGCTATTTTCCATCATTATGTGAGAACCATAATTGAAGGCTGTGAGGATCATAACATAGGCTCATAGATTTAGATCAGGAAAGGGTCTTACAGCCCAACTTGCTCATCTCCCTGTAGGTTATTCCCCATTGACCTGAAAAGTAGTCATCTTAAGATGTGAAATTTTCTAAAAATGAGACTTCATGCAAAGATAACAATGATCTGTTCTTCAGTTATGTCCAACTCTTTGTGATTCCATTTGAGGTTTTCTTGGCAGAGATACTGGAGTGGTTTGCCATTTCCTTTTCCAGCTTATTTTACAGATGAGGAAACTGAGGGAAATAGGGTCAAGTGATTTGGGTCACACAGAGTCACATAGCCAGTAAATGTCTGACATTGGATTTGAACTCAGGTCTTTCTGACTCCAGGCTTGGCATTCTATCCACTATACCACCTAGATGCCTGATAATTATAATGGCTAACATATATACATACATATATATATATACACATATATATATAGAGAGAGATAGATAGATAGATAGATAGATAGATAGATAGATAGATAGTGTTTTAAGGTTTGCAAAATATTTTACAGATATTTTCTCATTTTAACCTCACAACAATCCTGGGAAAATAGGTGCTATTATTTTCCCTATTTTATAGGTGAGGAAACTGAGTCAGACAGAGGTTAAACTGGTCCATTGTCCAGTTTAATAGTCTGAGACTTGATTTGAACTCAGTTCTCCCTAACTTCAGATCCAGTGCTCTATCCACTGGATAAAATGTCTTTTCATGGAAAAACTGACACTGTGTGCAAGTTGGAATCATTGAGTCTAGAGGATTTAGTGGGCTACCAGTTCAACGTACATTAAAAATGTAAGTTGTCTTTTTGTTTTGTTTTGTTTTTTACTTTTCTGTCTCCTTAAGATATCATAATATATGTTCTTTCTTTTTTCATAGCCAAATTCTTAGAAAGCATCTTATGTGCTTGTATCAATTTCCTCACTTCCTGATCACTTCTCAGCTTTTTGAAATCTGACTTCTAGATTGAACATGTAAATGAAGTTGCTCTGTCCAAAGTCACCAAAGATGCTGCACTGCTAAATCTGACAACTTTTTTTTCCCAGTCCTTATTTTACTTGCCTTCAGAAACTAATGACACTGTTGTCTTACCTTTTTCTCATTTTTTTTTCTGGTTCAATTTTATTTCCAGTTCCAAATTCTCTCCCTCTCTCACCCCTCCTCAACACATTGAGAAAACAAGAAAAGTAAAACCCATTATAAATGTGTATAGACATGCAAAACAATTTCCATAGCAGCTATCTTCCAAGAAAAAAAATCAAGAAATATATGAAAATGTGCTTCAGTGTGCACACTTAGTCCATCAATTCTTTCTGGAGGTAGGTAGCATGTTTCGTCACGAGTCCTTTGAAATTGTGATTGGTCATTTGTGAGGATGAGTTCATCATAGTCAATTATCTTTACAATATTACTGTTACTATATAAAGTATTCTCCTGGTTCTGCTCACTTCACTTTATATCAATTCATACAAGTCTTCCTAGGTTTTTCTGAAACCATTGCCTTCATCATGTCTTATAGCACAATAATATCCTATCACATTCCTATACCATAACCATTCAGCCATTTCCCAGTTGATGGTATCCCTCAGTTTCTAATTTTTTGCTACCACAAAAAAAGCTTCTATAAAGATTTTTGCACATGTGGCCATTTTCCTCTTTCTTTGAGCTCTTTGGGGAATAGTAGTATTGCTGAGTCAAAGGGATATAAAAAATGGTAAGATTAGGTCACAACCTTACCAACAGTGCAGTAGTGTACCTGTCCCTCCAGTATTTTTTATTTTCCTTTTTTTGGGGGGGGGTCATCTTAGCCAATCTGATGGATATGAAGTGGTACATTAGAGTGGTTTTAATTTGCATTTCTCAAATTATTAGTGACATAGTGTATTTTATATGGCTATTGATAGCTTTGATTTCTTTTAAAAAAACTGCTTATTTATATACTTTTACCATTTGTCAATTGGGGAATAGCTTTTATTCTTGAAATTTTCACTCACTTTCCTATATATTTTAGAAATTAGTCTTTTATCAGAGAAACTTGATGCAAAGATTTCCCCCAGTTTCCTACTTTTCTCCTAATTTTAGCTGCATTAGTTTGTGCAAAAACTCTTTTTTTAAAAAAATCTATGTAATTAAAATTATCTTGTGAACTTCTCTATTTCTTGTTTGGTCATGAACATCTTCCCTTATTTATAGATCTGACAGGTAATTTCTTCCATGCTCCATTAATTTGCTCATGATATTACTTTTAATGTCAAGGTAATGTACCCATTTTGAGCTTATCTTGGTATGCAATGTGCGGTTCTGCTCTATTCCTAGTTTTTACCAGACTAATTTCTGACTTTTCCCGTTGTTTATCAAATAGTGAGTTCTTGCCCCAATAACAGGGCTCAAACACTAGGTAATTGTGCTTATGTGCTTCTGCATATTGTGCACCTAATCTGTTCTGTTGATCAATTTTTCTATTTCTTACTCAGTATCAAATTGTTTATAATGATTGCAGTTTTTTAGTATTGTTGGAGATCTGGTACTGTTAGTACCCATTCCTTCTATTTAAAAAAAATGGTTTCTTGACCTGTCATTTCTCCAGAAGAATTTTGTTATGATTTTTTTCTAGCTCTACATAGTAATTTTTTGGTAGTGTGCTCATGTGGCACTGAATAAACTGAGATAATATTGACATTTTTATTATATTTACTCAGCCTAACCATGGCTTTATTTGTGTGAAGAGTATTTTATAATGGTGTTTATATAGTTCCTGTGTTTCTCTTGGAAGTTAGACTCCCAAATAATTTACAGTGTCTCTTGTTATTTTAAATGAAATTTCTTTTTCTATCTCTTCCTACTAGGTTTTGTTGGTGACGCAGAAATGCTGATGATTTGTGTGGGTTTAGTTTATATTTTATATCTTGCAAACTTTGCTGAAGTTGTTAATTGTTTTGATTATTTTTTAGTTAACTTTCTAAGATTCTCTAAGTAAACCATCATATCATCTGCAAAGAACAATAATTTTGTTTCCTTATCATTTATGCTTATTTCTTCAATATCTAGTACCATTTTGAATGGTAATGGTCATAATGGATGTCATTGCTTCATCCTTGATCTTATTGGAAAGGCTTGTAGCTTATCCCCATTACAGGTAATGTTTGCTTGTGGTTTTAGACAGACACTACTTCTCATTTCAAAAAAAAAAATTTCATTTATTCCTATGCTTTCTAGTGTTTTTAATAGGAATGGACATTGTATTTTGTCAAAAAACTTTTTCTGCATTTATTTATCATTTTAAGGAAAGCTCTGTTTATTCCTGTGCTTGTGTGTGTGTGTATGTGTGTGTGTGTATGTGTGTGTGTGCTTAAACAAGAATGGGTATTATATTTTGTTAAAAGCTTTTTCTTCATCTATTGAAATAATCATGTGATTTTTGTTGTTTTTGTTGTTAATATGGTCATTTATGCTTATATTTGCTCCCAGTGTTTAACTAGCCCTGCTGCATCCCTGATATAAATCCACCCTAATCATAGTGTGTGATCTTTGTGATATATTACTACAATCTCCTTACTAGGATTTTATTTAAAAATTTTCCCCAGTATTCACTAGGCAAATTGGATTATAGTTTTGCTCTTTCTGGTTTAGGTATCAGCACTATATTTGTGTCATAAAGGTTGGTGCGATTCTTTCTTTACCTATTTTTCCAAACAGTTTATGTAGTGTTGGAATTATTTTTTTCTTTAAAGGTTTGGTAGAATTTACTTGCAAATCCATCTAGTACTGGGAGTTTTTTTTTTCCTTAGGGAGTTCATTTGTGATAATAAATACACAATTGATATGATAATAATATACAATTGATACAATATACAATATGTTGATACAGTATACAATTGATATGATAATTAATTATACAATTTATTTTCTAAGATAAGGTTATTTAACTGTTCTTTTCCTATTCTATGTAGTGGAATACATGTTTTCCCAAGTCACCCTAAGAAGCTAATGATGGCTATTACTAGAGACCCTGGAAATAGAACATGGACCATTTTCAAATGAGCTATTGATAAATTCCACAACTTAGAGATCATTTGAACAACTATAGAATTGTATTTTGTAAAAGAAATTCAAATCCATATGTCTCATGGCTCAAACTTCAAAGAGAAAGCAATATGACCTTCTTTAGGACAGATTATAATCTCTGGAATTGTCCAAGATGAACATTCATGCACAGATGCAAGTATATGGCAAAAAAATTTAACTCATTATGAGATCACAACCTTGTTTGTTGAGGATGAGCTTGTTGAGGGCAATGACTATGTCTTCTAGGTTTTTCTTTTTGTTTTCCCCACAGTTCCTTGAACATGAGGTGCTAAATTGTTTCTTTTTGTTCAGGATGAGGCTCCATTAGAAGCCTAAGTTTTTTTTTTTTTTAATGGAGATCAGACTGAGGTTTAATCTTTTTACCACCTATAGAATGTTCTGACCACTAAAAAGGAAAGACATTTACAGAGAATAAGTCCATTTCATCAACAAATATTTATTAAACACCTACTAAGTGCACTACAGTGTTCCAGGTTCTATAGTAATAACTGCCTCTAAATACTACAAAGGAGAGAAATTTACAGATAAGAAGTTTATTTCTCCCACAAATGTTTATTAAGCACCTGCTCTGTGTGATGCATTGTACTAGGTTCTAAGGCCATAGAGAAAAAGCAGGAACAGAAGACAATTTGAATATGGAACTGCAACTCCAGGATGGAGCTAAAGGGTTAGGGAGCATTTACATGGAGGTACTAATTAAAACCATGCAAGCAGATGAAATCACTCAGGATAAGTGAAAGCACTCCAAGTGAGAAGAAAAGAAAGGAGGAGGAGAAAGATGGCTGAAGATGGGGGCTTAGGGATATTTACATTTAGGGAGATGGAGGAAGAAAAGGAGCTGGTAAAGAAACCCAAAAAAGGAGTAATCACTCAGGTATGAATAGAACCAGGAGAGTGTGGTATCAAAAAGTCAGCGAGTGGTTTCTCATTTTCAAGATCAAGAAACTACAGAAATTATAGCGAATAATTGTCTTTAGATTGCTGCGATAGTCTCTAACTCTTCTCACTTAAGTAATACTCAACTGCCAGACTGATCCACACAAATAAAAAGTGTTCACTATGTTTTATCATGCTCAAGAGCCTATGCTGAATTGCCATTACCTTTAACATGAAGTAAAAAACCCTCTACCTAGTTTGAGTGCCTCCATAATTGAGTTCTCTAGGTGCTATATCAAATGGATCTTTGGTCTCATTGATTTGACTGCTCCCTCTAATGATGCAGGTTGCAACCTGTTCACACCTGCCCAGCCTATTTGCTTGCCCACTCCTGCCCTTATTCTCCTATAAATTCATTGCAGGGAGTCCATAAAACATGCAAGAGCCTTCTTTTCTGTCTCTTGACATCACAAAGACATCACTGAACATTCTGGTTGCCCACCTGTCATTCCATGTTCTTACCACATGACTAGCTTATCCTCTCTTCTTATCATACATTTCCCTGATGACAGTTGTTATTCCTATTCTTCAAAGTTCCTCACTGGCTAAATGTTGCAACCTCTTCACACCCACCATGTGCCATTCCATTTTCTTCTCTGTGATATTTATTTTAAATTCTAGGATGACCATTATATCTCATGTCTTGCTGCCATATAGCAACATCAGTAGAATGTTGATATTAGAAAGATGGTCCTTGGTCCAGAAGAAGATAGCATAGGGTCATCAAAAGTGCTTAGCAATTTCTCAAAGGCAATCCAAACTTCCCTCTTCTTTCTGTACTATTTGGACCCAATTCATTGTCAAATTGCAGTGTTCAGATGGATAAAAAAAAGCACTAGGCAACTCATAGTAGATAGAATGATGGGTCTACATTACAGAAGACCTGTATTCAAATTTGGTCTTATATACTTACTAGCTGTGTGACTCTAGGCAAGTCACTTAACCTCTGTTTGTAAAATGGGGATAACAAAAGCATCTACCTCATCGGGTTGTGAGGATCAAATGAGATAATATTTGTAAAGTGCTTAGCATGGTGCCTGGTACATAGTAGGCATTATAAAAACACTCATTCCCTTCCCTTTCCCACTTTAGTTCCATTCCAACTTTTCCTATAAGCACAACTGTGACATTAAAGTGCAAATGTGGTGGCTTCACTGTCCTTGATAGAGATGGTTTGTCACAATAATTTCTGCAGAACTTTTCCATTTACATTCTTCTTGTTCTTCCATTTTCATCTTTAAGTACCCTTTAAAAGCATATTGCTTAGATGGATTACATGCATCATTACATACATCTTCAACTAGTTTCACTCTCCATTGTTTCTTTCTGCTTTACAAAAGGATAATTATCCAACATTCTTCTCTGTAAGATCTTACAAACAAGTTCATATTCTAAATATGTGTTGTCATTGACTACTATCTATCTACACTTGACTAGTAAGTCAAATATTCACTTAGTAAGAAACTTTCTGGATTCTTTCGGTCTTGTTCTAGGCAGTGATTTCTATTAGTTCAACTTCTGCCTAAAATTAAATGTGATTTTTATCACTCATTTCCATTTTTTCATTATCAGTGACTGTTTAAAAGCTCTAGATCAAGTTTTATCAACTTCACATCAAGTTCTGAGTACTACTCTTCTAGATTTTTATTAATTCTATTCGTTGCTCTGACAAGTGGGTGGCTAGACCATATACAGATTGATTCAGCAATGACTCCCAATCAATAATTAGTCTTTTCCTGTCTGTTAAAATACTGTAAATTTCATTTTTATCATATATAGTGCTTGCCATGTCTCACAGTCCAAACTCTGTTCTCAGAGAAAGTGTTCAGCATTAGAGGAGGAGGGGAAAAGATTGCAGAGACATTACAAGGTAAACTTCCTGTGTTAAACTTTGTGTTAAATTTCCTGACCAGGAAAAGATCTTTATAGCATATTTTCATGGTCAGGTAGCTTATCCAGAGAATTTAGGCTGTTTAAATGAAACAGTTAAGAATGGGGGGGGGGGAATCAGTGAATCAACCACTTGTTTAGTTTACATGATGACAACTAACAGCTGATTTGACTGACCTTCACCCCTGTAACCACATATTTAGGAATTAAGGGAAGGAGGCCCAGCTCACATTCAGAACCAACTTACCTAGCTACAGTTTATTGACCTTAAAATAAAAGATACAATGAGGATATATTTGATACTCTGTGATATAATCGCCTACATTCCTTGACTGGCTCTGAGGCATACCACAGCACACACCAGGAGCTGACCAGCTCTCTCAAGACTGCAGTGACTGATTTGCTGCTTAAGGTTGAGGTTTACATTGTTTCGTACTCAGTAGTAGCACCAAGAGTCTTGCAAATGCACAATTCTAGGTTGAGCAACCCACAAGCCCTTTTGAATGTTCCACTGAAATCTAGCAGAAATTTATTAAACATACGCTCTGTGCTGAACACTGAGATGAAATGAAAAACATCACCCTTTCCACTCAAGGAATATGACATATACAAATATGTACATATGATGTATGTGTGTGTGTAATATGAGGAGGAGGGAAGAGAGATTACTAGCAACTAAGGGTATCAGGAAAGGCTTCCTTAGGAGATGGCGCATGAACTGAACCTTGAAGGAAGCCAGGGATTCTAAGAGGCAAGAGGGAGGAGGAAGAGCATTGCAGGCATGGGGTACAGCCTGTGCAAAGGTATAGAAGTGGGAGATAGAGGGCCAAGTTTGAAAGGTACCAAGTAAGCAGTTTGATTGGACTGTAGAGTTTGTTAAGGGGACTAATGTACAAAAATAGTAAGATGAGTTGGAGCCAGATTGTGAAGGGCTGAGAAGCATGCATTTCATCCTACAGCAACTGGTAACCAACAAAGTTTCTTGACTAGGAGAGTGATATAGGTAGGACTTGTCCTTTAGGAAGATTATTTTTGTAAATGAGTTGGAATTGGAATGGCCAATCATTAATAACTAGAGAAAGATGCACATATAGGGTACAACAGTTCCTTTGATGCATAGAGGGTACACCTATATATTTGTCAGTTGCCTTGTATGTTTCTTCCTCTATGCTCCACATTTCACTTTGAGTGAAGGGGTCAAGTATGACAGCTAGGTGGTCATACTTAATTAGCTAGGTGGTAGAGTGCTGGATCTGGCATCAAAAAAGACTTGAGCCTGAATTCTACTTCAGGTGCTTAGTAGATATATGACTCTTGGCAAGTTACTTAACCTTAATGGGCTACAGTTTTCTAATCTGTGAGATAGGGGTGTTGGACTAGAAGGCCTCTAAGAGTCTTTTCAGCTGCGATCTTTGATGCTATGAACTTATTTTGGCTTCACAGAACAAACTGAACTGACTAGTTGTTATGTGGAAAAAATTGGGACACTAATTCATTGTTGGTGGAATTGTAAACTGATTTAACCATTTTGGAGAACAACCTGGAATTATGCCCAAAGAGTTATTAAATTGCCTTATGCCCTTTGACCCAACAATACCACTACTAGATCTATTTCCAAAGATGATTAGGGAAAAGAAAAAGAACCCATATGTTCTAAAATATTTATAGTAGCTGTCTTTGTGATGGCAAAGAACTAGAAATCACAGGGATGCCCATCAATTGGGAGATTGGCTGAACAAGTTGTGGTATATGATTGTGATAGAATACTACTGTGTTATAAGAAATGATGAGCTCAATGATCTTAGAAAAACATGAATAGACTTGCATGAAATAATGAAGAGTGAAATGAACAGAACAAAGAGAATACTGTATACAGTAACAGCAATATTGTTTTTTTAAATTAATTTATTTATTTTTAGTTTTCAACATTCACTTCCACAAGATTTTCAGTTCCAAATTTTCTCCCCATCTCGACCCTCCCCCCACCCCAAGATGGTATGCATTCTGAATACTTCTAATCTGCCCTCCTTTCTATCTCTACCCCCCCTTCTCTTATCCCTTTAATTTTCCTGTAGGGAAGGATAGATTTCCATACCCCATTTCCTGTATATCTTATTTCCCAGTTGCATATGAAAACAAAATTTTTTAACTTTTGTTTTTAAAATTTGGGGTTCCAAATTTTCTCCCTTCTTCCCTCCCCACCACCCTCATTGAGAAGCCAAGCAACTCAATACAGGTTATACATGTGTAGTCATGCAAAACTCTTCCATAGTAGTCGTGTTGTGAAAAACTAAGTATATTTCCCTTCATCCTATTCCTGCCCCCCATTTATTCTATTCTCTCTTTTGACTCTGTCTCTCCTTAGAAGTGTTTGCTTCTGATTACCCCTCCCCCAATCTGCCCTCCCTTCTATCATCCTCTTGCTCTCTTGTCCCCTTCCCCTCCTGTTTTCTGTAGGGTAAGATAGATTTCCATACTCAATTGAGTGTGTATGTTATTCTCTCCTTAAGCCAAATCCGCTGAGAATAAGATTCACTCATTCCCTCTCACCTCCCTCCCTTTTCCTCTCCACTGTAAAAGCCTTTTCTTGTCTGTTTTATGTGAGATAATTTACCCCATTCTACTTCTCTCTTTCTCCTTCCAGTATTATCCTCTCTCACCCCTTAATTTTATTCTCCAGATATCACCCCTTCATCTTCAACTTACCCTGTGCCCTCTATCTATCTATCTATCTGTCTATATGTATGTGTGTATATATATATATATACATATAATTTTTTCCCCTGCAACTACTCTAATACTGACAAAGGACTCACGGGTTACAAATATCATCTTTCCATGCAGAATGATGTAAACAGTTCAACCTCAATAAGTCTCTTATGATTTCTCTTTCCTGTTTACTTCTTCATGTTACTCTTGAGTCTTGTATCTGAAAGTCAAATTTTCTGTTCAGCTCTGGTCTTTACATCAAGCATGCTTGAAAGTTCTCTATTTCACTGAATCTCCATTTTTTCCCTGAAGGATTATGCTCAGTTTTGCTGGGTAGGTGATTCTTGGTTGTAATCCTATCTCCTTTGCTCTCTGGAATATTATATTCCAAACCCTGCGGTCCCTTAATGTAGAGGCTGCTAAATATTGTGTTATCCTGATTGTGTTTCCATAATACTTGAATTGTTTCTTTCTGGCTGCTTGCAATAGTTTGTCCTTGACCTGGAAACTCTGGAATTTGGCTACTACATTCCTAGGAGTTTTCCTTTGGGGATCTCTTTCAAAAGGTGAATGGTGGATTCTTTCAATTTCTGTTTTGCCCTCTGGTTCTAAAATAGGGCAGTTTTCCTTGATAATTTCTTGAAAGATGATGTCTAAGCTTTTTTTTTGATCATGGCTTTAAGATAGTCCAATAATTTTTAAATTATCTCTCCTGGATCTATTTTCCAGGTCAGTTGTTTTTCCAATGAGATATTTCACATTGTTTTCTATTTTTTCATTCTTTTGAATTTGTTTTACAGTGTTTGGATTTCTCATAAAGTCACTAGCTTCCAATTGCTCCCTTCTAATTTTTAAGGAAGTATTTCTTCAGTAAGCTTTTGGACTTCCTTTCCATTTGGCCATTTTTGTTTTTGAAGGTATTCTTCTCCTAATTGGATTTTTGGACCTCTTTTGCCATTTGGGTTAGGCTATTTTTTAAGGTGTTATTTCCTTCAGTATTTTTTTGAGTCTCCTTTAGCAAGCCGTTGGCTTGTTTTTCATGATTTTCTTGCATCACTCTCAGTTTTTTCTCTATTTCTCAAAATCCTTTTTGAGCTCTTCCATGGCCTGGGACCAATTCATATTTTTCTTGGGGACTTTGGATGTAGGAGCTTTGACTTTGTTGTCTTCTTCTGGTTGTATATTTTGATCTTCTTTGTTACCAAAGAAAGATTCTGTGGTCTGACTCTTTTTGCACTGCTTGCTCATGACCCCAGCCAATTACTTGAGTTATAAACTCTTTGTTAAGTTAGGAGTCTGCTTCCAATGTGGAGAATGTACTGTCCCAAGCTTTGGGGGTTTTGTGTAGTTGTTTTCAGAGATACTTCTAGGGACCTGAAAATTTTCAGTTCTTCCAACATGCTGTGATCAAGGGAGAGGTATTTATTCCTTTCATGGCCTGTGCATGGCTTTTGTGGCCTGTGACCACAAGCACTCTTTTCTGTCTTGGAACTGTGAGGAGGATTCTCTCTCCATTGCCACTACAAGCTCCACCACAACAGCACTCCTCTTTGCCCCAGGACCACCACCCAGAACTGTGACCCAGATCTAAGCACGGGCAAAGCAAGACAATCCTGCACCAGCAAAGAGATTCCTGCAATTCCCCTCTGATCAGCCACTCAATTCCCCCTCAGTCTATTGGCCAGAAGTTCAGGAAGCAGCTGCTGCCCTGGGCCGCACTTGGGGAATGGGGCTGGGTGTGCTTCTCTCTCTCACCGCAGACACAGACTTTTCCTATTGAACTTTAAGTTGTCTTTAATGTTCATGGGTCAAGAGGTCTAGAAATCACCAGAGCTGCAGGTGATTCAGTTCTCTGAGGCCTGCTCCAGGTTCACTTTGGCCTGCATGTCCACGCCAAGTTGTGCTCCTCTCCCAGCCCGACACAATATACCTTTCCGATTTACCATCCAGGTTGTCTTGGGCTGGAAATTTGTTTCACTCTGTCTTTTTGTGGGTTCTTGCTGCTTTAACATTTGTTTAGAGACATTTTTTACAGGTATTTGGAGGGATTTGGGGGAGAGCTCAAGCAAGTCATTGCTTTTACTCTGCCATCTTGGCTCTGCCCCTCAACAGCAATATTGTTTTAAGAACAATGAAATCATTTTGATTATTATAAACACTCAAATTGACTACAAAGGTCATATGAAGGAAGATACTAACTACATCCAGAGAAATAACAGATAAATATAAGTATGTATAGAATGATTTATATACATATGTACATACATATACATATTTGTGTCTAATGGTCCATCTCTAGAAAAGGGAGGAATAAAAAAAGGAAAAAGAAATTTACATGATAATTTTATCATGAATTTAAAAGGAATAGCAAGTTGTACATAATAGATTTGCAGTTTCATGTGAAATCATCTTTTTATTATACTACGTTATAAAAATGCTTATTTTATTCCATAAATTAAAATAAATTTAAAAAATTGTTAAAGTGATCACAGTTATCCTGATGCTCTCTGGGAACATTTCATTAAAGTATTCTGAATTTTGTGGCCCACCACCAGGATCAACACTTCCATTTTATTTACATTAACTGGATTGATTTGTGTAAAAGGCTTACCGATAGACTTTAAAGGGAAAACAGAAACTAGTCTCTGATTTAGAGTGTCTGCATAACTTTTGAGAAATGTTTTTTGGGCCACTGGACAAGCAAAAAAATTAAGAAAAATCACTAGAGAAAAAACTTTCTGCCCTAAGCAAAACAATGAAGGACAGCTGCTCTTGGGGAAGTCAGATGAACAAAGAAATGAGTGTATGAAACAGTGGTATTTGCACAGATACCGCATTGATTTCAGAGTATCAGGCTGCTGGTGGTGACTAATGCTTGTCTTTTTGCATTTCCCTGTCTGTCATTAATTTTACAAAAAGACCCTGAGTGACATCCCATTCCCAGTGACCATCCTTGGAAACAAGGTGTGTTACAGGTATGGGGGAATGGCACTGCTTGGTAGAAACTCTCAGGCGGGCTGATGGAGGATAGAAAATTATGGGAGATTATGATTGAGCAAAGTAAATGAAAACAGCCAGCATGCTTTGGAGCTAGCAGTAGTAAAACAAAGATTTAGAATGCCAGTGTTGCATTTTGCCTTGGAATTTGGTGCATACTGTATAACACTGGATCTTTATAGATCATAGACAATAAATGGAAGTATTTGAAGAGAATTTTGCATGTAAGTGGGAAAGAGGTTATTGCTCTTGAGGTCAGTGAAGTGGAGGTCCTCACCACCACTTTTCTTCCTTCTAAGCAAGGCCATTTTCCCTTTACTTCCCAGCATGTACATTCCGTCGTCCCCACCAACTCTTCTGAGGCAGCTCTTCTGCCTTATTAAAAAAAAATATGCAGAAACTAGTGCCCCACAAAAACACTTCCAAATTTTCTGGTTTGGGTTTTGGCTGCAGTGACACTTCTCTGGTGACTAGTTGAGCTTGGTTTTATAGCACTGGGTTTCAAGAGGTAAGATTTCAAGGCTACATTTTAAATAATCTCCTTGAAATCTCATTTCTAAAAAAAAGGACCAAGTTGTTATTGTGAATATTACTGGATGTGCAAGACTGCATGTAAGTGAATGTTTAAGAACCTATGTAATATTGTGAGTAACATAATGCCCCTACCCAAACAATTTGTCATTTTCTAAAAATTTAATGGAATGAAATAAATTAGTTATTTTGAGCATTATGGTTTTAGGCACCAACATCTTTTGGAATTATGGAGGCTATAAATGTGCACCCTGCATATAGTTAATTGACTTGGATGCACATTTGTCATTCTAGAAGTTAAGTGTAAGCTATGTGAGGGCAGAGAACACATCCTTTCTGTTACATAGTTCCCATTCAATAGCACAGTAAGTACAGTCATATACCCTGTGGAACCTCTGTAAGCACCTACTGATAATGGTATGAAAATAGAGGAATTCTGCCTCCAAATCTCAAGAGATGTATAATTTAGGAATGCAGTAGGATTCTGGATTTAGAGAAATCAGACTGATATTGCAATCAACTATAATTCTCTTCATATTTTAATGAGCTTCATAATGGCATTGAACTGAAATTTTTATCTGTCCTCTGAGATTAGAGTAGCAAGTACTCTCATAGTATTTAGTATTATAAGGGATCTTAGAAAACATTTAGTTTAACTCCCTTGTTTGACAGATGAGGAAACTGATACACAGAGAAACAAATGGACTTGCCAATGACCATTCTATTAATTACTGACAAAGTAGGGGCTAAAAGCAGGAGTGTGCTAGAGTCAGTTCTAACTGGCTTGAGAGCAGATTGCTAAATTTTCAGTGAGACAATTTACACTTCAGAAGTCATTGATTTTTTCTAAACAACAAAAGTGTTAATAATACATATTAAACTTAAAAGTCTATGTGCATACTTCTTGGGGGGCGGTAGGAGGAGTTTTGTTGTTAAATATTTACAAGCAAACCCCTGTTTTGCTCTGGAAGCATTGCTTGAGCTCAGCAAAACCATAGTAGGTAGCTTAGGGAATAAAGTCATCACTGGAGTGTAAGCCTTGTGACTGTATGTTAGAATAAGATTACTTACATTATTATGATTATTAATTACTTACATTATTATTTATTACATTAATAACTGGTATTTATATGTTTGCGAAGCACTTTGAACCCTTTTCTCATTTGAGCCTCATGGCACCCATAGATAAAACCCAAATTTCCTGACTCCTACTACATGTCACATTAGGCCTTTGTCAGTTAATCTATTTACTTGTTGTGAGAAACAAGCATTAGAATGTAACACTGTGATGGTGTTTGTTTGTTTGTTTTAGAGGGTAATGACTTTATTTTTATTTTTCCCACTTAATAGCATTTTTTCCAGTTACATGTAAAGATAATTTTCAACAGTCACTTTTATAGGACTCTGAGTTCCAAATTTTTCTCCCTCCCTCCATCCCCTCCCCCCTCCCCAAGATGGCAAGCATCTGATACTGGCTATACACATGTCCAATCATATTAAACATATATCCACATTAGTAATGTTGTGAAAGAAGAATCAGAACAAAAGGGAAAACTACGAGAAAGAAAAGAGAAAATAGTACACTTTGACCTGCATTCAGACTCCATAGTTCTTTCTCTGGATGTGGATAGCATTTTCCACCATGACTCTTGGAATTGTCTTAGATCATTGTTTTGCTGAGGAGAGCTAAGTCTATCAAAATTGATCATTGCACCATGTTGAGTAATACATTCTAGGTGAGGAAATGTAAAACAAATTATTTTGGTGTCAAGAAAAGAATTCTAGACTGTGGGTAAGAAGATCTGGAGACTAATGTTGACCTGGTCAATAACTACATGTATGTAGCACAGATAGGATAGGGATTCACTCTCCTAACCCACATTCCGAATGATAGATCCCCAGAACCCAGGTCCTGCTTTGCTCAGAGTACTAAGGATGTTTGTTTAATGTTCTCTCTTATAAGTCACATCCAGTTTGTTTTCTCCCCAATATCATTAGCATGTTCCTGATATGAATCACTGGTTAATATTGCCTCAACATTAATTTGAACAGTCATCTTTTCAATATAATTGCTAATCAGTAAATATCAATTTGTTTTCAGCAAGGGATATTTACTGAGAAAGTTATAACAAGGGGCAGCTAGGTGGCGTGGTGGATAGAGCACTGGCCCTGAAGTCAGGAGGACCTGAGTTCAAATCTGGCCTCAGACCAAACACTTGACACTTACTATCTGTGTGACCTTGGGCAAGTCACTTAACCCCGATTGCCTCACTAAAAAAAAGGAAAAAAAGAAAATGAAAGTTATAACAAGACCTGAAATACAAACACCTTTGAAACTGGCATTACCCTCCTCTACTACCTACCAAGGATTAATGGATTATTGGAGAAAACAGACTTAAAGTGGCTGCTATTAAAAATCTCCTTTTGAGTCCCATCAAGTTCACATCCAGCTGAGGTGTGGCTAATGGATGAGTTGTTTCATTGGTGGTAGAACAAGGTATCTGGCTATCAGTTCGATCCACTGTTGGGTTGGATCAAGAAAAGGTTGCTCTTGAGGGCTAACTTCACCAAGGTGGCTTACCAGCAGACACTTTTCTGGACTTTAGTTGCTGGATCTCTGGTGGTTCTTCCAAACTTTTGGTTATGACCTGGTATGTTTTTTATCTCTGATTCACTGAAAAATGGAAAGAAGAAACACGTGAGAAACAGTATATATGTTCTTACAGTATATGTGACAGTCTACACACATAGGAACAGTCCAGGGTAGAGTGATAAGGCTGCTTGGTAGCAGCACCTGCCATTTCTCTCTGTACCTGGAGGCTTACAGTAGTTGCCTTAATTGCCACCAGGGATGAGAGGTTTTATCTGGTTTTGTCTTTTGTACGCACACTCAGTTCTGGTTCAGCCATTTAAAAAACTTTTTTAATACCACATAGAAAAAAGACAGGACACAATTACAGAATACTTGTGTATACTCTAAATCAGAGGTAGGGCCCCTCTATAATACAGCATCATGAATTTCCTGAAGCTAACTCAGCCAGCCTTCACATGGAAATTCATCTAGCAAAAACACAAACAAAAGCAAAAAACTGCGTATGTCCCAAGGACAGGGATCCCACAGTCCAATCTTTCCCTGTTACATATTTGACCTTGGCCAAGTCACTGCCCTTCTCTTGGCCTCGGTTTCCTTATTTGTAAAATAAAGATATTAAACTAGATCATCTCCAAGGTCTTTTCCAGTTTTGATTCTATGGCATAGCAAGAATAATCCACTTGCCTAGGCTACATTTAATAAATTGTATTAATGTCACAATGCAATGACTAACATTTTTCTAACTTCAAGTAGCTAAAGTGTCTTCCAGCTCACAAAAAACCATCTTGTCCCTAGCCAAAGAGCAGGCCTAGTATAGCCCTGTTGTGGATTACCTCCCATGTGAACCATGTCAGAACAGAGAAAGACACAGAACTACTACAGAACATTCTAGTAGGCCCATGGCAATATACATATAACACAATTGCTGTGTGCAGAAACCCCTTTTCTTTTTCTGCTAAAAAAAAAAAGGAGAGTGTCATAAGTGGGCTGTTATAATCCTGGCAGTTACCTTAGTCTGTTGTAGTGGGTCTGGGGCAAATTCTTTTAAACAACTTTTTTATTTATCATGTAAAGAGCCAAACAATGTTGCACCATTGGAATGAGCCCTTCTATGAAAGGTCAGATCACTTAAGGGTTCCTAAGAGGGTGAAATCCAGAGAAGGTTTTTAAAAACCAATATGTCATGAGCAAACTGATGAGACCAAAGCAGGAACTGGGTGATAAATTCCTTTTTATTTTGTTTTTAAAGGAAGCAAAACATCTGTGATTCTTCTCTTTTCTGATCTGAAATGACATTTGTAAATATGAGCAATCCAAAGAGTGAAAAAAGTAGACAATGAACATTGAGCCAACATGAGTTTTTTGTTTTTTTTTTAAATTTAAGTGTTGCTAGAAGAGGGTTTCTCTTGACACCATTTATCCAAAAAACCTTTGGAGAAGACCAGAGTTATATGGAAGCTGTTGTGTTTTATGGACTGTTAAAAAAAAGACTCATAAGCTGGATTTTTGCGCAGAGGAAATGAGAGTCTGGGAGAAAGCCCTTTATATAAAAAGAGTGAATTACCAGTAGAGCCTGAAATATGATTTTAGAGATTACTAGAGGATTACCAATCCTGAACATGTTGAAATCTGCTCCCCCTCCAAATCTTGGGTATACATGACTATAAACCTGGCTACCCTCTCGTCCATCACAAACTCTTAGAAGCAGTGGTCACTTCCTTCCAAAGTCTGTATCATTTCTATTCCAACACATTATTCTTCCCTTTAGTGAAGAATAGACTCAGAATGGAATTTCCCCTGATTAGTTTCTCTTTTTTAAATGAGCATGTTTAATTTGAGAAAAAAAATACTGCTGCTAGGTCTATACCCCAAGAAGATCAAAAAAAGAAAAAAAGACCCATACATACAAAAATATTTATAACAGCTCTTTTGGGGTGGTGAAGAGTTAGAAACTGAGGGGATGCCCATGGGTAATGTTTGAACAAGTTATGATACATGAAAGTGATGGAATACTATTGTGCTATATTAAATAATAAAGGAAATGGTTTCCAGAAAAACCTGGAAGACCTACACAAACTGTTACAGAGTGAAGTGAGTAGAACCAGGAGAAAAATTAATATAATAAAAATAATATTGTAGAGCTAAACAGCTTTGGAAGACTTAGTAACTCTGATCAACACAATGACCAACCACAATTCCAAAGGATTCATGGTGAAACATACTGTTCACCTCTAGAGAAGGAGAAAGAGCAGATAGACTTGGAGTACAGGTTGAAACATCTTTCCTTTCCTTTCCCTTTCCCTTTTTCTTTCACTTTCGCTTTTGCTTTCCCTTTCCCTTTCACTTTCCCTTTCCCTTTCCTTTCCTCTCCTCTCCTCTCCTCTCCCCTTTTCCTTCCCTTCCCTTCCCTTCCCTTCCCTTCCCTTCCCTTCCCTTCCCTTCCCTTCCCTTCCCTTCCCTTTCCTTTCCTTTCCTTTCCTTTCCTTTCCTTTCCTTTCCTTTCC